>NC_091827.1:26657850-27026600 GCF_038994185.2 Dermacentor albipictus
TCGATAGCATACCACTCGTAACAGCACAAGTTATTATTCATATATGGTGTGTACTGTATTAAGGGTCCTTCACTTCAGGTTTTCCATTTTTACATCTGCGACATAAAATTTTGGGCAGTGTTTTTTTAGCTTATAGTAATTTGTAATAAAGGTAAAAAATTTGGGCTATTCTCCTGCAAACAGTTCACAAAATCATTTTTCCTTTTGGTTGGTGAGAGGGACAAAGCCTCGCAAAAGAAAATCGCAATCAGCATGCACTCTTGCTTTTTCAGGTATACCATACTTGATTAGCATTAAGTGTGCGTTATGCATGGCTGAAAGCCCATTCCCACACAGAGGGGACACCTGTTTGTAAAACCTTAGAGTGGTTTCAGTGTACTGCTGCGGAACTACTGCAAATGTCCCAACAGACTCCCTCCCAACTCTCACCAAAACCAGGTATAAGTGTGTGTGAAATGTTGTCAGAAAAATGGATTTCACCTCAGAATGAAGGACCCTGTGCACACAAATTCAAAGCCAAACCATCAACAAATGGAAGTTCTTAGTACAAAAAAAATATTGCAGGTGCAATTCACAGATGTCTCCCAAATGATATGTATCATCCATTTCAACAAGTGGGCACAATCTGCCACTCCTCCAAGCAACATAAGACAATTTTGAATTACACAATGTGATCACAGAAGTAGGGGTGCACATACAAATCATACACAAAAATAATTTATACAAAGTATACCCTTTATCGCAGTTAGTAACATGTCTCTTGCAGTCACAGCAATGCGAGTATTCTTGCAGGTGTGCTAAAAGTGCTTATGAATGTCACATAGAAGTAAACCAAACCTAACTACACAAAGCCACAGTAGAAGCAGTCTGTCATATATGCATACATATGTTAAATTAGGCGACACTTTTGCATTTGTGGCTTTAATTTGATCTCTGTCCGACAACCCGAGACATCGAACAGAAGCCCCTCCAGCCAGGTGCATTTCCCACACACTGGAATGGTTCTCTGGAAACAAAAGCAACTAGCATGAGCCGATTAATCTAAGCTTTTCAGGCACAAATTGTCTCTACAGGCTGAAAATTTTGCTTTATGATATTTTTGGGGGTTCGTTAGCACTGTTGAAAACGAGCAAAATCAAAGCAGTAAAAAAATTGTATCCAGAAATACACAAACTCCAGGCATGAACTCGAAACACTACTTCAGCTACAGGAATGAGAATGAGCTTTTTAAGATACGGTTGGAGACACCCAGCCAGTTCTGAAGTTCATCTGATGTAAATCATATCGAGCATGAAAAGAAAACGGAAACAAAGAAATAGAAAACCTCCTGTTGTGGTGACGTAGTGGCACTTTTGGAAAGCACATCCTATCTTCTAGCATTTTTTTTCTTCTAACAAACTTGACCCATGACATTCAACATTAAACAAGTCTAGTAAGCAGGGATCTTAGAAGTTGCAAAAAAAAAATAATCATCATCATTCTTTTTACTAGTTGCTCGTTTTGCTAGTTCCAATTTATGTAGTTAGCACAATTTTAGACGCAGTGCCGCAAAGGCCCAATCATCCTCCAGCGTGCCGATCTAAGACAAAAGCTTGCAGCAGCAGTTAAAAGCGTGCCATGCCCCAGTACACCTGCGAGTCTGCCGTACACCTGATCCAGCAGGCAGTTATATCAGTACAAAGCAATGAAGACATGACAGATGCTCACCGATCAACGCAACTGTTAAAACAATAACAATTTACGTTGTCAACTGCACTCATCTATGCTATTCGCCTCTGAATATGTAGATATGATAGCGAAAATAAAGTTCAGTTAGAATTGCAGATCCAGGCACACTACTACTCCCTTTTGAATAAATATGATAGCGACGACAAAGCTTGCATAAGAGCTGCACATTCTGGCACACTGTTTCTGAAAACACCTAATTGGTGCAAGTCATATTGCTCAGAGGGTCACGCATCGCAAACAGCTGATATGCCTACCAAACCTGGGCAAACCCAATGCCATCTTGCACAAAAAGAAAGAATAGGCCTACCCGGTTCTGTGCAGTCATGTGTGAAGAGCTTAACGCAAAGTCCGAACGACTGAAAGTTGAGCAAGTTAGGAGGGATGCACGTTACTGAAAGGCAAAGTGTCCGGGTATGCTAGAACGCAAAACTGTCGTTTCTGCTGTCCTGCCTTCCTGGGAGCCCTTGTCAAAATAAATACTCATCACCCTGAGACAAAGTATTCAAAAGGTAAAAACTTTGGCTACAACTTGAAGCCAGATGCATGTGTTTGGAAAGATTGGTTGCGCTTTCTAGACGATCACGAGGAAGAAGACGGGACAGGCAAAGACAGGACAGGCGTCTTCTTCCTTCTGATCGTCTAGAAAGCGCAACCAATATTTCCAAATGCAATGAACCAACTTGCCCAACAACGCATTCAGATGCATGTGGTACCACACAGGCCGTCCCACATAACTTGAGCCAAGAGTTTAAAAAAGGAAGGCACGTCGGAAGCGAATTGAACCAAAAGCATACTATTTGCAATAGCCTACAGTAACTCGGACAATGTTTTTTTTTTTTCCATAACTCACTAATTAAGGTTAATTACCCAAATTTTTAATTATTGGCCGAGGGCCAAAAGTATGATACACAGATTTGTAGAGCACCTTCAGAAACCACCGATCAAGTTGTTTCCTTTATGATATGTCTCGCGCAGTCCTTTCTTCCGGGTTGCAAAGAAAGCCCCGCGAAATTTGAAAAAAGCCACGTGACAGAGCGTTTGCGCTGTGGTATTGTGCTGCTCTCAAGCATGCGTTTGGTGCTGCAAGCCTTCAAGCATGCTGCTGCGATATTAAAACAGTAACTGAATTTATCAGTCTCGCATATAAGGCAGGAGGTGACTTCGAGGCTAAGGAGTCTGAAAAAAAAAAAAAAACCTCAGCTTATATATCAATAAATACAACAATTCTGTGGCGAGTACTTTTTGTCTTGGGTCTTGGTAGAACAGGCAGTTTAAAGCATGTAAAGTTTGGCAAATATTTCACGTTGCAGAAAAAAAAAAAATTTACTGTTTGTGCAATGTTATAAAGACATTAAATACATACGATACTGCTGACAATTACAGTTGCGGGACAAGATGATGCCCTAAAGCTAGGGTGCGCACTTCTTATCTTACCAGTATCAATCAACAAATGGGTCTGCCACTGTACATACTAAGCATACATACGTACATACTAAGCCATAAAAATTTAGGTCTAGAAGTGCGTCCAAATGCTTTTGTAAGAGAAAGTTGTAGTTATTCCTGCAAAACAATCATCAATGCAAGTTACCCAGCTAGCGTCCCATGATGTTTTTCAGATGTACAGTTCTGTGGTGTTCTCAGATATTTGGTCACAAATTCTCGGTGGAGGGTATCACATTCTCCGCAGAGCACAAACGCAATCCCAAAGTAAACTTGCATTTTGAATTGAAACACTTTTACATGCAGTCCAACAGTCCCTCCACAGTACGATTCAAATAAATTTATGCAGTGAAACCTCGATATAACGAATATCACGGGAACACTAAAAATCGTCCCTTATTTTGAAGTTATTGCATCGAAGACACGAAACTAGCATTAAAGACTAATTTCAACAGGAGGAACCAGCTATATTTGCAAGCCGTACATCCACAAATACATTTACGCCATTTACAGACTACGCACGACATGAGTGAGAACGCACACTTATGATCTGAATATGAAATAAATCGTAGTGGGGGTCTACGAATCAATTTTGGCCACCTGAGGTTTCGTAACATGCACTGGCATACACGGGCGTTCTTGCATTTACCCTGCATCGAAATTCAGCCGTTGCAGCCGGGATTTGAAGCCCCGACCTTGTGTTTAGAGGCAAAACAGTCTTACGATGGCGGCTGTTTGAATTGTGAACGACGTACTGGGTGGAATCTCACACTATCCAGCGCCGACAGTGCCAATTTGTGCAGTTTGCGATTTTAGTGGGCCTCTATTACTACGGGCAATGGTGACAGGGCTGGCGCACATTTGTAATCGCAGCCATCTGCTGTTGATGATGGTGCGCTTAATTTTTCACGGCTTGAATTAACTGAACTTTGTGGGTTTTTTACATGCCAAAACGATGATTCGATTATGAGGGACGTCATAGTGGGAAACTCCAGGTTAACTTTGACCACCAGGGTTTCATTAACGTGCCCCCTAATGCGCAGGACACCGATGTTAATGCGACCGCCGCGGCCAGGGTCTCGTACCATGACCTCATGCTTAGCAGCCCAACACCATAGCCACTAAGCCACCGTGGCAGGTTTTTCACGGCTTTGTACGTTTTAATTGTGCATAATATTTCGGGTTACGAATTCGTTATATTGAGGTGCTACTAATACAGACAAAGCATACATGGTCACTCATTATTTCAATATATTCTATTTTGAAATTTGTTGTAATGAAATAATTTTTACGTAATACAATAGGCTTTTGGCTAAGTACTTTTCAAATTTTTGTTGTGAAAATATTGTTAACATGAAGCTGGTAGTAACGAGATTTCACTGTATAAGCACATCCTACTGGGTGTTCTTTTAAGCTGCACCAAATTTTTTAAAGATTGCCTATGGCAGATGGCACAATTCTAACCCGAGATCTAAATTACTCGATGAGACGGCCATTACTTATACTAGAAATCAAAATTTTCAATTGAATAATTTGCGTAATTATGCTAATTAGCTTTTGCATTATTTACTTTATGCCACATATTTCAATCTATTAGTTATAGCCGCTGAGTTCACACAGCATATCCACTTGGAACAAATTCCCTAGACAGCACCAGTTCAGATATATTAATTTTTGAAGTGTCTCTCGAAATGCATTGGTGCTTCAGTTATTTTTGTGCTTCAATGCATAACACAGCAGTTTCTTAAAAAGTAACTGGAACGCAAATGCATTTCGTTGGAAACAAAATTAATATATCGGAACTGGTGATACCCAGAGAACTCATTCCAAGCGAATACGCTGTGCGCACTCGACTATAATTCGTAGATTGAAATATGCAGCATAAATTATTAATTTAGAAGTTAATCAGCACAATTATGTGAATTATTCAATTGAACATTTTGATTTCTCATAGAAGTAATGGCCGCCGCATCGAGAAATTTAGATTTGGGGTTAGAATTGTGCTATCTGCCATATGCAATCTTTAAAAATTTTTGTTACTTCTGTAACATTGTATGGGACACTTGTAGAATCGATAGCATCACTAACATGCTCTGTATTGATTAAAAAGTTTGAACTAGAATTTTTTGTGTTGAGTTGATAACAGCTGCCCTAAAATGCTCTGTAAAGTGGCAGTTAAATGTTTTAATCGATCTATGAGGTTACAACAACAATCGCAACTCGCAACCAGCTGTGGCCAGCCATGCAAATACCACCTGTCGAGAACTAAAAAAAGATAGCATATTTTGTTTTCTTTTTGCACTTGCTTCGTCAACCTCATACAACCACTTACAAGACACCTGCAATCTTGCATCGTCGAGACAGTGCCATATCCTAATGACTGGGACAGTATTATACAAGGATTCATTTGATTTTCCCTTTTCTACGTCCTTTGTCACATTCTGGTGAAACTAAGTCTTCCATATTGTCAGTACTGGCCACTTGCTGTGACCAGGGACAAATTAATAGAATCGAAGGAAATCAATCCTTGCACAATCCAGCCCCTGTTTATCGCACCAGTAAGTGCTCATCACGTATGCAAAAAAAGAAATGGTTCCCTGGCTCCCGCATCTAGCCAACACGTTCGACGACTTGAGATTCATGATTCAACACAGCCTTGCAACAGCTGACAGACAGATCCAGCACGAAAGTCACCCGACGTACCTGTTACACGCAACAACAACTGTGCGCCCTTAACAGCGTTAATCTCTCATTAAAAATAGTTATGTCACACTATGTATATACATATACTTGTATGTCAGCTTCTGCACACCGCAGGCTACAAAAGTCAGATCTATTCTCACAAAGATATCTTTTTTTTTTAAGGTGCTCCAGACGCAGGAAAGCTCTGTCCAAGTTGCTGCATCCTTTTCGTCATTTTCGCTTTCTGTTCAGAGAGAAAGCAAAATGCAAAACAAAGAGTCAAGCTCGCAAAATGACTGACTGCTTAACCTCTTAACTGGCAAGTCAACTCATCGTAACAAAGGTTACACTACCTTGTAATTCAGACACATAACTAGTAAACAATGACATTAGTATTTGTTTATTTACATATACTGCAGGCCAAGTTTGGGCCAAGCAGGAGTGGATTAACAAGTCCACAAACGAGGAAGTATCATATACAGCGGAAGATGCTCGCAGTTAATAAATTATGTCATGCAAACACTGAGGCAGTAAGAAAGAACTGAAAACGAAAGGAAATTTAAGTGCTTTGAATTTGCTTCCAAGCGTTAGACAATAACAAGGCACATATATTTGATGCAAACCACAACAGTGAAGTGTACAATAGAAGAATAGAATTTGTAAATGCCATAATATTGCTCGAGAGTGAAGTGTGTTATATGTATTGAATGTGTCATCAGGCAATGAGTTCCAGCAAAATATTGCATGTGGAAAATATAGGTCACATTTTTTTTCAAGAGCAGTAAATGCGCTAGAGGCATTCCTGGTTTCATATTTCTTTAAAGTTCACCATTCTGTAACTCAACAATAGAACATGATATCAGAATTTTGTGAACAGTACCCATAAGACATCTTAAGCATTATACACCACCATGAAATATACCAATAATTTATGCTAATATACTAATTACTAATGAAATATACTAATTTATGCTTAAAGGGACCCTGAAACGATTTTGGCGATTTTCTACAAACGTACTGAGTCGTTAGAGTAGGTTCTTCTGATCATTAATTGATGCACCTAAGTGCTCTGCGTAAAGCGTGTAATTTATTATAAGGTTTTAAAAATACCCATCGCTGCCGATCGCAGCGCACTGCTCGGCGGAATTTTAAGCCGCCCCTACCCATATGATGCAAATAACCCATATTACGTCACATGGGTGAGCTATCTGATTGGCTGACCAGGGCGCGTGGTCGATAATTTTTCCAACTTTATGGTGAACAAATGATGATCGTAATAGTTGGAATGTTAGTTACTTTGTTTTTGTAAAAAGAAAATAACTTAAAGAGAATACACAAGAATAGTTTTTAGTACACTTCAGCACTTCCGGCACACAGCAAGTGTTGTCTGCTTGTGTTACAACGTACTCCATTTTGACGAGAGCTCCGCGGTCAGAGTCGGTCTCAGTCTTCGCGAGCACTATGATTCGACTTTGTTGCCTTGTGGACTGCAAACTTAGCGACCTGCAAACCGCGAGTCCAGTATTAGGGCAAACGCAAGCGCAAGGGGACAGGGTCTGGCCGCTTGACTGTGCCGGGATGAGCCACGAGATGAGCAGAAGGGCAAATGTGAACGGTCTGCACGGTGCAGCCACCTGGTGGCACAGAGCTCAACCATACATAGTAGCAGCAACGAAGTGTATTCTTTGCTGCTGGTGTGTATTTTTCGCAGGAGTGTAATCATCAACACGTTGATTTATAAATGTTTAAAATGCTTTACACTTGGTTAGAGCAATATTAGCGCTTTGTTTGACTGGTTAAGCGCTGCGCCAGCAAGTGTCTGGACCGTGCAGACCGATCAGGCTGCTCACGTACGTCTACGCTAAAGTTCCTTCATCAGCTTGAGTTTATGCCTCCAGTCATTTGCCGAAATGACCAGCTTGCCTGTTTTTAGCGGAGTACCGGACACGTTCGGCGCTACGACAGAGTGCACGCAACGCACGCTGCTTCGATAGCTCTCGGTCGACGGCCAAGCGGCTAGCGGAGAGGTCTCGCGCGGGAGGGGACGTGCTCCTAAACAACCGGAAGTGAGCGATGTGACGTCGCATCGTGACGCTGAACCAGTGAAGGCGGAGCTTAGCGCCGCTCGCTCGGCGAGCGAGTTGAGGAGGAAAAGCATAGCTAGGGAGGAGGGTAACTTCTAATCGCTTGCAGCTCCATTAATACTTAACGCTTCACTTAAATTGTGGTGCGAATGCTCTACTTAAGCTGTACCCTACGCGCCTACAAAATTTGTCCGAACCGTTTCAGGGGCCCTTTAAGAACGTTACAGAATTGTAAACATAGTAGCAAGTTTACATAAGATTTGTCTGCTTCAGGTGCTTTAAAGTGCCATCTACCGAACTTTTTCGTGCAGAGTTACACATCTAAACTTGATGCTCCAGTTTTTTTTTTTTTAAGCTGGCAATTTCTGAAAATTTTTGCAGAAAGCTTCCAATTCAGCTTTCTCACTGAAATGCAACAAATTTCATTTGATTTTTTTTTTTGGCATTTGTCCAACCTGAGCATTTCTGCGTTTCATATGCATTCGAATAGGGAAATCAGAGTTGGCTTCCTCTTAAACCTTCATCTTAAAGAGACACCAAAGGAAAATATTAAGCCAAGTTACATCAATAAGTTGTTCAGCTGCAAGTCGTCTTTTTCTCTGTGCTAATGAATGACTTTGGCGCCTATAAAATTGCCGCTGAATATCCTGCTGCTGCTTCTCATTTCCGATAGGTCGCGCCTGGGTGGGTGGGCTGACAGAATTCTCCCGGGCTCCCTCTATGCCGCTCTTTGCGAGTCATCCAGTGTGGACATCGCACGAGACGTACTGTAGTCTACAATAAATGGAACCGCTCGAATTTGCAAATTTTTCCCCATTTTCTCGCCTACGACAACACTGTTCTCACTACGAATGACAAATTTGTTATTTGCAGAAGCCCACTCTTTTAATCTAACTCGACCTAATATTTTCCTTCAGTTAACCTAACCTAATTAACCTAAGGCCAACCTATGATTAGCATCATCAGGCACATGCAATTGCTCACCAGGCCAGATGGCTTGTTGTTCCTGACCTTCACCACCTCGGACATCACGCTGGATTTCTTGGCTTCCTGCAGGTCCTTCACCTTCTTCCTAGCTGCCTCAAAGCTGGAGAAACAAAAGAAAAAAATTAACCAGATTGTGGAGTTTTCATGTGCCAAATCCACAATCTCGTAATGCAGGCCGCAGGTGGGAGACTCCGGATTAATTTTGATCATTTGTAGTTCTTCAATGCGCACCGAATGACCAGTAGACTAGCATTTTTTTTTTCATTATGACCAGTAGACTAGCATTTTTTTTTCATTATGCCCCCATAAACATGCGGCTATCGAAGCCAGGCTCAAAACCACCAACCTACCAATTTAATGGCCTATATAGCTGGCTGGAAACACAGCTTACTCTCCACTAATTCCGAACTTAAATTGGTCAGAGGCTTTCTGAAACTTTGTGAGCACAGCTTACTCAAGCTTGATCTTGCGCTGGACCTCCTTCTTCCAAATGTTCTTGAAGTCATTGCAGAAAGGCACCCACGGAGTGAAGAACTCCTTCGGCCACTCGGACTCAATCTTGGACTTGGGCTGCAAGCTGAAGTAGTCCTTGGTCTCCAGGAATCTGAGAATAAGAAGCAGCACAGACACTGAATTCTGAATGGGAGTCGGCAACACCCACTGTCAAAACACACACACTGAGGGCATGGGTCCGTTACGGATACCACACTGATCATACCATCCCTTGGTTACATGCGGAACTCAACATTCTCAGTTTATTTTTGCAAAGTTCTTTCCTTCTTTTTCTTTCTTCCAGTGAGTTATACAGGGTCTTCAAAGTCAAACAGTAACAGCGGGCTCACTTGAGCTCGTTGGTACACCTCGTCAAACAGCAGAATCTTGAACAGCACAACACAGGACGAAGAAAGGAGACACAGGACAGAGTGCTGACTGACAACCAAATGCTGTTTACAAAAGGGGCATTAAATACATGAGGAAGATAGTACACGCAAAAAAGAAAGAAATATTAGGACAGATGGTCCCATTTCGCTTGTCTATAGGGATATGGACGGAAAGGTAATGAATGTGTCCCCAAGTGTCGGCATGCTAAATGCTTCAGAAGATTTCCTGCATGCGCTGTTTCAAGTATCTTTTTAACTTTTGAAACTTGTCAAAGATCGAGGTGCAACTGTACCTTTGACAACACATAGCAAGACGACTCTGCAGAGAGCCTCAAAGTAAAGCTGCATGTTCACGTAAAGCAGTAGTCGATACATCTTCCTGTTTGCCCAATTTTATAGCAATTGCACTTGAGCACAATTTCACATACAACTTGGGTGCGACACTCAACAACACGATGAGCAATGTTGTTTTACAACTTGTTCTTGATTAACTCACTTGCACAATCTACTGATTTTGTTAGGGGTGCTAAATATTACGTTAAATCCAGCCTTAGCTGTGATTTTAAATATGTAGGGGGATACGCCATGCATATATGGAATAACAGCAAACCTAGATATTGAGGGTGGCAACCTTCGGTTGGATCCCTTTGCCATTTTTTATTCTCACTGACTAGAGCTACAGCAATGCTACGCAGGATCTTGCTCGGATAGCCATCCACTTCTGGCTTGTCAACCTGTGCTGAAAAGCTCTGTTCTACAGAGTGCTTGCACAAGCACATGAACGCAGCTCGCAAACAGTGCTTTCGTCATGCCTCATTTTACAAGTCTGCAATGCACAGAATGGAAGAAGGCTTTTCTTCGAGTAAGGCACGTAGCTCCAGCACATGCGACGGGGCTTGAAAACAATTCCCATGTCTAGATATCTTATTTCTTAGGTGCAAGCATGCGCTGTTGATGAACAATGAAGCATAGACTGGTTGACAGATGCACCTGCTCTGCGGTGCTGTGTGTAATCTCGCATATCTCGCATAATGAAAAGACGCTCAAAATGCTCAAAAGTTCATGTGAGGTATGCTTTCAAGTGTCCATTAAAAAAAAAAAAACTACGATAACTTGTCCAGGCATGGTATTAAGCCTACACACTTGTTATTCAAACCATATGACCACGAAACACTGAGTGATGCATTTTTATGACCTAACTTCTTGCAGAGCTTCTACAGCATTGCATGCAAAGTAGGAAACTGAGCATAGCTAGGCGTAAGCTGACGAGTTTCATCCCGGTGGAATACAGTTGAACCTCACAATAATGAAATCTGTGGAGAACGTGAACTTTCACAGGAATTTCATTGGTGTGAATGAGACAGCACAGAAAGGGAATGCGCTGAAAAACAAAACTTTCTTGTCGAAGTTTCTTTGGCCTACTTTGGTGAGCCTAAATATAGAACCCCATTCCTGACATCACAAAGTGCGCCCCATGCGTTGCCGATAACTTTTGGCGATACAATCACCATTGCGAGATTTCATCCAATTGAGCATTGGACATATCTACATCTATGGGCGACAGCATTGATACACTAACTTTCGTAAGATTTTGTTTAAATTGGCAACAGACGGGTTGGAGCCAACGGGTGATAGCATTGATATGATCACGCTTACGAGATTTCAAGCGGGTTGGTCTCTACAAGCAACAGCATTCCTCCAGTGCACGCTGTTGCCTGTAGAAGCCGACGCATCCTGTGCCAAGTTACGCAAAATCTCGCATTAAGTGGTTGCATTCACCACAGCGACTGACTGAACATACAGCCCCATCGGACAAACCTACGGCTAGCAACGCTGAATTTACACGTGGTGCCTGTTGGGTGGTGCCAAAGCCAGCATTCTTGAAGCAGGAGACGCGTATTCTCGGATCTCAATCTTTTTCTCTAGCAGATTATGCAGTGCACATGGCAGACAAGAAAATGTCACATGTCAGAGTTCGACAGCGATGCAGCCGTGCCACTTGAGACAGGCAATTAAAAAACATCATGGCGGACCTAAAATCAATCGTCTTCTGCACTTTGCTGTCTTCGTAAGTAAAAATGGTGGTGACCTCGCAAGTGTGCCGCAGCAGTACTTTATGCAATTTAAGGAGACAAAATGCATTTGAGCACTTTTCGTACACTTAGCGTTACATGAATTCCAGCATATTTAAATTATGCAGGAATGCAGCTCAGCGACGTTTCATTGTCGAGAGATACGAAATGCATTGAATCCTACGGCCGTTCGCCGGGGTTACGAAGATACTTCGTTTGAGGCGAGAGTCTCATTGGCTTGGGTCTTCGTCATCACGGGTTTGACTAGTACATCCAATGTACGGGGCTTACGTTGGTTCTACACAGGCGGAACATTGGACCAATGCTGGGCCCGCTACTAAGCACTAGCCGGGAGAGACACCCCGATGCCGGCAGCCACTCACTTGAGCCTGCACTCCTCGAGGTTCTCCTCCTGCTCCTTCTGTTCCTGGCTTGCCTTTTGCAGGAATGTGGTCATCTGCTCCCGGAAGGGTTCCTGGTGCTCGCCGTCCGAGTTTGCCAGCACCTTCTGCACCTTGGACTCGCAACCTGAACAGCGACAATTGACGTACAATTGTGCGGAAGCAGAACGCCCCCAAATGAGATGCACAGACATGTTTTCCTTTAGGAAAAACTAAAACCAAGGGTTAGGGTGCACACCTTCACAGCTGTTAACGCAGCAAAATATCCGCTGTTGCCATACAATATATACCATACTGTCCCACTACAGTACATGCCATACTGACATGCACGCTATGATACAGAATGCTTGATTTCCATTTTGTAAACTACACTGAACAAAAACATCACATAATTTATACAGTAAAACATAAAACTTCATAGGCATTGTCAAGTTGTTTTTTTTTCTATCAAGCCACAAGTGTGCATCTCATAAAAAATATATTACCATTAATTCTTAAGAATTAGTCACTGGACTTATGTTCCCAAGTGGGAACTACATCTTTGCTTGCTGATACAGAAATGGTGGCCAAAGTCAAAAAGGGTGAGTTGTTAGTCTTGCGCAAGAAAACCCATCCGAGACTTACTACATGACTGAGGTAACAGATGCGCAAGAACACTCGTGCCATCGTTGGCTGGGATGCAACACCACAAGAAGCAAAAACGAGAAAAAAAATCTGAGCAAAGAAAGTGTCTGTTCGTGCAAGGTGTATGCAAGCAAACTTTCATAGCCATCAATAATTAAATTTCTAAGTGGAAATTCGGCACTCCTACGCAGGTTGTGTTGCTAACTGACATCGACCACACCGCCAAACGCCGGCCTTCACCATCACATGAAAATGCCTGCAAAATACCCCTTAACAGCTTCACTGTAAAAAAAAAAAGAAAAGAACATCGGGGACAGAAACAAATGTGCATAGGAACCAGGTGGTGCTCTAGCACCATGGCTTTCTCCTACGAAGCAATGGTTTCTTACATGCAGTACAGCAAGACCGCAGCTTTTTCTGTTTCCTCTAAGATTCATTCTCACACTGAACAAATTGTTTCTTACCTGCTTTAGAAAAAAAAAATGTCTGTCAGTGGGCTAGCCACATGCATAGCATCCGTTTGAGTGGCCCTCAACCACACTTTTCCTGTGCCGAATTTATTGGCTGTGGCGATAATCCAGAAAATTCCAGCAAACATTTCCCGATTAATCGTTAATTTATTAGCTAAAGAAATACGACTGTTATGACAACTACGAAATACACCTGGTACAAAACATGACACCCCACAGTTATTCCTGGCTAAAGAAAGATATCCTATCACAACCTCCAGAGATAAAATGTAGCCTGTCGAAACCCCCACATAACCTTTAAAAATTTTTTTGTCTGTGTATGGTCCTGCTTGTCGCTAGAGACTTGTTTCGAAATTTGAAAGCTTTGAGAAGAACTTTATCCCACTTTACGAAGCAAACACAACAGCATATGCCTTGACGAGAGGGTTCGAAAATTAGCACTCACTCTTGATCTGGGCATCGAGCTTCTTGAGATCCGCCCTGATGTCATCGAAATTGACGAGTCCAGCTCGCTCCATGTCGGTCGGCTCAGGTAGCGGAAATTTCGCCTTCTCCTGGGAAACGTCCTGCAGCAACAAGAATGCAGCACAATGAAAAAAAAATTTCTTCAGAGATGTTAATTTCACATGACTATTGTTTTACTTGTGCAACGAAGACACGTCATCAAAATAAAGCGAAAGACAAGTTGAGTTGCCTGCAACACTCCTAAACATCCAACAAATATAAACCTGGGAAGCAAAAATAGTGAGAGGTCCAAACTCTTGTCAGAAGATTTAAGCTTTTTCGATCAAATGCAACAAACTTCACTCAAATCGGTTCAGCAATTGAATACTAATGCAGCCACTTGTGCGTTTAAAATTTATTTTAATAAAAATTGCAGTTCACCACAAGCTAAAGTTTCTTAACTTGCCTCTCTAAAGCCTCCCACTGTGGCTAGCATTTCCAGACAGTTTACTGGTTCTTCATACTCGTTACGACTAAACCATGATTTAGAACAAGAAGCTTCCTCTAGGTTTCAGAAAGCAATGCGCATAAGTCTGAACTATGTTAGCTACATTGTACAGCCACTCTTTAAATTTCAATCATGAGGCGATCATGTTATTTACGATTAGTTGAACCCGATAATTGTACGATACCTCCTACAAAGTTAGTTTTCAAAATTCAACTGAAGTTATGAAACAGCTGAAATAATACCCCAGCATGTTTCTGTTAAAGGTTCCGAACTGCACACATTTGCATATGAATGCACACATGCAAATACATACAGAAACTTCAGATACGTCCTTCATATAGAAGATGCACGTTTAGGCACGTCTCGTAAGTTAATACAGATGTGCTCAGCAACAGTAAACTAGACTAGTGGCAATGGCACACCTTACTAGTGGCACAAAAAAATGTTAACTGTGTTAGGGAATGCGGCACCGACACTAGACGAGAAAAACACGTGAGTGCGTTGAGCACTGTACTTAACATTAACAGCACAAGGATTCTCTGGAGGCAGCTGCAAGTATACAAGGGAGAGTTGCAATGAACAGTTCAGTGCCAGGATATGCGTTTCAAAGTCCTTACCTCCTGGAACTTGCTTATATAGACTCTGACAATGTAGTGAAGAAGAGTCAAAGAGTTGTCCTGGAAGATGAAAACAAAAAGATATGTCAGTCTCACCTGCAGTGAGACCAACACCAACAAGCTGGCATGCGCAATCGACCAACCTTGCTCTTGACGTCCTTCAACTTGGCCAGGATCTCGAGGCCAAAGCCATCAGCTTGTCCACGACTCCTATTCCCTGTGACACAAGCGTTCCACTGTTGGAAGCCTCGTGCATTTGCACACCACGCCACAACGAATGAATTCAGGCAATCTCTTGCAGGTAGAGGTGTGAGAACATTCACTACTTTGAGTTTAAATAAAAAGCCTTTACTTATTTGACTTGTATTCGATTTGAGAAAGTATGCTATTCATTACCGTTGAATGCTTGCTTCTGCTCGAAAATAACCATCTCTGCTGTGATTCTAAGTGCGGAGATGAAGCTTACTTTTGAGTATTCCCGACAAGATACAAGTTTCAATGAGCTACGAATCTTGAACATCATGCTGAAGTTAAACATAACCCTCTGCCTACAAAAATTACTATCATAAGCCCCTTTTGATCACAGAATAATGCAAAACAATGGCATTTTAAGAGGTACGCTGTCAGGTTTGATCAGAATTTTGATTTTTGCTCTGTATCATGGCTGTTAAATAGCGTTCTTTCTCGCATCAGAACATCTTCAACTTAATTAGTGCACTTACCTGTAACAAATCTTTTTTCTTGAGATAATACATAATTTTATATTCATAACCTATTATTTTTACAAATATAACAACTCGCCTAACATGACTAATGTTTGTGCTAGAAGTGCCAAACTTTCTCCAAAATTAGTGCCAGTTTTCCAGAAGAATAGATAAATTTGGACACCTCCTTAGCAACACTCAATTACATTTTGTTACTTAAGGACATAAGAGAACACTTACTGAAGCCTCCGAGAAGAATAAAGGGATTTGAGAGGTTCAACTTTTTTGAGAGTTAAAACCAAACGAAGTAAACCAGACAGTGAACCCAGTGAAAGTACAGGGGAAATTAGCTATGCTTAATTGAATGTATAAAGAAAAGGCAAGAAAGAAGTGAAAACGGACCTTATGTTTGGCAGCACAACACCATAACCACTACAAGCTACCATAGCGGGTTGCATTACCAATTACCTTACTGTGACCCCCACCCGCACATCCACTTTTTGGGGAAAGAGGGAGGGGGGGGGGGGGGGGGCATTTGCGTATGTGTACTAGATCTAGCCCTGGGAGAGTGAGCCCGCACCGCTGAAGGCAGCAGATGTGGAACATTCAACTTCAGGCATCTTAGGAGCACGCTAGTTGCCCAATAAACCCTTGTATGCCATCGTGAGGCATCTCAAGGCTGCCAAATTCAAGTACCTTGCTATAATGCAATAAGCGAGAAGAATAACACCTGAGGAGCTCAATGTTTGTTGGTATTCAGTTGCATAATAGCACTGCAGAATGGCATTCAGTAGCCCATAATATAATGTTATTCAGGTGGTTTATGTAGCCTACAAAACTTCATATGTATATGTAGGCCTATTAGTGTATCGGTCTAAGAATCAATGTTGCAAACACATCACTGGCTTTCACACCGATACACCCAATAGAGCTGTTCGACTGATACACTAATATACATATTAGACTAATACACTAATAAACTGTATCAGCGTCAATAACCTAATAGCCTATTAGATTTTGTATAAAAATTGGTGCTTGTGATAACGCAGGGAGGCAGGGGTTCGCCACGCATCACTTTTTTTTGGTGCAAAAGAACAACCCACCATGTGGTTGAAGCTTGGCAGGTTGTCTACATCACAGATGCTTGTTTTCACATCAATAGAACTTACGGGTTCCGTCAGTGGGTCTTGCTTATACTGTACAGACATAAATTACTATCCATAACTTTTTCTTTAATAAGTTGTGCACTGGCTGGTGATCTCTCTTTCTCTCTCTCTCTCTCTCTCTCAGAGCATGCAGTCCATTTATTATGAACATTGGGACATAAACAGGCGCTCTGCGGTGCTTAAGTTCATTACAGGCAGGCTCAACTGTGTAGCTCAACTATATATGCTTTTAACTAATGTCGAATATAACCGATATATTTGCGAGAGATGCACTTTTGTTACAACAAGGTCCGACAACAGTCTTAACTCGACCGGCCACTAGCCAACGTAGGCTATCAGTCCACGCAGTTTTCCATGCAACTATTCGATAAAAAGGAATGAGTCAGTAGCAAAAGGCTTAGGCAGCTTACCTCCGTTCATGTAGTTGCCTAGAGCCAATATAAGCCCCAGGATAGTGCGCACCTCTTTACTGTGTAATAATGCCTGCAGCAGCGAAAAAAAAAAAATGAAAAGACAGCTCGAGTCAGTGTGTAATTAGCATACAATCAAACGTGAACAATTCTGAAACTACTTCAATACGTAATTCCATTTCCAGGTTCACCTACACTTTTAACAGTGGCTTAAATCAGACTCCTGAGACAAACACTTGGTACTATGTTCTATGTCTGAAAACTGGCTACAGGGTGATTACATATTGCACTTCCGTGTAATTATGCATAACAGACGTTCTGACCAGTTATCTGTTTGCATTTCAATTTACACAGATGGCATACATCTCTGAACTACAGCTGTCCCTGCAATGCCAGAGTCAATATCATTCAAGGGGATTCTGAAGAGGCTAACCTAACTAACTGCGGCAAAACCTACAAACAACAAGAATAACTCTTGAGGTGTCGCTCTCTCAACTCTTATTGTGGGCTCTGCAGTGCTCAGGAAAATTTGGACACTGCCCAGAAAGGTTACAGCAGGTTTCCCATTGGAGTTGAGTCGTCTAGAGGTAACCCATCTTTTTCTACTACCAACCTTGTTTAAAACAAAAAAGGATAGGCATCGTGCTAAGAGGCAGGAATACAACGCCATAGATCAGAAAACAAACAGGGGTAGTCGATATTCTAGTCAACACCAGAAAAAAAAAAAAGCAATGGGCCTGGACAGGCCATGTAATGCATAGGGCAGATAACCATACAGTGGTCTATTAGAGTTACAGAACAGCTGCCAAGGGAAGGTAAGCGCAGTCAAAGACGGCACAGAACTATGTGGTGTGATGAAATTAAGGAATTCGCAGGCACAATTTCGAATCAGCTTGCTCAAGACAGAGATAATTTGAGATTACTGAACAAGGCCTTCGTCTTGCAGCTGACATAAATTTGGCGGACAAGTGACCACTTCCTTTGCACATCTTTATTTTAAAGCGTTCAGTTAAGACGTAAACACCTCTATTTTAAGTAGTTTCCGTGCAGTTCTTTCTGTACTGGGCAAGTCAAGTGACATACCTGAGCAATGCATTACATGTGAAACAGGTTTTACTGAAGGACATGATGCAGTACAATGCACACGTGGTTGCATCGTTGTGCTGCATTATGCCCTTGAAGGGTCAATGACACCTAATTTAAAAACTACAATACAATAAAAACTACAAACTCAAACTACAATAAACTGCACTCGTCCCACAGCAAACTTGCAAAATTTCAGTGCTTTCAGTACCATAAAAAATTCATAGTCGAATATTATAGTCGAACCGTACAGCAGCCTGGCAACACTGACAGGTGACGAAATCAAGCCCGTTCTCCGCGGTCCACGTCCACTGTATACATACGGTTTTGTTTTCACATGTGCGTCTCAGCAGTCAGCCCGAGATAGTTTGTGAAGGAATTCGCTGGCCTGTGCTGATTTTACTGTGCGAGTGAAAGAATTGAAAGCAAGATGCGACAGTGATGCTCTTGCTGCACCGCTGGGGGTCAGAGTATGCGGAGCAAGACATCCAATGTGGTTTCGGACCATTTCAGGGCAGACGACACAACGGTGACCCCAAAATTCTTGACATTGCACAAGCCATACCAAAATAACAGTCAGTATCTGTAGGTGGGAGGAGCTTGGAGGCAGCGATCCTAAATTGACTATTTACGGGTTAAAAAAGCACTCCGAGAGCCTAGTTTTATTTTTATTTTCAGGCGTCTGAGTATACTGTCCCCACCCTCTTGTCTACGTTAAAATATCATGGCCCCTTCAGTGCAAGTGCAAATTATCCCATCAACATGTTCTCCCACAAGATTCTGCCAATCATGTTTTCACACAAACAGTTAGTGCCACTTCAGCGGTTACTTGGGATGCGAGCTAGTCAAGCTGCGCAAGAAGCAAATTCCATTTCTGTATTCGACAATAAATTCATTTCAACGTTATGTAGTTATACTCCCAGTCATCGAACTTGAGCACTACCCCACCCCGCATGTCACCTGGCATGTCATCTTGAGGTTGTTCAGCTTGTTCTCCACAGCGCTAATGGCCTCCGTGTAGGTTGACTGGAACATGATGCATCCGACACGGTCGGCATACTCCGGAATGCGAGACAGATCGAGCAAGAAGCGCTCCGGCTTGTCTAACGGAATGTCGGGCTTCACAGCTAGGTGGTCCTGGATCAGCTTCAGCTCCTCATTTGTCGGGCGCTGCACGAAGCATAATACAGGGTACAGTCACTGATAAATAATTTAGACGTGCTCAATTACTCGGTGAAGTTTATTTCTAGGCAAACTCCATTTTTCTCAGTACATGTGAAACGCAGAAATACTCTCCTTTGACAAGCTGTGTACAGACCTTAATAAAATGTATCATGTAAGTGTTGAAGCCGAGTTCTACTGACCATAGAAAGCAAAACGTTGATTTAGAGCCTCAAAAGAAAAAAAAGTTTCTAAATATCGGCAAGTTTAAAAACAAATTGTAGCACACAGTTCACAAATCCTTAACTCTGCACTATAAGCTGCAACTGCCAGAGCATCTGAAGTGCACAAATTTTGAATACGAGCTGACAGCTCACAGGAAATTGTTAGTGCCTGCAAAGGTTTTGCACAAAAGATCTACTGACAAATAAGTCGTACATTTCAGAGCAGCATATAATACACCAGCCTTGTTCCCTTTAGATGTCTCAAGAGGTACAGATCACTCAGTACATATATTGTTTCTATTGCCAGGCTAGAGTTGCAAACTTGATGCAAGAGGTTCCAAAAATATTGCAATTCTCAAGAATTTCCTTTAATAGATTGACAATTGAAACAATTATTTCAAACAGACAGCAGACTTTAGCTTTCTTTTTAAGTGCAACAAACTATTAAATTTGGCATTTTACGGATGCCAAGCAAAATGTTTTCTTTGTTCTCGTGTATTTAAACCGGAGCTCTCGAGCTAAAGCTTGCTCTTACAGCATTCTTAATTAGTGCCACTTGAGGCCCCCGTTGCTGTAATGTGACAAATGGCGTTTTTGTTGCATGCACTTGTGCTCAACAGCTCTACGACAAGTGAATGTGACAGGTAAAAACAGTTGTTACGCATGAAGTGCTTTTTTCACATGAAAGATACATTATAGAACAGGCTTACAATTTCATAAAGTGCTTGAAGTGTGTCCAAGCTCACGACCGATGTGTCGAAGTTGTAGATGGCTGTAACAAACAATAATACCCGATAACAATGGTGAATCGCAACGGGAAAAGAGGCCAGGACAGCCTATACCAACAGTAGGTCCCGACATGCGATAGATGTACGATCTCTGCACGCTTTCAGATTTTCAATGCACAAAAGCATCGAGCTTCCTAGGTGAGAAATCGAATCCCCAATTTTGGGCCCCGTGTTGTTTAACACGGTGAATGATCCCCGGATTTGCATTTAACAGTGTTTTGACATCTAGGAGAAATAATGCGGGTGCCCTTTCAAACACAGCACACTCTTCAATAAACAGAATAACGCACAGCCAACCCCCGAGAAAAAAATGTCAAGCTGGCTTTCCCACAATGCAACATGGCAGCTGACTGACTGCCAATATGCAGACAGCAGCGCATTGTTCCTGCTTTCTTGCACTTGTTCCCATCATATCTAATCCGTGAAAGTAGAAACAATGCACTGGCTGTCCAGTAATCACCATTTGAACAACCTGCTCGACATTGTAATGGCAATGATGAACCGCCCAGTGCCAAAACGGAGTCATGAATCTTACTCTATAGGGTGTAAGCTTGTGCCAAGGAAAACAAGCATCACTCAAAGCACGACTACAGCAGCGAGCAAGTCGTCGGTCATTGAAATTTAAATTGCGGGTCAATTCAGTCTTATAACACAAGCGTCAGCGCACATTCTAGACTAATAGCTGGTGTTTCCCCACTTTCAAGAACGCACAACACTAGTCCTGTTGTGTGCCCTGTCTGGTAGCTACAGCATCAGCGACCAAATTAACAAAAATGCAGAATAGCCCTTTCAGTTACGTTATGCTTTTACTGAGACATCTCAGCCCAATTTGTATCAGCTAAGGAACATGCTTACTGCAAAAAAGGCAAACAGAAGCATGTAGAAACATGAACAATGGACTCATGTCATCGTTCCCATTTCTTTAGCCTTGTTTTTATTCTTTCTAGAGGCAAAAAGCTTGGCTTACCATTCTCCACGTCGCTTATTTCGAGGCGAAGGCTTGATATCAGTATGCCAACGTTTTGTGATCGTTTCTGATCAAGAAGCTTCGCCACCTACAAGGACAAAAGAAATTACGTTCGAGTAAGCAATGTTTATTCAATTTATGCATGCAATAACAGAGCAACTGTTTTGCAGGAGTTTAAAAGCAGCATTGAGAACTTAGCTGGTAGCTTAGGCATTACTGTTTTTATTTAAATGTCAAACCTCCCCACGAAACCAAGTGCATATGCTTGATGCTTAAGGACTGTTCCATTGAAACTGCAATGCAAAATTTGTTCACTTGCAGTCAGAAGTACACAATCTTCATTAAAGCAAACAGGGAAAACTAAAGATTTAATTGAGATATGCTACATTAAAGCTTCCTTTTTTATGTGCAGTCGGCTTCAAAAGCTTATGGAGCAAGGGCTCCGCAAGCTCTAGGCAGCTTGTACCCGCATATCAGACAACCCTATGTTGATCACAAATACTAGCACAGCTCGCAATCTGAAACCAGGCCGAATGCTTACGCTGCAAAAATATTCAGCTTTTTCTTGGATTATGCAGTCTGTAAACTTTTGCTGCTGGCCATAGAACTTATAAAAACAGCAAAGGAGCCAGGCATATGTGCTCACTATGGCAAAAGAGCATTACGCTTTGTTTTATACCTAGCATGCAATGATACAATGGCTAGAGAAACTTCTCCGACCGTTTGCATTCGTGCCCCAAAAATAGTGTCAGATGTGAAAGAACTAAGTAGGTATGTGTTATGTAATTCCATGCAAACGTAAGTCTCATGCTTTAATGTCACAAAATATGACACAATTAATATATGATAGGCATCACAGGCCTTAAGCTATTTTTACCACCAAGCCAGCAAAATGACACCTTTCTGCAATCAGCTGCCATAGCTTGTGCACGCGACCAAAATAATACCGTGGCACTTCAAATACTGACAGCCCAAAGGCGTACAATAATTACACAGTCTGACGTAAGTGATAGTTCTAATACAGCAGAATCTGATTAAATGAAAATCACTTATATGGAATGGCTGCTTAAATGAAGCAGCCTTATGTTTGGTAGGTTTTGTTCCAGGCAATAAAAAAAAATATTTTCTTAAACTTTGCTTAAGTGTAACTAAAAATATTGAAAATAAAATTGAGTGCCCCATCTCCACAGCATGGCAACAGGAATTGCTGTTCCCCATTTCCTTTTCGCATTTTCTTGCCACTTCCTACATTATCGCCAAGGCAGCTTTTGCTGGTTTTTGTTGGTGCAGAGGTTAGCATGGCTCTAATGCGACTGTGTAGTGGCTGTGCTTTCTTTGTGCTGGCAACGTCGCCAAACCAAGAGTTTGCAATGGCTGCATGAAAATGCCCGCACAATGCGCTCACGCTTGAGATGAAGATCAAAGTTATCGGTGACTTCAAGAGTGATGCATCCCTAAAATGGCCACATTCTTTGACTACATGACTGTTTTACTTTTTTTTCTGTAATTATGTTCTGTGTTGCTAGCTCTAGTCAGTGGCTGTGTGCAAGAAGAAAATTTGTAAGGACGTTTGTAATCAAACGTGCTACACCTATGACCTGCTGTTGGCAATACAGTATCTACCTCTTTCAAAAGAGCACCTTGTGTACCTTGAGCTCGGTCTCTCGGTAAATGGAACTCCTGATAAACTGAACTTATTTCCCTGGTGCCACGAGGTACCGTTTAACGGGAGCCCACTATATACGAGGTAGTAATAAGGGTAGAATGTATCACAGATCAAGCACAGAACTGCGAGACACTTGAAGTGAGACTTCCATGGCCAGAATGGTTGCGTAGCTTTCGCAGCGTTGCCTGCTGAGTGTGAAACAGGAGTATAGGCTAGTATCAACGCATGGAAATGAGCTCGCATTATGGCTTCACATGTATACGAAAATGTGTTGCATTCTCAAAGAAGAAAAAAAATGGTGCGCCTCAAAGCAGCCGATGGGCACAGCGACGTGGTACCTGCTTAGTCTTTTGCTTGGCACTTTTCGTTTTGGCCGTGGGCTTTTTCTCCTGAACCTGCCTCGAGAACAAGTTTTCGAACTCGTCCCAGTCAGTAGGGGGAGTCTCCTCCAGGCTCTCCCACAGTGTCTTCTGCCTGGAACAGGAGAGGATCGACAAGATCGAGAGAATGGCTTTCCAAAGTTCCGGTACTCAAGCACCAAACTGCTGCCCTTCAGCACGAGTAAATGTAATTACTAAGGATAGTGTCCTTTCACACCTTACGAGCATTTCACCTCGCAAGAAGCGCATGTTGCTGCGTAGTCAAACTTAGTCATCCAGCATGAAATTACCTTCATTGCATCACACGTTCATTACAATCATGTTTATTTAATACATACTGCTAGCCTTATATATAAGGCTGTAGCAGGGTCGGGGCACAAATACAACTGTGGAAGTGGTATCAAACATGGTTAACAGGTTCTGTTAATAACAATTCCAAATATTATGGACAAAGAATAAAGGTAGTACAGGCACTTTCCTGCAAGTCATGTCAATGCATGCAATTCATATACACGAAGGTATTAATAGCACTATAAACATAAAAATTAACTTACCACGGAAAATTACTGAAATGAAAAACACCAATACATACATTTAATTTTTCAAGCTAAAGTAGTAAAGAAATATAATTGGTTAGTCTTGAGACAAACACATCAGTTGTACTATCAACAACATGTTCAGTATGCAGGTAGTGCATTCCATTCTGTCATTGTCCGTTGGAAAAATGAGAACTTAAATGTATTATTGTGGAATCTATGCTCTTTCAAGTGTCTACTATGTTTTGTTCTGTGTATTCATGATATGAAGATATGAATGGGGAAAATTTTACATTTCTTTTGTTATAACCAATATACAACACTTTGAGTGAGACACTTGGAGCGAGACTTCCGTGGCCACAATGGTTGCATAGCTTTCGCAGTGTTGCCTGCTAAGTCATATTTCTGTTCATTATACCCGAGGTTTGTCTTACTGCCTTGTCGTCAAACAAACCTGGACAGTCATACGATGGCCGACCACTGGAAGCCTGAAGATTGTGTGGGGGAGAGTGGGGGGGGAGCGCTGGGTTAACATTGGCAACTTGGGGTTCCTAATTACACGCCTAAATAGATGAGTCTTTTTTTCAGTCTACCCCATGATAATATAGCCAATAATCTAAGCCGCGACCTCATGCCTGGCCACATCCACTAGGCCACTGTGACAGGTGAACTACTAACTACGTATTGGAAACTGAACCTAAGGCATATGACATACATGTGAAATTGTGAAAAAAATAACTTTTTTTACATGCAACCATCAATTCTATTGTCCAATACCATTGCAATGATACTCCTTTTCACTAGCAAGGTGATCAATGCCTACAGATCAGCATGTACACTATGTATTTGTGATGCTACATACACACTTTGTTCGACATAAAAAATTAATTTGGCAGCCCCATAATGTGTTGTATTCATTATGCTAGAAGTGGGAGAAGTAGCTCAATCAAGAGCCACATCACAAGTGTGTACAACATGGCACTCAACTCATCTAGTTGGTTCGACGGCTTGTGGAGATCTAAGTCTACAAATGGGCTTGTGCAAGCCCTGTGCCAGACATATTGTCAGCCCACACAAGACGAAAAGAAGACGTCTACTAGAAGACTACGTGCATGCTGCGTTACGCACTCTGCAGTCTTTTCTGGGCTCTCCGGCAAAGCAGCCGCAGGCTGCTTCGCCGTGGGCACTTGAATCCTGGTCCAGTAGAGGGGCTTCATCGCCGCCTTGGGGTTGACAGGTTGCTTGCGGGCTGCACAAGATTGGGCGCATCAAGTCATCCGTTATCTCAAAGGTGACGAAACGCTGCGGTATCAGAACAAGAAAAGCAATGAAAATGCAGCGTGAAGCCAGAGCATGCGCATTGCATTGCCGAAAACAGCCTATACGTGCAAAACAATGAAGAGAAAAAAGAAACTCGCAAGTGCTCATGCTACGGCTGAGTGACTATATTGCGATAGTGTTATCATAATTAGCCCACCCACACTTTTCGTTAAAGTGCCTCACTTTTTTTTTCTATAAATGAAGGTCTTCGACCTTAAAACCACAGAAAAACATACATGAAAGCCTTGAAGCACCCTAAATAGTTTACTGCTATAACAGCTTTTTAACGAAGCTGTTTGAGTGTTGTATTCCACAAGAGGTGTCGCAACGTCATGACGCAGAAGGAAGTCGCATGCAAGCAGGACATCGTAACATTTTGGCACTCAGAACAGCTCGCTCAATTGTCAGCTATGCTGCTCCATCGGGTAACGCAATCAAAAAGCAGCATAGCATACAGCCGAGCAAGCCGGAGCAACTGCCAAAACATCCAGACTTGACAACCTTCGAACATGAAAAATGCAACAGTTTTAGCCAAGAAATACAAAAATTTGGTAACATATACTAAAGATTAATTACACATGATGCTAAAGCCATTTATTAAAAGTTTGCAGGTTTTATTGTGTAGGGACGCTGTCAAGGGGCACTCTAATGTATATATTCACAGCTAGAATGGTATCCACTACAAATGTTTATTAAGCGCATTCATGCAATTTTCCTGAAACCCTGGCTGAATTTTTGGATGCCTTTAGATACTGATTTTATAAGTTGGTTTCACTGCTGCGTCGGTAGGTCTGTATAATCAATGGCTCTGAAGGTTATTAAAAAAAAAAAAATCAGTTAACGTCTGTATCTGCATTCTCTCGGAATAAGTTTTGCCCTAAACTAGGCATAAATGAATAAATCCCTATGTTATTGGTGTCTACACAGCAATTGCATAGCAGCTTAAGAAGCTAGCATTTTGCAATAAAATTTTTAAGTAGGCAGGTATGCATCACAATGTCCTGCTGCCACGCGACTGCCTTCAGTGTCATGACATCAAGACACACACACACCTTGACAGAAATGAAACCGAAGCTTGGTTCATCTTTTTTTATTCCACCCACAGGCAAATGGGGTTGCCGTGGCCAGGGCTCTGACCCATGACCTCATCCTAGGCAGCGGAATGCGACAGCCACTGATACGTTTGCTATTGGAGCCATACAGCAGCACAATAGGCGCATTGCAGCAGCAAGCACACAGACACGACGGATGTTCCGAGGGCACAGCGATGCAAGAAGCAAGGTATTTCTGGCTAGTAGCCATTACTTGACAACTCACACACTACAGTGCCAGCTACTGAAGAGGGCATTACAAGGTCCAGCCAGAGGGAGAAGAAACGAGAGGTCTGTGGTGAGTGAACATTGCAACCCTCCAATGGCATGACATGATTTCAAGATTTCTCGCAATACAGATTAACTCTAGCCTAACACAACAAAAGAAACTCAGCCATAAAGAATAAAGGGCAGGTTTGCATGAGAAGTCACAGCAACATGAACGTGCGAGCACACGGCCATCAATACCTGCAGCACCGTCTCGGGATAACCACATGGGCTATCGACAGGCCTCTTGCCATCTGGAATTGGACATGCATTTGATAACCCGGTGGTTTTGATGAGGCACTGCTGGAGGCATTGACGGCAACAGGCTTGTATGCCCCTGTTAACATATATCTCAGTTCTGTACACATGAAGCAAAAGGCAGGTGTGCTGCCATGCCCTGCAATGAAGGTTATATCAACATAAACAGAAACGCAAACAGGATAACATATAATGGTATAGGGGCACTATTTTAGGTATTGTATGTGTTTGCACTAGTGCTCTGGTATGCTGCTCTGGCATGCTGGCACTCTGGCATGCTACTTTGAGATTACATCAGGTTTAGAATCCAGCTGTGCAGCAACTGCACGTTGTAGACTGGCGAAATTACATGCTACAGGTATTCATTTGTTCTTTCCAGTGTTCATGTTACAATTTATGCCAATGGTAAACGCAGGCTGTATAATTTAATGCATTGTATTTCTTTACTGCTGAAAGTAGTGTTAAAAATTGTGTTTTGTGTGCCTTTTACTCTGCTCAAACCAATTTATTTTTGCGATAGGTTGCACGAGTCCTTGGGCCTAATCAAGCTGTTTCGCAACAGCTCTTTGGTGCCGGTACTCCCTGGAATGAATCTGTCATCTCTCGAAATAAAGCTGCCTTTGAAATTGATCGTAAGGCCTGCCCTGATAATGCATTTGGCTGTAGTACATAGGTTGAGCCTTCATCAAATCTATACGAGCTACTCCATGCCATCACAATATATAGTGCAACCTCGATAAATGGAAATTACTTAAATGTAACTGCCTCTTAAACAGTACACCATCCTCATCGTTGGTTGGTTTTGTATTCAGGCAATTGTATTGAGCTTTGCCTCTCAGTAAATGGAACTCCTGATAAATAGAACCTATTGCCCTGGTCTCTTGAGGTTCCATTTAAAGAAAGCCCACTGTATGTTGCTTGGTTGTTTCGTATGGTTCCTGTGGCACTCCCAACACTGCAGATGGCAAGAACGAGAGTTCTAATTCCCCAGGATGTTGGAACTTATGCCATGTCACAGGAACACCCTGAAATAGCCAGCAGTCAGCCTAGCAGTTGCAGGAAACATGGCCCATATACTTTTGATGAAGAGTATACGTCAATGTGAGAGAAAACACTGCAAAGAGCCCGCGACAGTCACCACAGCGAAAGAACTGCACGTCAACTAAACACAGAATGCATACATCATCTGGAGCTTACCTGCGGCATAGGCGTTGTGCCAGCCACCCACAGGAGGCGCCGGCATCGGCACTGGTCCCAGCCCCGGCGGGGGAGGAGGAGGGGGCGCCGGGGAGCCATGGACCGGTGCCACAAACGGGGGTAGGGGAGGTGGCGGAGGGGTCATGCCCATTCCTGGCAGAGGGGGAGGGGGTGGAGGCGTGGCCATGCCGGGAAAGGGGGGAGGCGGCGGTGGAGGAGGGGGCGTGGCCATGCCCATAAATGGGGGCGGTGGAGGCGGAGGAGGCGGCGGTGTGCAAGGAAATGGTGGGGGTGGGGGAGGCGGAGGAGGTGGAGGCGGTGGCACTGCCTGGGAGAGTGCGGTTGCCGTGGGCAGGCTGCCAGCGCTTGTCACTACCACGGTGGGCGGGGCCTACGAAGAGAGAATCCAAGAGTAGCATAAGGTCCTATGAAGTCGTAATACAACCTTGATGGCACCGAGTTTCCTGTAAGCTTTCTTTGAAGCCTCACAACTCGCTTTAGAGTTGATGGGGCAATTGCGTCCATCTCATTGGATTTCTTGAACCATGCAGAAGCCAATGACAGCCTGTTTCGCAATATCTGAGGCACTTTAATTTCGCAAATGTTTAAAGAAACATAAACCAGTTGAAACTTTCACAAAACCAGAAGCTCTCTAGGATTTCCAGCTCCACATCGTCATAGCAACACATCGTCATAGCGCTGAAAGTGAAAGTGTTCGAGATAAGCCTAAGGACAATGCTCATAGACTTAAGGGCGATTGAAGCCAGTGTAAATATTCTGCAAATATATTTTGTGCTTCTCCTAGTAACGTGTTGGAGGTATGGGCTCTACTACACACACGACAAAGCTCCGCAGAGGATGCTCCCTGGTTGCCTCTGCAGTGCTGACTCTAGAGAAGTATAACCCCGAGCGTTCAACTACCACGACCATCATCACCTCGGTACAACCACGAGACTTGGGTACCCTTTCCCACACCAACTGCATTGACATACATGAACAGCTACAGATGTCAAAGTTTACAAAAAAATTTTTGGTCTAATACTCACTCTGCTCTTTAAAGGGACATTAAAGAGAAACACTAAATCAGTTTGAACAGGTAATGTATTCTTTAAAAACTATTTTTGCCGATTTCGTGGTAAGAGGTGAAATTCTAGAAGAGAAAGTAAAAGCGGAACTTCCACTGTTCAAATTTTGCACCAAACCTTCAGCACCTGTATGTCAGGTTGACATGAATTTCAAAGTATTTTCTAATATTTTGACTGTCGTGCAGCAGTAGATTTCCCGAAACTTGCCAAGTTCAGTTTCTGGCTCCTTTAGCATGCAAAGTGCTCCATGCTTACCGACAAACAATTAACCAGGCCCGAGCAGACTCAAAATCCACGTAATGACAAGGTGGTACGGGAACGTCAAGGTAGCGGTGCCAGCCGTCTTGCTATCTAAACATTTTTCTCATTGGAAAGCCTCCTCTTCTCATAGTAAGAGTGACGTTTTTGTTGTTGTAGAAGCATAATTTATCAAGACAGCTCAGATTACTTTTCTTTTCAAAGGCTTCGGCAACCTTTAAACACGTGGCTTAGGAGTGCGTTAGTCGACCCTACACCACGGCCAAAACCTTTGACCGTTTCGAGATACAACCGTTACCCCAAACACTCACAAGCTGCTCGTCCGTCTGGCACTCCTGGTGACATGTGTCGACATGGGTCTGAGATTCCTGGGTCGAGTATTCCGCCTCGTCCGTCTGAACCATGCCCACCGCAAACCTCCACTGCGCCTGGACCCACTTATCACAGGTAGCCGATCCGGCGGTCTGCACTTCGCAAGACCGCAGCGCAGCGGAGAGGGTCTGGACTTCGCAAGACCGTTGCGACACCTGGGCCGTTGCGCGAGCGGGTGCCGGTGTCGTCGCCTGGGGTGCGTCTATGTCTCGCGCCTTCCTGGTCAGTTCTTCAATTCCGGCCAGGGTTTGGTACTTGTCGATCTGCAGGAGGAAAGACATTATGCAAGTCAAATGCACGTGCTGTAATATATGTGAAGCAAAGCATGAGGAGTGGTTAATTGAGTGCTACGAAACTAAACATGATGCACTTAGTCTCATCTTATGCAATGTGTAATCACATGCAATGCTGATGTCTGTGCACTGCAATATTCACACAAGCTACACCAAAAGTGCATACCGCGAGTTCATGCAAAACACACACTGAGATGTCGACAGCGATGTCGCAAGATGAAGTCCATTTGTGGCAATAATGCACACACACACACCTCTTGCTCCAGACGAACGACTTGACCCTCATAGTCCGTCAGCCTGGCAGCCTGCTCTCCTCGCAGAGAGAAGAGGGCCAGCTCGTGCGCTTTCTGCAACGTTTAGCAAAAAAAAACAGTGATTGGTTCCACAAGGCCAACTAAAGAATGAGACAGTCACTATAGCATGTGATTATTTGAAATGCCTTCACCACCGTGCGACACTGAAGATACACGAAGGAGTCTGCATGCTACGCATTCATTGCTGTCACTTTGCACAGCTGGCACGAAACGAGTAAAAAAATATTGCAAGCAATTTGACCCCATAAACCAGTTTTCTCTTTCAATGCAAAAGTAAAGAAAAAAAAATACTGAGAGTAAAACACTATTCCCATCGTTCGACGTATTTCTCTGCCATCAAAGCCATGCAACTGCAGCAATATGCCCATAATCTCTCTTTACATTGTTTGTGTCTTAAATTTAAAAGATTTTTTTTGTTTACCTTACCAGTTCATCTCATCAGAGGTTAAGCTTCACAATGGTGCACTGTATCTACGAGAAAAACTGAAAAAAGGACCCCGAAATGTGCAGCTTATCCGAAAATTCAGCTTCAGGTAATTATTCTTAAAGGCAATTTATAGAGTCACGCTCGACATATAGAGGATGAAAGGTTAGTTCAATGCACAAAGCTTGTTTCATCTATCAGTGATCCTTTTGAACCAACTGTAAACAAATTTCATTGCTGCAGGGATGGCGAGATTGAAAAGCTCAAAAAGAAAGAAGAAAGAAAGAGAAATAAAAAAGAAATCGAAGAGAAAGAAAGAAAGAAAGAAAGAAAGAAAGAAAGAAAGAAAGAAAGAAAGAAAGAAAGGAAAAGACGACACACTGCGAGAAAGCAAGCTTTGAGGTGTGAATAGAACAAACCTGCAGCTTTTCCAGCTCATTCCGGTGGGCCTTTTTCAAGCCCATGACCATCTGCTGCGCCTCTGCAAGACAAGTGTGAGATGAGAGCATTGCAACTCAAGTGTTATAACCTTCGCATATAAGTGACAATGCATTGCGCACGCACTGCAGCCCACCAAAATGACAGTTTCATGGAGGGCTGCGGTGTTTTGCAGGACTTGCGTCAAGCATGTGCTAGCAGTGAAACGTACCCTGAAGCTTCTTCAACAGGGATCTCATCGATATCGGAGGGATCAACAGTGGCTGATAAAGGGAAGCCTCAACCTGAGGCCAATGTTTGAACAAGGCAACTTTGGCTGGCACGCCAATGGCCACCTGCCAATTGACAGAGTGCCTGTGGCTCCAGTGAGGTGTCATGCCAGACACGCAAGGGCGAAAATACCCTTGAAAGCAATTACTCAAGACGCAGCCCTTCGACACAGTTCAGTGCTACTTGCTGGATTATATTCACAGACTTCATATTGTGTTGCACTGTGGTTGTAGACAAGATGCGGCAGCGCCTCTTGGATTATCGACAAAGCTCCACGAAATGAAGGTGCATGCCCTAAATTGCACCGTTGAATAACAAATCAAGTTTACCGGGGACTCCCATGTAATGACAACAGGCGATAAATAGCATGCGAATTTAAGAGCACATATTATATCACTGCTACGTCAGCCTTGACACAGTCAACTGCTTTGTTTTCCGCATGGCTTTGAAAAAGTGTTTCTGTGCAATATAAAAAGCACGTATAGTTTATAATCTTCTACCTTCACCTTAAAAATGACACAGCAGCCATAGGTGAAATCTGCTGCCCAAAGAAGGAACACGCTATACTCATGAATAACATTCAGCAATTAAGGAAAACCTACAGAGCCAATGCGAACTCATGACAGCACTTTTGAATACATTCCACAATGTTTAGGTTGCAATTATTTAAGCTGGGCAACAGAAAGCCAAGCATTCCTATTTACTACAGAACTTACAATAATACAAGAGATAAAAACACTGCTTGTTATATTTCATCTTAATTTTCCCCTTCTCTTTCCCACATTTTGTCAACATGCAAAACCATCGCAAGCAACAAGCTTAAGCCAATTCAGCAGCTGCTCCAAGAGACCGGAACAGAAAATGCCATCAAACTCTGCTGGACCACTCGTAGCATACTTGATTTGACAAATAGAACAGCGCTAACACATGCAACTACAAAGGAACAAGGACGAGACAAGTGCTTGTGTCTCGTCCTTGTGGTTGCATGCGTTAGCGCAGTTTTATTTGTCAAATCAAGTATGCACCAACTCGCCCAGAAAGAAGTTTTAATACTCATAGCAGTGATACGCATGCTGAATCTATGCCCCCAAAATTTCTTTTCACTGCCACATAAACTTACATAAATTTGCCTGCAAGTTAAGAGGCTGTTCTTACTTGCCGGTAAAGCACTGTGGCCCAATGGGTCACTGTTTCATCGTCGTGGGAGTTCTTCCCACCATTTAGAGGTCGAAGAACATCACATATGCCTTGAAAACAAGTTGAAGAAAGTATTGATGTGCATCTCCTGTCTTTACACCCTATGGTTTGTTTGTTTTCCTTGTGCACCAAAAGGAGCAAAAACAAAACACCAACACGTAATCGTAATTGCCATGATGCACTAGGTAGCCAGCCGAGGTCAGATTTAAATGTAAGCCATTTGTGTGCACACAGTGTAGGCCTAGCTCAGTTGATTTCAGATAAAGACATGCATTAACGAGTACGCATGAGGCGAAGTCCAATAGCCATTGCATAATCACTGGGTTTTTTAAGTCAGCTCTGCCGCTACACATTCTTGCTATGCCGAGAAGCATATTAAAAATGCAACGGGGCCCCTGTCACAGGATGCAGCGTACACTTTTCTTTAATTATAAAGGAGCGCATGCGCCGTCTTTGGTCACAGTACGAACACCGAGGCATCTAATAACTGTACTAGCAGCCATACAGAGCTGTTTGACGTTTCTGTGGCCCCCAACACCACACCCTCCCCCCCCCAAAAAAAAAATTTGAATTTTTAAAATTGTTCTGCATAGGAAAAAAAAAAAAACACCTGGTAAGGTCCACATGTCATTGCTGAATAAAAAGTGAACAAGCGTCAACCCTGGTGATTGCAAAACACGTTGCTCCATGGAGCACACAATCTAAAGAATGCTACTTTCGCAAGCTTCCAAGTGCTAAGGAACAAAACATGCATATGATACACACAATGTATGTCAAGAGCGAATGTGACAACTGCTACAGTGGCGAGGTCTTACCTGCTTCTGTGTATCGAAGCCCAGGCCTGGCATCACCTTCCGAGTCTGGTGGCGGCCAGTAGTCCGTGGTCAGTTTGCCGGGCACAACGTTGCTCACCGGGCATGCTGGTACTTCAGAGTGTGTCCAGTAGTACATCAGGTCGGGCTGTAGAGGAAAAGGTTACAGACTCATTAGCATGCAAATACTTCCTTTCTTCATTCGTAACATTTGTAACAGGTTTCAAGTAATCCCTTGCTTGTGAGTTTATTTCAGTTTTCTTAAGCTATTGCATTTGAAAGCATATATGTTTCTGTATGCATCTCTAATGTTGCTTTTGATGTTGTAACTTTTAATTTATTAAACGAATTTACTTAATAGGAGGTCCCTTTCAGCCATGAGCTATGGGACTTGCTCCTGTGTACTTTTATATGCGTGACAACATTGATGTGAACTAAAGTGCTCTGTTCTGCTCTTATGGACAAAGTTACGGACAAAATCACAGATAAATGTTTCTCTAACACGCTAGCAGAATGTCTACTGTAGGCTAAAAGAAAAAAAGGGGCTGGTGGAATGGAAACAAGCCCTATTTCTTGTCATTAGCATAATGAACTTAAGTAACACCAAATAAGGATGACAAAAGAAATGCTCGCTGCTTAAAAGATCACAGTAAGCCAAATAACTGGTGCCTACAGGCAAAGCAGCAACTATTTATCTAAAATATTGCCTCAGTTTATGCATTTATTGAGTAGACAAGACTAAAATGGCAAAAACAAGAAAACTGGTTTTGCAGGAGCACAGTTAAAATATTTCCTAGCTGTGGCTCGCCATTGCTTGAAACTTCTAGAGAATTCAAACAATACGAAAGCAATTCTTCAGTTTGCACTAAGCAGGCAGAAAGAAGCAGAAAAACTGACATCGTAATCTACTGTAAATTCAAACTGGAAAAGTAAAACAAACAACTGTGCTTGAAACAGGTACTGGCATGGTCAGCCGAAGACTTTGTTCAATAAAACTTCAGTTGGTAGTCAATCCACAGCCTTGTCTCTGACACTTATGACGCCTCTACTTCATGCTGTAAAAATAATGAAATACCAACTTGGCTACTTTATCATTTTGCATTCTAGTTGTTAAGTTCTGTAAGAAACATACTGCAAGGCCTCTACTATATTAAGCTTCATTTTTCACTTAGCAACAGATTAGACAAGGAAATTTCAAGGACTGCTGTGGCCATAATGTTACGCATCTGTGGGCTTGCTTGCTTATTCATTCATTCAATACTGCCAGCAGCATCTTGACAGCCAAGGCAGGTACAAGGTTAACACCAGTTGTCAGTTCAGTGCGAGAAGTCCACCAAAAAGTTCAGGAATAAAGTAACAAGCAGACTTTGCGAAAAGTATAAAGAAAGATTGCAGGCATATAAGGAGGTTTACCGAATGGCGGGGAAAAAAATGGAAGCATGATATAAAGACTCTTACAAGTAGAAGAAGTAAATGCCACAGACTGCTACAGAAAATGAAATATGGCCAATAAACTATTCATGCGACGTCACCAGCACATGCAAAAATGAACTGCTGCCGCAGCACACGCACCCGAAAGAGGGATTCGAGCGGGGCATTTTCATCCTCTATCTGGCGCAGCACCCCTGCGGCCAGCAGGTGAGTGCAGAACTGAGCCGCCAGCAGCTTCAGGTCCTGCTTTGTCAGCAGAAACCGCAGGTAGTGGTCTTCCGGGAACGTCGTGCAGAACCAGTTGAGCAGCATCTGGCCTGAAACGGTAAAACGTGCGACACCAAATTTGCCAAACTCCACTAGACAGCCACGTTCTGTAAAGTATAGCAGCTTGGGGAGAGGTTTGACAGGATACCATATGGTGCAAATAATTTATCCCACACATTCTTCTCGTTCCCATAGGCTATAACACCCGAGCTTAATTACTCTTCTTTATAGAACAAGATAACTAATCGTTCGCCCGAAAGGCAGCACTAAAAGCACACATGGGATATGATTAACAGAGTAATTGGCAACTCAGAGGCGATTTCGATTGCGTCGGACAATATACCCTGTTTATAATTTGCAAGCATGCTTTTCTGCACTGCATGCTTGCCCATCTAATAGCGACTCCTGTCATCATTCAAACGAAGGTGAAGTGCCAGCTGCACGTACTGGGGCTTGCCACTTGCGCATGTTCATCGCGAGAGCCCCATTTAACATGTTTTCCATGTCACAAGACAAGCAAACTGTGATTGTACATGCTGTTTGTAAAAAATGACCATCCTGCCACTAGTTGCACAGGCTGCCTCGCAGGAACACCCTCAGGGTAATGGCAGCGCAGCACCATGCGAGCAGATGAAGGATGAAAAGAATGGATGAAAGAAAGTATCGTCGCACAAGATCATCGCAGAATCGTCGCAAATACACAGGAGCTATAGGAGGTGCTTAACGAGGGGCTCCAGATGAATTTCATGAACGCTTTAACTACTAACTAACCCAACTATTAAGTCCTACTAACTGACAATCGCAGGGAACAAGCCACACTCGTCAACTTGGTTTGCTTATGCTTCACCACATGACAAAGAAATCAGTGACTACACCACAATCACAGGGATATGAACTCTTGTGTGCAAGTGATTCAATACTGCAATACGATAATTTAATGCAATGATGCAATACTGGGATAAACGACACTATTAACATACAGTGAAAAGATCATGGTGCATCCGTAAATAATGCAGCTTCATACAATCTAGCTTTGCACTGCTGATTGTGTGGTCGTTCACCACTTTTCGCGAACATGGAGGTAGAATAGTCAGAATAGTATTTAACTGAGCTCATCTTAGCTGTGGAGAGTGTTTAGACAAAGCTATCAGACTCCCCAAGGAGTGGTCAAAGCTTATCACATTTGCAAAGGAAACGAAAACTGTTGGCCGAACATCGATTGGCTTAGTTGACAAAGATGTTTCTGTTCCCAGTAGATATTTTCTCAACAATAACTCATGCAGATGGCAGCACCAACTCATGCCACGTGTATATTTGTGCTTGTTCATACGTGTGAATGCATCAATAGACCCTTCAGTTGTGTGTCAGCAGTTATGGTGTGTCATTCTTCCTAGCTGTTATATGTTGAAAACAGTATAAGACAATGAGTGTATGTTGCTTTTCAATGGACCTTTCCAACGCCAACTTGAGTTGCAGGCTATTCGCCACTGGGTATTTTGCAACAGAACTGCTTGTTGGCCTAGTTGGTGCTTGCTGAAAGACATGTTTTTGGCACAAGTTAAAACACACACAAAAGAAAGACACTAGTGTCTTCTATGTCTTCTATGTGTCTTCCTTTTGTATGTGTTTTAACCTGCTGCAAAAAACATGCCTTTTAGCCACAGAGTGTGTTCTGCTCAACGAACCTCTTTCATGCCAACTTTGGTCACAGGGTATTTTCCACTGGGTTTGTGCTGCTTTTCAATGGCAAAAAAAAAAAAATCTTTAAAATTTATCTGACGCTGAGCAGAATTGAACTTGAGTTATATTTATTTAATCTTAGTCTGAACATACATTAACACATGCATGGACCTTGCTCTTGCGCCGCTAGATGGAGCAGTGCATCTTGAGGGAAGGGCAAGAGTCCTAGGAGCCCAGCTGCATACACACTTCACACGTGATTCGTTTCGGCACTGGCAATACGGTGTCGCTACATTGCTTCAATGCTAATCGTGCTAACCTTGACATTGCTCGCGAGATGGGTTCAGTCGGATTTTCTTTTCTACTTTCTTTCACGTTTCGGCACATTCAAAACCGTCCCATGTGGAAGCTACACTGATTCAGTGTGTGTTCCAAGAAACAAGAAGAGCTGTTAAATGCCACCAGAATAGTTTGGTCCATTAACACATGTGCAGAAGCTCCACTCCCCATAGCTTTCCCTTCTCTGCCACAGTAAGTTGTCCGTGAGTAGCGAGTTTTGCTGTACGTGTCACGACGTCATGACAATGCCGATGGAACCCAGGTCCAGCACTCGGAGACTTGTTTTAGTACTGAATCAAAATATGTTGCAAGTGTTTCTTCAGCCTCATACATGCCAAGTGTGATTGTTTTACATGTGAGAAGCACAGGGAAGTGTTTCTGCAACTACTAAAACATGTACCAGTACTACTTTAACAAAACGGCCCTCCGCCATGTAAGGAGCGCTACAATGAATGCTTGTGCGGTAATTTAACACATTCACTGTGGCCGCTGAACTTTTCGATGCCTCAGTTCCAGTGTGTCGTGACCCAATGCATGGTAACACCAGGCAGTTGCACTCTTTTGAAAGTTTCTCACGGAAAGAGATGGCATCACGACACAGCCAGTCAGAAGCAAACAGCTGTCCCTCTCCATCGATTTCTAGCGAGGATGGCACATGCGCAATGCAGGACAGCCTTTCACATTCGCACAGTGGGAATAACTGCCGTGACCCACGCTTGAACGAAAGTGTTAATCCCAAACCCCATGAAAGCGATTTTGTGTGCAACAGCAACGAACGACAGCAACCAGTGATGGAACAGGCCATCACCCGAACAGATCACTCGTTCTTGTCACTCTGTTCTGCACATCTATAATTTGTTGCCCAACGCCCGAAAGTGCTATGAGGGACTAGCCAATAGTGTGAAGCCAGAACTGGATGTACATCAGTCAAGTACTGCCAATTGTCGCACATAACAAGCAAACGACTGAATTTTGATACATGCAAGGATTAGAACCTGATGCAAGACCTTCAGAAATATTTTATGCTGCTCTTTACAGCAAAACATCAATTTAAATTATTGAAGCATGCGTCACACCAGTTTTGGCAGGTGTTTGCAGCACTACCTCCCACCAGGAACACCGGGAAGGCGTCGGTCGCATGGGGTTCAAATTGTAGGCAACGAGCAGACGTGACACATCTGCATCGTGTTGCTTCTCGCCGTCGTGCCAGAGATCACTGGCATGGGGTTTTTTACTTTAAGGACAGCACTTGGCAACCGCAGGTAGATGTTTTCTGCTTAAATTTGAACATTACTAAAAATTATTCATCGCAAAAACCAGAACTAGACAGTTTGCATGATGTTGCCACGGCTGAACACACTTCAGGGTGTACGTCAAGCAACTGCAGCACTGCGCCAGTACAGACATCTGCACTAATGTATAGAGTGCAAAACAATTAGGTTCGTCGCTGTGATAAGAAATCTATATGTGTACATTACTGACCGATATGAAGGACACTTCCAACCTCGTACGTATACCAACTGTGGTATTTTAGTTTGCTCGGAAGCACAGTGTAGGAGCATGCCCGAGACAGCTGTATAGTGTGGACGTTTGTACCTCGTAATTTATGCATCTTGTTAACAAGTATAAGGCTGCACGCTAAAAACGTGTAAGGAACAAGGCCAAGGCACGCACCTTCGAATTTTTCATAAATGCTGAAGTCGAGCTTCTCGGGAACCACTTTCGGCCGGTTCACTTTCGCCTCGATGGTCGCGCGCTCCAGCGTCAGGGAGGCAACTTTGCGGAGCACATTGCCAGCCAGCGGGGGCGCGTCGTCGTACGCCGAATGCCGGCGACCACCGCCGCTCGTGACACTGGAACCAGCAGGTGCGCCAGGTTTTGCATCGCCACTTTCCTCGTTGGCTGCGGCAGTAGCCGATGCCGAAGGCAGTGCGGTCGAAGGCGCGGAGAATTTGGGTAGAACCACCTTGCGGTGCTGCGTCAACGTGAAGGTGGGCGCGGCATAGCCCGCTGCCGACGCCGCTCCCTCGCTGGTCGCCTTGTTGGAATCGCCGCGACCCAGGCTCGTGCACGACGGGGTCGCGCGGGCGACGGAGTACACCGACGTCGAGTCGGCTTCACTGTGAGACCGCACGCGCAGTCCCAACGCGGTAGCACTGCGGTACGCGGGTAGCCCGCCGGTAAGCGTCGTCGTTCCCGCGCCATTCGCGGTGACAGGCGCCGAGGAGGGCGGGGCCGGCTGCTGCGGAAACACGAAGTCGGCGACGTCGTCGCCGAAGACGGTCGTATCGCTCGCGTTGCTCGGAGACCGCTGCGGTGGCGTCGTCCCCGCTTCGCTTTCGGCCGCCGTCCTCGAGGACGACGCGTCCGCTACGACGCCGTCTTCGGAATCTGCCAGGTGCGAGACCGTGTCGACGTAGACCGAACAAACCGAGCTCTCCGGACTCGACTCGCTTCTTCTCTTCTTCGGGGTGCCATTCGTACCCACTACGTGCGACTCGGGGCCCGTGCCGCCGACTTGGCATTTTCCCGCAGCGACGCCGACGTCGTCTTGCGCAGCGGCGGCGGCGGCCGCCGCCGACGCCGCCTTTCGCGCAGTCTGCGGAGTCTTCCGTACTTTCCCCCTGACGACGTCGCGGCCCAACCGAAAGAGCCCGGGGCTACCTTTGGGCGTCTCGGACAAGCCGTCGGTGGAGCCCTTGGCTCTCTTTTCGGCCTGATGACCGCTGCTGCTCGCCTTGTTGCCCATAGTGTCTCCTACGGGTGCGGCAGCTGCTGCTCTGAAGGTGTTCGCCGCCGGTGCGGAGCTAACACCCGCGTCGTCGTCATCGCCGCCGCCTTCGGCGGCCGCCGCATCACCTGCCGAGGCGTCGCGCAGCAGACGACCTACGCGGTTAGGCCTAGCGATCCTCCGCCAATCGCCGGCCACCGAGACCGCAGCGACGCCGTCCCGTTGGCTCACGCCATGGCTCCGCTTCGGCTGGAACGAATCCGTGACGCCGGCGGCGTCGTCGTCTGCTTCAGCGACGTCGTCTGCTTCGCGGCCCACAGAGATGGGCTCCGATGGCGGCATCCCGGCCGGTTCTGCCCGCTGGTTGCTGCTTTCATCTTGAACGGCGACGGCGACCGGTCGCTTTTCGAGGAATACCGAGCACTGCGGCGTCGCAGTTCGCCTCGCCGCCGGTCGGCCTCGCTGCTCGCAAGCGACGGAGGCTTTTCTCCCGACGGTTCCAGCACGAGCAGCCGTCGCGGCCGCTGCGGCGAACCTCTCGATCTCGTCGCCGAAACGCTGGTGGTTGGCGTTGGGCTGAGGGAAGCGCCAGAAACGCCACTCGACGTATTCTCCCCGTTCGTCGGTCATGGGTCCAACCTGACGCGGCTGTGCTCACGCCGCCACCTGCGAAAACGCGCAAATGTGAACGTCAGCTGCCGGCCGTACGGCGCAGTGAAACGAGACCTTCTGACAGCGCAAATGTGTGTTTGTTTACGGCTAGTGCCGACATCCAATCGCGGCACGTCTTATCTGATAAGCATGAAGGGCCGCCCGTTTTGGTAAGGACACGTCATGCGCGGAGGAAATGCGCAATCTGTGCACGTCCTTGGCACAGAACAGTACGGCGTATCTAAGAGCATCGCATATCGCAGGCGATAAGCGCACTGCTGACTTTGTCCAACATGTAGCAACGTGCAAAATTACGATAAAAGGGTGACACCGTTGGAATGGCATTCGATAGCGTTCGAATTAAGTTATGCGAAACAAATTACCGTAAAATGAAGCGACCTATATAGAGAGGCCGCGATAACCAGCGGCCCCGAGATGTCGCATCTTCGTCTTCTATCTCCTCAAGTCAACGTTCCTTGGCTCAAGTAGCCAAACCTCCGCTGCTATAAAAGGCTAGTCAAATCGAAGGCTTCCAAATCACACACACAAAAAAAAGAAACAAAAATGTGGGCGTGGCTCCAGACCAAAATGAAAACGCGTGGGGCAACTTGGAAGGACCTTTCGTGCCCGCGATAAATAATTATGCACGAATGCTGTGCATAAAAAAGAAAAAATATAAAGATCAACTTACTTGAGATAGTGCGTGAATGGTGACGCCCAATCGTAATTAATTGAGTTACAATTGACGACACGCGGAGAAGAAAGCGAAACTATTTGCCAAACTACACGTATGTCCCCCATCGAATGACGTTAAATAAGTTTCAACCACCGTATAATGTTTGGTTCCGATTGACATTAGCTGACGCTATAGCTGCCTCAGACTCGTACGCGGAGTCAAAGTATCTACAATCATGAAATGAAACATCGTACCAACTGTTCGACTTGATTAACGCGAGACCATACGCTAGGCAAGCTATGTCTAACTAAAGCAGTAATGTCGATTTCTCAACAGCACAGACACGTGCAACTTTTTTATTATTATTATTACGACGCACTCACTTTGCCTCGCCGCTTAATTTCCAAGTCGTTCTCCCGTCGCGTGTAAAAAAGTGCGGTACGCATCGGACCTTGTCCGTCGTGGGTCGTTTAGAAAGTCGAGACAGACCTATAAAGGCGCCGTACCTTTCGAGCCGTTTCTCATGAATACATTGTTCTAAAACCGAAACGAATTTACATTCCGGGCTGACCAGTGCGCATGTACACACAAAAACCGACGAGCTCCACTCTCGTCTCACTCGCCACATACACTCGCTAGCTCGGTAAACTATACGTGCCTCTTGAACTGGCTCGCGCTACAGCACACACACACAGACACACACACACAGCGCCAACTTCTGTTCTGGGCCGGATCACGGGGCGTTGCGCGGACGCCCAAGCCGCCCGTGCCGTGATATATCTCGCTTTCGTATCTGGCCTTTGCTCGTAGTACGAGTTTCGTGGCGGAAAGCCCGAGCGGGCCCAGCTAACCCCGCTGCCGCTGCTTGGATGGCGCGCGCGCTCGTTTCAAAACGACGAGATCGCGCCGCCTGCTACCTGCACCGTTCCACTTGACAAAATAAACTCACCTGTTGCGCTTTGCCAACTCCACGTGCATCGTCGTCTCGCCGCGTACGACACGGACGCGTGACATACGCACACACACACACGCAACTTTTGTAGAGCGAACGAAAACAACTCGCGAAGTCCACAAAGCCGTACGGCCGGCCGTCTGTCTGTGTCGCCGGGCCGCGCTGTCCGGTTTAGGAGGCGAGAGGGAAAATATGGCCGCCGGAGTGAAACGACCTTGGTTGGAACGAAGACGCGAGCGAAAGAAGCGATGCCTCTTTCTGCGTTCTCGGACGCTTTGTTCTTCTTGCTTCGCAAAGTTGCGTGAGCTTGCTGGCTGCCGCGTTGAAGAGCGTCTTCTTCCCTTCCCGTATTTTTTGGTGGGTGTATGGGTGCTAGCCAGTGGCGCGTCGCCGCTTTATTTTTCCCCCGCATCCTGCGGTCCGCCGGCTCCGCCGTCCGGTCCGGTCGCTCGACCAGCGTTGTTGCGGAACCGCGTCGGTGCGTCAGGTGCGTGGTTGTTTGTGTGTGCGTGCGGATGTGAGCGAGGAATCGCCAGTCACGGTCTGTTGTGCGGCGCTGTTCGTGGTCGTTGCGTATGGCGGAAGTCGTCGCGCATAGTGGTTCCTCGCCTGTCGCTTCTTCTTTTTTTTTTTTCCATTTCGTCCGGACGGCCGCATCGCCACCGTGCTAACCGTGTGCTTCATTTCAGTATGTCACGCCACGCGGAGAACAGAGAGGTCAGAGAGGCCATCGACAAGGGTCGCGGAGGTCAGGCGCACCTGGATTGTCGAGATTTGCGAGGATAGCTCAGACATCGTCGCACCTCTGGACGACAGGAGTTATTTCGTGAAAGGACCTCGCGTAGACACCCAGAGAAGATGCCGCACCGATAACGTTACATTACGTTTCTGGCGGCTGCGAGCTCACCACATGCTGACGTCACCTGGTGGCTAGCTATACAACTGCCACGTCCCTGCTGTTGTGAATAAAGTTTGGTGACTACCTGGACCGGTTACAGGGAGCATGGTTGCGAGCCTGTTTATGTGCTGTGCACTGCTTAATATTGTTGCGCTAGGTTTAATATTCTTGCTACTAGTCAACGACACACAATGCCTGACCAAGTCGGGTACATCCATAAAGCCATATATTGATGTCTTTACCCATTGTACCCTGGAGTGTTATTCTGGACATAGTCAAATTACGCCATTGTGTCGAATCCTGTAACGACACCATTTTGAGACAATCAGAGAGGCAGTAGCAGCCCTCTGGTCCAGTCAAAAATGTCAAGTTGGCGGATTCGAGAATATGGCGGAATTTCACGATGTCCACAATAGGGTACCTGGAAGCGATTGAATACCATGAGAACGCAAAGGACTGTGTGCCATGTTATGACCCATGGACGGTACTATAACTTAGCTAAACACAGCAGACCCTCGTTTTAATAAAATCGCTTTATTCGAATTATCGCTTCATTCGGAGTGCTAAAAGGCTCCGACTGCAATGCATGCATTTCATACCGGATTGCTTGCATTATGGCTGGCGCCAATCTTGGCGAAGTACAAATTGCAAAGCAGGCATTCCGCACAAGACAGTTCAGTACTGCATACGAGGCGTCATGCTTTTTCTATCATGTGATCGCAAAGAGCGCTGCGAAGGGCGATCCACCACGTGGTGAACAAATCCTCAGGGCATTGTCTGCAACGACGTCACTAGTAAGATGCCGATTTTGGTGCACCGGAATCGCGGCCGCCTTACGTCTCTCACCGCAATGGTGAAATACTCATTCCACCATAATGATCACGGCTGGGGCGACGCCGTTCTGTTCCCTCTGCAGGTGTCCATTTATATTCTCCCAAAGGGAGCGAAGTTGCAACTCCCCTTTCCTTTCGCCGCTACTCGCCGAGCGCCATCATGTGATCTAAAATGGCGTCAAATGTTTCACCACGCTGCGGAGAAGCAAACTTCACAGACGCGAAGCCTGCTATTCGTTTCCTTCATTGCCATATCAACGTCGCTATTCGCCGCTTCACTAACATGCAGGAGATGAAATGATTGACGTCATTGCATAGCATTAATGACATGTGATGACACCAGATAACAATGCTGACATGTATCTGTGACCTTTATGGACGGCATGAATGCCATCATGGCATGAATGAATGGCATGACATGTATGACATTACATCAATGATATGACAAGAATAAAATATGACATCATCATGACATAGCACAAGTGACATCAGATGAGCGTGAATTACATGCATGACGTGACCTGCATGTAAATGACAAGAACGACACGAGGCATGATATGTACTACGTGCACATACATAGTGGCCCGAGCTAATTCACGGCATGAAAGACGTGAGATGAACAACGTGATGAAAATTCAGCGGCAATTTAACGGTAAATGCGAGAGAAATGTGTTAGCATTACGTCACAACTCCTCGAGGTCCCGAATTCCATTATTTGAACCCCGTTCACCACATTGCAAGGTGTTTGTTGCTCGGAATCTCACGCGACGCACGTTCTGCCTCTTCGAAGATGGAAGTGCACCTGACCGTGGTCCGGAACAGACCAGTCAGTTGCATCATTTATACACACCACGTGAGTGAGTGAGTGAGTGAGTGAGTGAGTGAGTGAGTGAGTGAGTGAGTGAGTGAGTGAGTGAGTGAGTGAGTGAGTGAGTGAGTGAGTGAGTGAGTGAGTGAGTGAAGAAACTTTATTGCAGGTCCCACGTGACCGGGGCTTCGCACACTTCACACACATACACTTTTTCCAATGCGACACTCCTAATGCTGACGTCTTAAAAGAAGAGGACGGGAAGTACGGCCAGCGCGCATTCAGAAGAAGACGAAGAAGGCATCGCGCGTGTAGCACATCTCGTGCACTCGCAGCTGACGGGCCGCCGAGCATCGAAGCCTCCTTCGCTCCGCTCGTCTCACCGGAAACGCGTCACCGCCCCGGCGACGTACACGTCATCTGCGTCCCCTGACTTCCCCCCCGCCCACCGGCCCGCTAGGAGACTTGCCTGGGGTTCCCCCGGACCCCGGGCTCAACCCGCGCGCGAATCTGTTGACGTCCCGTCTATCCTCGACTGCCGGATCGGCCCCGGGGTTACCATGTAAGTCTTAAGATTACGTTCCAGGATTGTAGTGTATGCTTCTCAAGCATTTAAATACACAACGGCTTCACGAAAGCTTCGCGTCAAAGAGACTCCAATGTGTGCGATGAAACGGCATCCCTCCTACCCTGAAAATTCACGCCTTTGCTCCTTCTGCGTCCTCTTCCATTCTTTCAGACACAGGCGCCGGCTGCAGCGAGTATCGGCGAGAGATGGCGCTTCCGTCGTGTTTCCAGGCGCCGTTCGTCAATGCGTCCAGGCTGCCCGCGCCATTACCCGCCCCTCCGACGCCCGTCACGAAGGTCTTCGACGACGTCATCCGCTTCATCAGGCAGGGCAAGATCAAGGAGGTCGGTTGAATTTTGAATGAAGTCGTGTAAACTCTAACGATGACACTAGGCAAGCACACGGAGTTTGGGAAACACTTTTAAGAGGTCTCCTAAGAGAGTAATGTCACGGTTCTAAACAAGCATAAGGTTTCTTGAAAGAGTAACGGCATGATATAAATCACTTATGAGATGTCTTAACAGAGTGACAGGGTACTAAACGTTCATAAAAGTGTCTTAACAGAGTAATGACACAATATTAAACAGAAACTGTCCCAAAAGAGTAATGCCATGATATTTACACTTACATGGTGTCTCAAAAGAGTAATGTCATGATATTAGACATTTATAAACATATCTTAAGAGTCATAAAGGTTGTCTTAAAATAGTAACGACATGATATTGAACATTCATAACGAGTCATAAAAGAGTAATGACATTTAGTATATTATTTCTTTTTCTTTGCTAAGTGAAAAGGCTCAAGGCCTCTATGTCCTGAAAAAAGAATGAAAGCTTGGCAAGCCCCAGGGAGCGCGCTAAAATAATATATGTTGTGGTTTTCTGCTCCTGTGATGTCATGACGCCAAATACGGTCACGTGGGAACGGGACAACGCGACGTTGTTGACACTCGCCCCGGCTAGCTCGGCCACCTGCTATGCTGCTTGACATCCACCCTCACGAGGAGCAGTGCAGGCAACCGAGCGAGCCGGAGCGAGTGTAAAGATGTCGCATTGTCCTGCACTCACGTGACCACATTTCTGCTAGGGTTATAGAGGTCAAGAATCATCATTTGAAGCAAGAATTACGAGTATATTATACAATGGCAGGGCTCCTTTAGAATCACGAATCCCAATTAAACAAGAGAGACATTAAAACATCTTTATGTATGGAAGGGAACCCCAGAACTCAATCAGTAACTGTGATAGGGGTTCATATAACTAATATAAATAACAATAAGAGGAGCACCGAAAAGTTGGAGGTAAATATTATAGCAAGAAAAGTGACAGGAAAGCGTCTTATTAGTTCAAGTAAGAATTCGAGGAACTTGAAATTGGCATATCAAGGTGGATTTTAATTATATTCTATGAAATGTAAAGATGCTATTCTAATTCGGTTCTAAGCGAATGAATGACGTTTTCAACTTTGCATTCTTGAATGAAACTAGGGTCTAAGACGCCGAATACCTCCTCCCTAGAAAGAAAAAAAAATACGGGCGTGCTTCAGAGCGCCCTCAATCATTCCACATGATAATAATAATAATAATAATAATAATAATAATAATAATAATAATAATAATAATAATAATAATAATAATCAACAACAACAACAACATCAGCATCATCATCCTGTTTTATGTCAACTGCAGGACGAAGGCCTCTTCCTGCGATCGATATGATACCTTTTCGAAACTAGTTTGTTTCGTTTCTCAGGAAGTGTATGTGCGTGACGTCATGAAGCAGAATGGTGTCACGTGGGGAGCAACATTGTCGCGTTTTTGCACTCCCTCCGTGGTCTACGGGGTGTTTTTTTTTTTTAGCTCCACCAAATTTTTTAAAAATTGCCTGTGACAGTTAGCACAATTCTGAATCCTGATCTAAATTTCTCGACGAAGGCGGTCGTTATACCTCTACGACAAATCGAAATGCTTAAGTGAACAATTAACGTAGTTACGCTAGTTAATTAATTACCTTACGGCACATACTTCAATCTATACCAATCGTGGGTATAGTGAGCATGCAAGGCATATCGACTTGGAATGAACTTCCAAGACTACGCTAGCTTCGAGGGCGAAATGAATTGGGGTTTGTTACTTTTGTGCTTCAGTGCATACAACAGCGTTTTCTTTAAAAAAAAAAGTAAACGTGTGTTGCTCCATTGCACGTGTGGTGGCCGACTCCTTATATTGACAATTCCGACGGCGATAAAATTTTGTTGAAAGTTATCGCTTGTCCGTGTCGATATACCCTCTCGTACCTGTCTGTCTTTGGCGCTGCTATCTTTTTCTATATATAAGCGTTATGAACCAATTCGCCCAGCAAGATTATTGTTTTTGTGTGTGTGTGTACGTTCTATTAAGCCGAAAAAGCCTTAACACCATTCCGCGCCAAAAAGATTAGACCAACTTGATCACCTTTACTCCTGGCCATGATGAATAAACTCGCAGGTAAAAATATCAATTAAATGTGATTTGAGTTTTGAGTTGTTATAGTAATTAGCAAGTAATTGCTTCGCTGAGCTATCCGCAACCGGAACTTCGCTGCATGCGTGTCAAAAACGCAACTGTGTCTTCTTCATTAACGCTTCCCGCACTGAAATCGGCATTTTGAGGTAGGGAACTAATCGTGCCATCATCATCATCATCATCATCATCATCCTGGTTCGCCCACTGCAGGGCAAAGGCCTCTCCCATACTTCTCCAACTACCCCTGTCACGTACTAATTGTGGCCATGTTGTCCCTGCAAACTCTTTAATCTCATCCGCCCACCTAACTTTCTGCCACCCCTTGCTACGCTTCCCTTCCCTTGGAGTCCAGTCCGTAACCCTTAATGACCATCAGTTATCCTCCCTCCTCATTACATGTCCTGCCCATACCCAGGTGTGCTCTAACCTAACCTAAACTTCCGAGAGCCAATAAGAGGTGAGTAGAACACGTTGTGAGGCTAGTTGGTTCGTAGACAGCACACCAAGAAGGAACAATGACAGAACAAGGCGCTAAGAAAGGATAATGACAGGACAAGGCGTCTTGTGCTGTCATTGTTCTTTCTCTGTGTGCTGTCCCTCTTGGCGCTTCATCTTTTGAAAGGAAGTGAGTGCCGGGAAACAAAAAACAAAAAAATTAGTTTCAGAAAATTTTTCCGGCTTCCGGGAGATGCAGAGACACTGTCCTAACGCATTCATTTTCGATCGGCGCGCGCAGGCCAAGAACATCGTGCGGACCCAGCATTGGCCCATCGACCACCTGAACCGGGGCGAGCTGTGGCTGAAGCTGTGCCAGGGCCACGTCAGGGTGGGCCCGCCCGACGACTACTACCAGAGCACGGTGAAGGAGTCGCTGGACGGGCAGTGGCCCATCGGCATGCCGGCCTTCGCGGACCCGATCTTCGACGAGGTCTACCTGCTCTCGGCCGAAGGGCAGCGGCGCGCCGAGCGGGTGCTGTACGTGGTGTCCGTCAACTACCCCTTCATCACCTACTGCCCGACCCTGCACCCGGTCGTCTGCCTGCTCCTCCACTACCTCACCGAGGAACAGGTCTGTGACTCTCTCTCTCTCCGAACACGAGCTTGTTTCGTAGGCGATGACAGTTTTAAAGCGAAAGCTTTTCTGGCCGCGAACTTGCGATTTCGCCGTGGCGGTGCTCCGAGGAGGCACATGACGTCACAACGCGCGCCTCGCCGCGCATATTTCTCTCCCTCTCGCTCCCTAGTCACGACTGCGCATGCGCCACTAGTAGCACCGAGCCACAGGTGTTCCGCCGCTGCGCAGCGCCGCGCCTCTCCGCCGCCGCCGTTTGGTATGACGTCACACCGCGTTCCTCGTCGTTGCGCTCGCCTCCGCTCGCTTTGCCAGCTTCGTCGCATGTCTGATAACATGTCGGAGGATTGAAAAGGAGAGCTCGCGTGCGCCGCAACCACAGTTGAGGCGGCAGTATGGACGGCGACAATTCTGATAAGCAGGAGGAGGCCTGGAATCGACATCGGAACGAGATGAAGAGGAAACGAATCGCCCAGGAAACAGACGAACAGCGCGCCGAACGACTGGCTAAATGCCGCAACATAGCTAGACAACCAGACTAACCTGGACTTGCAATCAAGATTAACTAAGGCTAAGCATGCAGTGCCTTAGCTTTCGCTACGTTTACCCTGGCATAGCCGAGCTAAGCCACTGCCAAGCTTTTTTTTCTTTTTACTGGGATGCTCGAAGGCGAATTCCGGCAGACGTCGTGCGGTCCCGGTTATATACAGACTGCGCATGCGCGGCTCGCGATGAGAGTTGTGGCGCATTCCACTGGGCCAACAGGAGCACTCGAAATCGTCTCCAAAGTGCCCTCTCGAGATTAGCCGCATGTCCTGTGGGCGAAGAGGAGCAGGAGCGCTGCTATCCCAGCGGCGGAGCAGGAGCAGTTTGGTGACGCCGGGAGCAGTCCGACTATAGCTCCCGCGCGAAAAAAAGCGCAGTTGAGAAAGGAGTCACGTGACGCAAACGCGTCGTATCCTTTTAGTTTGTGTTTCCGTCGTTTTGCTTTCAGCGCGCGGCAGCAATGGCGGCTCGTAGAATCGAAGTTCACCCGAGATTCAGCGCGGATTTAGCGTCGTCACGTGATACACCTTCGCCCTTGCAGCTGCTCTCCGAGCACGCGGAGCGTTTTAACAGGGGGAGCAAGCAGTCGCAACTCTTCGTTGCGCTAAGTACTGCTCTGCTCCTCTTTTTTTTTTTTGTAATGCGAGGGTAAATGTCTCGGGACATACAGGGGTATGGGATGGGGGTGAATAGGGATGATTAAATGAATGAAAAAAAAAGATTTGCGGATCTAATGAAGTCCAAGAGGGATCGATGACGTGGTCCCTGCGTCCACGCAGTGTAATCGCTCGGATTATGCGGCGAAAGTCCCGCTGCTGCGAGGAGCCGGAGCCTCGTCAATTTCAATGCAGGACAAACGCTGCATTAAAATGCACTTTGTCTGAGCTCCTGTTCGGCCAATGCAATGCGCCATTAGAGTTTATCCAGAGACGCTGAGTGCATTTGGCACAGAAACTGACGAAGCCAAGCGGACGTACCGTCACTCCTCACTCAATCAATTCGGCAGTGGAACCTGCACAGGGCGACATTCTGCCATTCACTGCTGGCGTGAGAACGTTCGGATTGGCATACTCTTGTGAAGGTTTTCTTTGAGCCGCGACCTTCACAACCCCCGCGTGTGAAATGTGGGGACTGCCTTGCCGGAAATCCATGAGTATGGCGATTCGTGGCGCGAAGTAGGACGAGATTACGATTATTTATTACCTTGTTGGTTTCTGCAATTCGTTTACGAAAAAAAAAATATATATCGGTGGCAAGATCAGCTGACCTTTGATTCAGTATTGACGCGAACGGTCTGCTCCGTGCCTTTCCTTGACCATTAGTCCAGTTTTGTGCTGTAACGTTCCAGCACTAATCCATTTCCTGGACATCGCGTCGGTACGCGAACGTTGACACCGTGTCTGCGCGTATGCACAGCGCGTGCCTTTAAAGCTGGCTTCTCCCCATAAAGGGTACTTGTGCGGAGAAGCCGGCTTCTTGGACAACACATACTTTTTTAAATGTTACTTCTTCTCTGGTTTACCAAGCCAAAGTGGCGGCTTTGCTTTTGAAGAAGCGTAATTTACTGATACAGCTTACCTAAATATTCTTCAGTGTCACCTCAAATCGCGAGAATCTGGGCATTTTTCTGCTAAAAGAACTGCACACTTGGCGCCTTCTTGTGGACGCTTCACGAACCAATTGCGCAACGAGACAGACGTTCTCAATCGGGCAGACGTCTCAAAGCATGTGCGGTTTTTTTTTTCTTCCTTTCCACTACGTAGATGTACCAGTGCGCATGCGTCGTACCTCAGAAGGCATCGAAAGCACCATATAGTACGCCACTTGAGCCAAACGTGGCAGACGTATTACGCATCTCAAAGTATGTTAATTTTTTTTTCCTTCTTACTGCGCAGACGTACGAGTGCGCATGCGCCCTCATCGAAGGCACCATAGTGCGCCACCTGAGCCAAACGCGGTTCATGTACGACACGTCGGCCCACACGCTCATGAAGCTGACCAAGAACCTAGCGGTAGGTGGAGCCTGCTTCGCCACTGCGCTAACACGTGACGTCGGGCGTACGTCTGCTTCGAATGCAGCCATCTTGTGTCTCCTGCCCATTCGCGAGTGCGCCCTCCTCGTTGCCCTAACGTACGTTTCAAGAAAGTGCACGCTTCGAAGAGGGCTGTAAGTTCAGCGAACGTGCGGCATCATCCCCGAACGACAGACGAATTAACCACGTGACGAGTGACGATGCCGCTTTTTTTTTTTTCACCTCACTTAAGCTGCGCGCCAACGTCTGTCAGCTCCAAAATGTAGGCTTCACTGTAGGATTTTGAAGCCTTATGCGGCTCAGCTAGTATGTCTGAATAACTAACAGGTGTTTCAGAAGACGTCGTAGTCTGCAACGACATAGTGTTTGCTCTTTTCTTTATTTTTTTTTGTTTCTTTAATTCCTGCCATATAACGGCCAACCCGAGAATGAGAGAGGGGTCGCTAGAAGGCGCCACTTTCTCGGTATAGTTTGTCACAACTTCCTCCATGTGCGGAATCAAAGCCGTAGAAGCCTTAAGCAAAAGCTGCAGTCGTTTGCAATAAAGCGGGTGGGGGGAGGGGGAGGATAGCTACGATACACACGCGCTGAAGCACTGTTTTACAGGACTTAAGTGTGCGTACAAAGGGCGCCCTAATTTTGTATGAGAACGTGGCGGCACCGCATCGGAACACTGGCCTCCTATGCATACACTTGCAGTGACTGGGCAGGCACTACATATAAATGCAGGAGGCTATGCAGCTATCAACGCAACTCCATAATTTATCGCATGCGCAGAAGAAGACGTACAACAAGCTGCTGCGCAAGGTGCACCAGGAGGAGGACCTGGAGAAAGTATTCCTCACGTGGCAGCTGTGGATCTTCCGCGGGCTTCCCTTCTACCACCTGGTGCGTAACATATATCTATACGATGCTATACAGCGAACGTCGAGCAAAAAAGCAAAGTTGTGCAGGAACCGTCGACGGTATTTTTTTTTTTTTCAGTGTAAGCGAATAGCCGAAGGCTTCCGGGAAGCTGTTATCTGAGATACCTAGGTAGCGTTTGTCGTTTCATTGCGTAATTCCGCAGTGAATGTCGGTGTTAACTAGCATATATACGTAGCGGTGGTGCATAGGTGGTTGCACATCATCACGTGTGCGGTGTCTCCAGCGACGCGAGCACCGGAGTGAGAGGGAACTTCCTCCCTCCTCTCCCTCAGCCGCCATTGTTGGAGAGGGAGGCGCGGAGGAGGGGAGCGCTGTCCTTCCCGTGCGCTCCATCACAGCATCCAAACTTTCGGACGTACCAAAGCTCTCGCGCGACAGGAGCACATGCGTCTGAAAGACCTATATAAACGTTTTTTGAGAAATTGAGGACAAGCCTTTTCGTTCCACCCTCCGAACGGGAGCCCTAACATGCCGATTATGGTGGATTACGAACATGAGGTTTCCTTCGTGATAAGCAGTGTTATCGACGCTGGTCGTCTTTCTTTCTTTTCGGACTTCAGGTGCGGACCATGGACTGCTTCCTGATCGAAGGCGTGAGAGCGTTGTACCGCGCAGCCATGGCCATCCTCATCCTCTTCGTCCAGGACCACTCGAGTGAGCCACAGTCACGTGCCTGTAGACCATACAGACAAGGGGGGGGGGGGGGGAGGGGTGTTCTGTAAGTGTCCACCTGATGGACATGTCCATTTCGTCTGCTGCTGAAGTTCTGATTGGCTGGGCTGGGGTAACCGTGAGAAGGAGACAGGCGCCCCCAGCCAATCATCACTTTCAGCCAATCAGCCAATCATCATTCTGTAAGCGTCCACCTAATGGGCACGACCTACTGAACTCCAGACCTGCACAGATCTCCCTCCTCCAGCACGCCTGGTCTAGTTCGTCCATTTTGCCGCTAGGGAAAGAACGTACGAGCAGAGTGGCGCTAGTTATAACCTGTTCGCTGTCGTCTGCTTCTGCGATCTGTTCAGCGCTTGTCTTGCCATTTCGGCAGGCACAAAGCGCTTGTATTGGCGGTAAATGAATAAATTCACAAATATACAAAAGAAGACATATTTGCGAATGCTTTGCGTTTGAATTGTGAAACTAGAAGAGGATGAGCGGTGCAACAAATGTAAAGAACGAGCATAGGTGGCCGCTGCAATGCTAGATCGACGGCATAAACTTCCCTTTCCTAGCCTCCGTAAGAGACCGAAAAATTGTTTAAAAAGGTTCATAGGATAACCTAGCTTCTTTTAGTTGATTACAGACAACCATCAGACAGCCTAATGTCGTAGATGACATTAGGATTTACTGCTGTGTGCCGTAGTGAAAGGAAGATGATCTGGTAAAAGTGCTTGAAAAAGGCAATATAGGAGCGGCTATCGCTATTTTAGAGAGCAGCGGACTACACGCTCCGACATTTTGTAGGTTCGGGCAGTCAACTTTTGAAGCTGAGTGACCGATCAAAGCCTTGTGACATCACTGTCACTGTGTTAGCAAAAGTCATCAACTAGACAAGCAGTTCGTCACAACACAACAGCTGCTGTACTAATTACAACGCCGCACAGCCGCTCACCGCGTAGCAGACGAACAGGTTATAAAAGCGCCACCTACGGCCGTCGGTCGAACGAAAGTGGGCGCAAGCTGCTCCCATAGAAGCCGGATATCTGTGCAGGTCTGGAGTTCCAGTAGGTCGTGCTAATGGGCATGTCCATTAGGCGGACACTTACATAATGCCATCCTCCACCTCCAACCAGTCCAGAAAGATTTAGCTCACACTGCTGACCTCTTCCCTTTAAGTATGCTGACATGGGGGCTGTTGTGGTTATTGTTTTTCTTTAAGATACACCATCGGAACGTTACCTATATACAAATGTGCCGCGAATAATCTCGCGCTCTTTCTTGTTTTCCTCTTGCAGGCGAATATCCCAGCGAGTCGATGTTCGCCCGAATGTTTGGAGGAAAGAAGAGCAAAAGCAAGGGTGAGGGTTCCAACCGCCCACAAGTGAAAAGCATGCAAATGTACACTAACGGAGCCAATCGCATTCCAACACGTACCCTTAAGTGCTCATAAAATGACCAAATACTTTTAAAATCATCAACGTGTGCCATAAAAAAAAATAATTCAATGTTAATAAACGAATCTTTTTCACTGACTATCTGAATGTGGCGTTTTTGTAGTGGATGTAATGTCCACCTCTACAGGTGCGTGACCAGGCCCAAGCGCGATATATGATAGGTGCTTCCGATTTTGAAAGATTGCTCTATTTAAAATCAGTCTATACTACCGGATGTTGTTACTTTAATGTGAACATTTTTTTTAATTGCTTGTGGGATCGAGACAGCACCTAATCTGATCTTTAAGCTAGATATTACTCTTAAAAAATTAAATTCTGGGGTTTCGCGTTCCAAAACAGATCTGGTTTTGAGGAACGCCGTTGTGGGGCCTCCGGATTTATTTTGACAACCTGCCCTTCTTTAACGTGCGCAGTAATTACTGGAAGAGGTGGACATCACTTGCCCCTGAAATCGTAACTCAAAATCGAATAATTACCAAAATTTTTCTGATTACCTCATAAATAATTTACTTTAGGGCACATTTTGCGATTTACAAGTGCGAGCCAGTGAGTTCTCAAGAACTGACTGGATCATTGCCGTCAAAGTGGCGCTAAACCTTTATCTTACCTTTTAACCAAAAGGCCCTTTTCTGCACTGCAGAAGTAAAAAGAAAGAACTGGCACAATAATGCCTTTCGCCCCGTTGGCCTATAGTAAGTTGTTATCAGTAAAAATTGGCTACATTTTGTTCTAAGAGAGCCAAACACTAAACTTAGTCAGTTTTGAAAACTTATGAGCCGTGGGCTGCCCAAGTATGAAAAAAAAAATCGTGAGGCCACGATTTTGTCGCGAAGGTTTAGAAAAAAAACGGAACTACGGCCTTCGTGTTCTCTAATAATCATCTTGTTACCTCGAAATAACGAAAATGTGGTGTATGAAAGAATACTTTATCAGGGTAAGCTGATTTATTGCTTCTCTGTAGTTTTGATTGGTTCGTTCATGGAGTTTAACGACCCTCAGCAACTCTGGGGATGCGAAAGGCGTCGCATTGGAGGGCTACGGGTTAATTTTGACCGCCCGGTTTTTTTTTTTTAACTGGCACCTAAACGTAAGTACGAGAAGAGGTTTTTTTTTTTTTTTAATTTCACCCCCCACCGGTAAGCGCGGTCGGCAATCAAACTTTCAACCTCAAACACAGCCACACCTTGTATCCACTGAGCTAACTTTTTTTTTAAAATATATTTATTCTATTGAGCAGTCTCGACGGGTGTTTCATTTCAGTGTTCCTTTAACCCCTGCTAAGTGCCCTGACAAACTCCTAAAAGACAATTCAGAATTGTGCAATTTTCTCAGGACCTGCATATTTAGAGCCACTTTCTTTCTCTAAATCTTCTTGGGAAATTTTCGGCATTATTTTTTCACACAAATTGCTCAAAATTCACGACGAGTTAACTTGTCATCGGCACCAGACGACGCTCGTTATGATGACGAGTTACTTCGTCATCGGCAGTTGAGGGAGGGGTTCAGACTCTGCTAACAGTTAAAGGGACACTAAAGGCAAACAATAAATCAGTTTAGACTAATAAAGCATTGTTTGAGAACCCTGCAGGCAGTCATTTCAAAAAGATGGTTTGAATATTAGATGAGAAAATGAAGGTCCAAGTATCAGTATTTGAATTTCGCGCCGAAACCCTAGCGCCGATACGTCAGCGTGACGTCAGGGACTCCAAAGTATGTTTTCGCATTTGCGCCGCGTTGGCTGAATAAAGGTTCCTGAAACTTTGCATGTTTAATACTTGATTCCTTTAGAATACAATGTAGTCAATCTGCACCGCTATATATAATTAGTAGGCCCTATAAAATGCCATCAAAATCCAAGACGTCACAGCCCCTAGGTGCGGGAACTTAAGTAGGCGTCGCCACCCGTATTTCGTTCTTGCGGTCTTTCTGGCTTACCAAACGTCTTATCATTGTAAGAGTGGTGTTTTTGGTGTTGTAGAACGGTAATTTACTGATGCAGAAGAAACAATTTTTCACTTTAGTGTCCCTTTAAATAAATCACCCTTTATAATATAATAAGTCCGCCACACTGTAACTTGCAAATCCCTGATTCAACATTTACCTTGCCACCCATGGCAGGTCCTGGTCCCTCGGGTGAAGGTGGGCTCAACGCGGCCTCCGCCTTCCTGGACCGGATCATATTGTACCTCAGGGACTTGCCGTACAATGTGGACTGTTTCCTCAAGACTGCCTACGGCATACAGGTGCGCACGGGCAGTGGTCACGTGATGAGAGATAGTCACGAATAGGGACTAGTCACGTGTTGTGCAATCGCGCCATATTGTTTTCCCCTTCCTCAGCACCCACGGCGTTTGTCGAGATCAAGATCAAGATAACGCTCGGTTTTTCACCGTGCTGGCGGTACAGCACCATATGGCGGCTTCGATTTTTTTTTTTTTAAGTAGAGACCAATGGCTATGCCCCCATAGCTAAAGAAGAAGAAAGAAAAGCCAGCTCTTTCCACTTCACCACCAGGAGACGCAACTTCCACAAACGAATACGCAGGCATCCGGCGGTCGCCAATTATGTTATATCGTGCATATCACTCAGTGCGACAGGAATGGAGACATCACTCATTGCGTTTATTCCATCCTCTTTTTCCTCCCCCTTGGGCGGCTCCAAGCGCGCGCCATTTCATGGCGCTGCGGTAGGCAACGACGCCTTATATAACAATAAGCAAGAGCCGTTTAGAGTATTGGTGAAAAAAGAAAGCAAGGAAGAGACCGATACGTCCAGAACCGTTACAGGTATAGGTAGCGGTCAGGGGCGTAGCCAGGGGGGGGGCTTATGGGGCTTCAGCCCCCCCCGAAATTTTTTCGTGCTGTCATGCGCCACCGACCAAAACAACTCCCGGCGCCAGAAATCATGCTCGATTTTGTCTAGAATGTCCTTAACTCACGCTCGAAAAGACATTTTAGCGCGAACATTGCTAAATCGGGCTGGATTTCGGGGCAACGCCCATGCGTCGGGAGTCACATATATCGTAACGCAAGGAGCCCCACCGGGCACAAAATTTCAAGGGCGTTTTGAAGGCGAGCGGGCTCGTCTCGGCATCTCGCGGAGGCCGCGGAATCTACGGAGCGCTTGGATTTCAATTCTGAAACGTTGTGGGTATAAAGTTCTCATAACATTTTGATGCGAAAGGTCCATTGACATTTTCAAAGCCGCGCTTTAGATTTTCAATTCCGGAACTTTTTGGGTTTAATGCTGTTGTAAACATTTGACGCCAAAGGTGCATCGACTTTTCTAAAGTCGTACATCGGGCCATACAACGAGACAAACCAAATCAACGTACTATCAGACAAGTTGACAAAGCACGCAGCGAGGTCCGATGAGACAAAGCGTTGTGGTGGTTCATTTGTGCCCTCAGGTCACAGAAAAGAATATAAAAATTTTTTTCACCTGCGCCAAAGCATCCATGTCAAGAAACTAAAGCCACCATTGTAACTAAGTTCTTATTTATTTTTCTGCCTAGACTTTTATTCACGAGTATATATTGAGCCTCTTTCTCATTTCTTTTTCTTTTTTTTTTCTCGCAACCCGCGGGCTGCCGATCCAGCCAGAGCGCATGGGTTTTTCTCGTGCTGCATCGATAACCGCGCGGCCCACTTGGATGCGCGTTTGTTTTTCTCTGGCCGACTGCATTTTCGCCTGGCAAAGTTTTGGACGCTTTCTGGCTAGCAGACGAGAAAAAGAAACAATGCATAGTCGCTCGCCGCCAGCACTGCGGGGACTCGATGTATTGCAACGCGTTCGCTTGAGCGCAACCTCTCCGGAAAATTTTGTCTCGCCGGTGTAGGATACCGAGCAGTACGCGTATGGTTTTCTGTGGACCAACCGTCACAGATTTTCTTCGATATTCCTTCGGTAGCCACACTAGGGTGCCCAAAGTAGGCATTCGATTGTAGCCAACATGCTTTCCTTTGCGTTATTCTACTTCGCCGCGCCCCGCCCACAAAAAAAAGGACATTGTTGCGGCGCAGCGAATTTTCGCATGGTGAAAGTTCGATTTTGTTACTTCTTTTGCGGAAAGTAATGGGCGACGGGACGCTTCAGTTGCCGGATACTATTTTGTTATTGCGATAGCAGCTCTATGAAGAATCCAGGCGCATTCCTGTCGTTGCCCTCATGTTCCGTATAAATAACGGCCAAGGGCGGTAACATCGTGACCGCGCGCCGCATGCTCTATGTGCGAGTGAAAGCGTGCGGGGGGGAAGGGGAGGTGGTGAGCTGACGATGGTGGCTGAGTCTTGTGTGCGCAAGGGAGAAAAGCGGGGAGGAAACGCGCCGCCTTCCGTCGCACGCGATACATTATGGGAGTGGAGGGAGGGGGGGTGGTGCTGTGATCTGTGAATCTGTGGTTGCGCAACCTGTTTATTTGCCTTGTTTGACGCATTATATATAGTGACTTTTTATTAGGTACGTAGATTTATTGGTGACTTATGCGTATATTTAAATATCTTGTTGCGAGGTTTTGTGCATATGCGCAGTGAACATTGTTTCCAGTGACAATTTTTTGCCCTCTATCAAGCTGTATCTTCACATTGGTATATTCCATTGTATCTTCGCATTTCTAATGTACGAAGGCGAGTCAAATGAAAGTGAGACAACCCGCACCGCTCAATAATGGTTCGGTTCATTATTTTCGAGGCATGCGCGTAGCACATACGCATCTCATTTACAAGTGGCATGAAAATGTGAGGTTAAATGTTCTTTAATGCTCTCATACACCGGGTTGAACATGGTTGCGTGACATAATGGACACTTCAAAAGTTGAACAGCTTGGTGTCGTGAGGTTTTTGACAAATGAAGATGTTTCCCAAAAAGAAATTATTCGCCGTATGGCTGCCGTATGCGTTGAACATTGCGTGTCATTGGCCACTGTGAAGCGTTGTAGGATATTGCTAAATCGTTCAAAGAAGCACATGAAAGTTACAAAGACGATCCATGGCCGGGCCAAAGCCACCGTGCAATCACCCCCAACACAATTGAAAAGGCCGTGGTTGCTCAGTGGCTATGGTGTTCGGCTGCTGAGCACGAGGTCGGGGGAATAGAATCCCAGTCACGGCGGCTGCATGTCGATGGAGGCGAAATGCGAAAACACCCGTGTACTTTGATTTAAGTGCACGTCAAAGAACCCCAGATGAGGGTGACGACTTTTTGTCTGCAATTGTGACCGGGGATGACTCATGGTGCCGCTACTACTAGCATGAAACACTACGGCAAAGCTTACCGTGGAAACATTTGAATTCACCACTTCCAAAGAAAACAAAGGCCGTCATTTATGCCGGAAAAGCGCCGACTTCTTTTTAGATCGTTAAGGGCCACTATTGATCGAATTTTCTAAACCTGCAGAGACTCTAAATCGTTTCAGATATTGCGAAAGATCGGATCGGCTGCGTGTCGCAATTAAGAACAAACGACGTGGAAAATTGAGCATTGGGGACATCTTGCTTCACGACATTGCCCGTTCCCACGTCGCTGATGTGGTTAATACAAAACTGCCAAAGTTCAAGTGGGAAATGCTGCAACATCCCTCATGCAGCCCAGACCTGTTGCCTTGCGTCTTCCACATTTGGTAAAATTTGAAGAAACTGCTAAAGGGAACCAGATTCGTGTCGGAAGATGACGTGTAGTCATTTACAGATATTCGAGGCAGCAACCCAAGGAGTTTTATGAGACGGGAATTACTCGACTCGTTAGTAGGACAAGTGTCTAAATACTCATGGTGACTACTTTAAATAAAGTACCCCATTTGTCATATATTCGCATTGGCTCACTTTCATTTGACTCGCCCTCGTATACGTTGCAGAACTCCTGCTTTTTATATGTGCTCTCTGTTGCGACTATATTTCGGAGCAATTACTCTCAATGCACAACCGGTGACAGCTCCTCCTGCGCAATACATTCTAACAAAGGAAAGCGTCATTGAGATTTTCCCCTGGTCGTTGCATATGTACAAAAATGTAAACAAGGTTGTTGAAAACAGCTATATATATATATATATATATATATATATATATATATATATATATATATATATATATATATATATATATATATATATATATATATATATATATTGATCCCTCGACTAATTTTATAAGGAGCAGGCCGAGCTGCAAAGTGAGCCCCCCCCGAACGAAATTTCTGGCTACGCCACTGGTAGCGGTACAAGGTAGATAGAGAATTCTTGAGGAAGAAAAAAAAAAGAAAATATTAAGGAGATATACACAAAAATGCTAGAACGAAAAGCACGCACTACGTACCTGAATAAATCAAACAGGCTGGGCGACTTTGTCACGGCCCCGTTACAATAGGGGATGCCAATAAATCATCAACAATACGACTCTCGACTTCTCCAAAGGAGATTACTCGCTCACAGTTGTGCGTGTTCACACTAACGAAAACTGCGTAAAACAGTCTTATATTTCGCCAGCTATGCGTCGCTGCTTTTCGGTGCAGACGAAACGTTTTTTTTTTTCTTTAGCTCTACTCTTCCGTGACTTCGAAAATGGGAAACTGTCGCTAGTGAGCTACGCTGATTCAGCACGGGCTCGGCCAAGAAACTGAAAGCGCGGACTGTTTTCTATTTATGAAATCTATAAAGGAAAAGCTTGTGGGGAAACATGCCCCTAGCACGTGATATAGGCAAGCGGTAATTTCTAGCCGCCGCCCGCGTAGAAAGCATGGCGGAGAGTAGAGCATGACATCGGGTGGTGAGGGCCGATCGTGGCGAAGGCATCAAGAGCTATTACCGCGAGCCCAAACAATGGCTCGAAAGACTAATGAAATCAAGAGTCCGACGAAAACTCGTCTGATCGGGATTGCTCACAGTCAAGGGTGAAACACGACGCCGACCAATAACATTAAAAAAAAAAAAAGAATGGAAACTAAGACGTTTTGTGAACAAGGCCTCCGTATGGCAGCCCAAACGTCTTGGTTTCCTTTTTTTTAATATTACTGGTCGGCGTCCGCTTAACCTTTGACTGTGAACAATCCCGACGACCACACGAGTTTTGGTCGAACTCTTGATTTCATTAATATTTGCCGGACGTATGGCCAAACTATCGCGACTGAAAAGATTTGTGAACAAGGCCCCCGTATGGGATCCGAAACGTCTTGGTTTCCTTTCTTTTCTTTTTTTTTCTTTTAATGTTATTGGTCGGCGTCCGTTTTACCCTTGACAAAGGCTCGAAAGGTCCGGCAGCCAGGTAGGGCCTATTTCCCAAGAGTCATCGTGCAGATGGGTCCTTAAAGAAGGACGGGCCGCGCCAGATGACGTTTCCTTGCCGAGGCTATACAGCTGTCTGCACTGTAAAATAATTTGGACCCTTTCAAGTGAATAGGGGTGTAAGTCCGTCTATAACTTAACATCCTTGCATCAAAAACTGGTGTAACATAAGGAGTTATATTTACACTTGTTTTTTCATTTTAAGGGTGTAAATTATATTACGGTGTGACGATCACGCTCCAAGTCTTTTGCTTCCACTGCCGTACTATACTCGGTGCAGTAACACATTTGTAGAAGAGCTCTGTGTCCTTCTCTTCACTGTCACGGAAAGGTTCAGAAGTATAACGTTCGTGCCAGTTGACACATCGCCTAATATGCGAAAAAGAAAGTGCGATACACAGAATTTAGTACATAGTATTTTTGTTGCACGTTTGAGCCGCCTTCCTTTTTTTTTACGTCATATTAAGCTTTGCGTGCGTGATTTATCACGATATACTTTCATGGCGTTGGGGAGAGAGTGAGGCTTGCCTTGCGCATGCGCCGTGGTCCACTGATGTGGAAGGTTTGCATCGAGTTGGTTGTAAGTTAGTTCCGTACGTGTGTCTCCCGTTCTGTTCTTTCAGTCCTCCGCGTATATCTCGCTATCTTTTAACTTTTTCACCGAAGATTGAACCGCGAATGTAGGAGACGTCGTGCCTGATTTCCGTGCACGTGCGCGCGCAGGGCGTCAGCGCGAAGGTGCTCAACGATCAGTTGCTCAAGTCCGAGGCGTACGTGCGCGGGCACCCGGGCAAGCGACTGCTGGGATCGCCCTCGGAGACCGGCGCCTCGGCCAGCCGCCTCGAGATCACCTCGTCTTTACTGCCCATCAGGAAAAGCAGATACGGCGCCTCGGGCACCGCACCGGCCGGCATAGCCCAGCTTACCAACTTCCACTCGGAGATTCTCAGCCGCGACCAGGTGCGGGCGCGACGACGTGCAGAGCGGTTCACTGCGAAGGTGCACAGCTGCAGACGGCTTTGAAGCTATACAGTAACTGCAGAAGTGCGAATGCTCACTTAGCTGGTACCAGCAGCTGCGGAGTACAAGTCGACGTGTACATGTAGACTGGGAACGCTCCGTTTCGGCATCACGGCAGACGTGCAAAGCTCACGTGCTGGTCCAGACGGCTTTGAAGCTATACAGTAACTGAAGAAGCGCGAATACTCACTTAGCTGGTACCAGCAGCTGCGGAGTACAAGTAGACGTATACATATGGAATGGGAACGCTCCGTCGGCATCACGGCAGACGTGCAAAGCTCACGTGCTGGTCCAGACGGCTTTGAAGCTATACAGTAACTGCAGAAGCGCGAATACTCACTTAGCTGGTACCAGCAGCTGCGGAGTACAAGTCGACGTATACATATAGAATGGGAACGCTCCGTTTCGGCATCACGGCAGACGTGCGAAGCTCAACGTGCTGGTACCAGCTGCTGCGGAGTACAAGTTGACCCATGGGGTATAAACGTGAAACGCTCGGTCGACATTCCATGGTGGCAGAAGTGTGCGCGTTCAGTGATCACGTGCTGGTACCAGCTGCTGCTGAGTACAAGTCGACGTGCTGCAGAAGTACGAGCTCAGTGCTCACATAGCTGATACCAGAAGCTGCGAACTAAAGGTCGACCCACGGGGCACAAATGGGAAATGCCCGGTCGGCAGTCAATGACAGCAGAAGTATACGCTTTCAATGCTTATAGCTGGTACCAGTAGCTGCGTAGTACAAATAGAACAGGGTGGCCCTGTATATAACAGCGCCCAGTCGGCATTCAAGCAATGACGGCTGCAGGAGAACAAGTTCACTCGCTGGCACGTGCCAGTGGGTGCAGACTATAAGGCGATGAATATACGATGGTCCGGTATACAAGAGAATGACTGGTTGGGAATTCAAACGTTAACAAATGCAGAAGCGTTTCTCAGTGTTGCTTATCTCATTTACTATAGCTATGTACGGCGCAAAAGGCGACATGCAGGGTGGTCCAACATGAAAAGTGTGCTTGGCTGGCATTCAAGCAACGACGCACGCAGAAGGTACGACTTTAATCACCTGGCACTTGGAAATGTGGCAGGCAAGGCGACATATAATGTAGCCTAGTATACGTGAACGGCCAGTCATCGTAGAAACAATGATCGCTGCATAAGTACTAGATGTGGCTCTGTATCAATAGAAAGGACCAGCCGACTGTCAATCAAAGAACAAAGAAGTGTGCGCTATATGCTCCTCTTAATAATGTAATTAAGGCCGCATACAGGGTGGTGCAATACGAAAGGAAATGCTTAAAATACAACTCAACCATGCAATGCTGTGTGCGAAAATGCGAGTTCAATGTTCGTCGGCTAAGGCCCAAGCCAAAGTCAGCATGCAAGAGGAGTATGGTTTACAGACATGGCAGAACGGCACCACGTATTGCAGCCTCGCGCAGGGTGTACGTGAAAGAAAAAGGGGGGGGCGAGTTTGAAGCCATCTGGGTCTGTGCACCACCACATCATTGTGTAGTTCAATGGTTGCAACGCCAGGTATCAATCAGGCGCTTGCATTCTAGGCGTCACGCGTGCACCATCGCTTCAATGCTTGCAATCATTCTAATGTAGTTCACGCTATTTAAAATAAATATGCACATTTATCGATTACTGATACGAGGACTCTTGCGTCAGTCGACTGATGCGTGACTCAAAATAAGTTTTTCTCCGGATTTTGGGGACACTTTATAATTCGTGACGTTACATTCAGCGCTATGCTCCTCAATTAAGCGGCAGCCATTCTGGAGTCAAGTACACCCGGCAACCATATTTGCGCCGCGAAAATAAAGCTAGGGGGGGGGGGCGGCTTTATTGCTTTCTTCACGTCCATTTCCTGTCCGGCTTCAGTCGATTGATAATGTAAGCGCACGCCTGCACTGTGAAGGTTATCTACAAGAAGATCATCTATGGCACGTAATACGATCTCGCCAAGGCATCTGCACACACGTTAGCCAACTGATGCTTGCTGAAAATTAAATCGTGTCAATCCATAATCAATCCACAATGCCAGCCGACACGGCGAGCGCGCGTTCAAATGTGCGATCGGTCGAAATGGCCGCCGTCTCGCATCGCGATGTTGTAACCCGAGTTCACGTGGCGCATGAAAAAAAAATAGCTGTTAAATTCGCATAAAGCTGCCACTGAAGAGGCTCGCGATACCATGTTCAGATCTCTCGTGCCCAAAGCGTCACTGAGGCAGGTGCTCTTTTGCTCGTGAATCGCCTCTTGGGCTGCGCATTGACGAACTCCCTTCGTCAGGATAGATAGATAGATAGATAGATAGATAGATAGATAGATAGATAGATAGATAGATAGATAGATAGATAGATAGATAGATAGATAGATAGATAGATAGATAGATAGATAGATAGATAGATAGATAGATAGATAGATAGATAGATAGATAGATAGATAGATAGATAGATAGATAGATAGATAGATAGATAGATAGATAGATAGATAGATAGATAGATAGATAGATAGATAGATAGATAGATAGATAGATAGATAGATAGATAGATAGATAGATAGATAGATAGATAGATAGAAGGGCTCCGCTGGCTCTTGCCATCTTCTCAGCTCTCTTTATCAGCTTGAGCTGGTCGTCGAGGGCCGAGCTGGACAAGCAGTGCCTCCCATTGCTCCCTCGTGGTGTTTGTGTCTGGGTGTTCTATGCTGTGTAGTGTGCACTCCCACGTAATGTGGTATAGGGTTGGTGTGGCCCCACACCATGGGCATTCGTCCCTGTAGGCTGTGGGGTGTATCCGATGTAATATGTGTAGGTTCGTGTAAGTGCCTGTCTGGAGCCTACGCCAGGCAGCGGCATCTTCTGTCTTTAGGTTTCGATGGGGTGGTGGATATCGCAAGCGACGCCCTCTGTGGTAGTTCATGATCGCTGAATACTCGAGGTCGACAGGGTCCAGGTCTTCTGCAGCCGGTGTAATGAGTGCTCGGTTATGTACGAATCCTCGAGCTGCTCTGTCGGCTTGCAGGTTGCCCGTGACGCCAGTGTGGCCCGGTATCCAGATAATGGTTTGGGTGGTGAAGTCCTCAGAGTCCTCCTTGAGTATTTCGGCTAGGACTTGTGCAGCAGGTCTTCCAATATATTATGCGCCTTGGTGAAGCATCCGTAGACTGCGGCGCGATATCCTTGAGCCATCTAGCATGTTCTTGGCGAAGGATGGCCGTTGCCTCCGAGATTTTGGTCCCCATCTTTGCGTCTCTTTCCGCTATAGTAATCTCTTTGCGCACTTCCACATATGGCTCCAAGAGGCTGCAGGCAACATGCCACAATTCAGTGCAAATAATGGCGTGAGTAAAATAACAGTAGTCCCGCACCATGTAAACTGTTAACTTGATGCGAACAAAGTTCAGAATGGGAGAACATTTCGGAGGCGCATATGAGACACAGGAGGCTTTAGACAAAACGCTTCACGAGCCAGTTTAAAGAATAAGTGTAAAACTTTTCTATCACAAGTAGTGACGCTGATGGGAGGAGTGATACTGCTTTAAAGGGACACTAAAGCGAAACAATAAATCAATTTAGACTAATGAAGCATTGTTTGAGAACCCTGCAGGCAGTCATATAAAAAAATTGTTTGATTATTAGATGAGAAAATGAAGGTCCAACTATCAGTATTTGAATTTCTCGCCGAAACCCCAGCGCCCATACGTCAGCGTGACGTCAGGGATACCAAAGTATGTTTTCGCATTTGGGCCACGTCGGCTGACTAAAGGTTCCCGAAACTTGCCATGTTTAATATTTGGTACCTTTAGAACATAATGTAGTCAATCTGTACCGCTATATATAATTAGTAGGCCCTAGAAGATGCCATCAAAATTCAAGACGTCACAGCCCCCAGCTGCGGGAACTTAAGTAGGCGTTGCCGCCCGTATTTCGTTCTTGCGCTTTTTCTTGCTTACCAAACGTCTTAGCGTCGTAAGAGTGGTGTCTTTTGGTGTTGTAGAACAGTAATTTACTGATGCAGAATAAACCATTTTTCACTTTAGTGTCCCTTTAAGTCGCACCTGCACTCGGAACTATATATGGCTTAGCCAATGAACACGCGTTCTGTCGGCGCCCGCTTTAATTTGTTGGCCTTCGCGCAGATGTGCGTCTTGTGGACCTGGCTGCCGGCGCGCATCACGATGTTGCAGCCCGAGCTCGTCTTCTCGACCAGCGAGCACGGCAGCAGCCTGACCAACTTCTACGTGCACTCGGACACCTGGGAGCCCACGGTGCTGGTGGTGCTGACGACGCGGGGCGAGCGCTTCGGCGCCTACTGCTCGACCAGGTGGCAGGAGCGCAAGCAGACCTACTTCGGCACGGGCGAGACGTTCCTCTTCACCTTCTCGCCGGAGGCCAAGCGCTTCGCCTGGGTCGGCGTCGGCTCGTCCCGGGACGTGGCCCACTCCGCCAAGCTGTTCATGTCCGCCAACCAGACCATGATCCTCGTCGGCGGAGGGTATATGGCTCTTAAAACTGTTGCACCCTTTGGGGTGCAAATTTGTCCCACAACGATAATCGTCATCTGCGCCTTGCTTGCGTTTCCTTTCCTGAAAAGTCGGCACTCGCTGCTTTCCTGTAGAGAATGTTGTGTCAAGCTATAATAACGCGCAAGCCGTTCGTGACTAGGAAGTACCAGGCTCGCAGCGTTGAAGAAAGGAAATGCGGACAAGACAGATGACGATTATTTATTTGGGGACAAAATACAACCCAAAGGGTGTAAACTTTTCTTTAGAGCGTAGTTTTCAACTACGTCTTTTGTCATCGCACGTCTAGTTAGTGCTCGTTGTCGTCCTCTATATGAATTTTGTAAGGCGCTGACGATAAGGGTTTCACCAGTGCGACAAGAAAACTCTTAAGGGTGTAAACATATTGGGAGTGTATACTACACTCGGAAGACATTAGCACTAAAGGGTGTACAATGAATGAAGTGCCGACAGCTTGATTTTAAGAGTGTACCCGTTGTATGCACCACCAAGGTGCATGCATGTACACCGTTTTGTGTTCACGCCCCCTTTGTGTGCACCAACAAAAGTGCGCCATTTCTACACCCTGGAAATGGGGTAGAAGGGATGTAAGGGTGTAAAACGTTACATATTCTTAAAACAGTTGCACCCTCTGGGGTGCACATTTGTCCCACAACAATAATCTCCCTTGCTCGGGTTTCCTTTCTTGAAAACCTGCGCGGCGCTACTTTTCTGTCGAGAATGCTACGTAACGCTTATAAGGCGCAAGCCGTTCGTGACTTGGAAGTACCACTCTCCCAGCGTTAAAGAAAGGAAATGCCGGCAAGACAGATGACAATTATTGTAGTGGGACAAGATACGCCGCAAAGGGTGCAATTTTTTCTAAGATTGCATAGTGAAGGGTGTAAAAATGGTGTACCTTGTACACTTTTTGTACGTTCTAAAGGCTGCACTGCCTATTCATGTATCGACAAATGGAGTGCCGTCAACTCCCTTTCGGAAGTTCGTCTCCGTAATTTCAAACAAATCTACGTTTTAGGCGTTATTGCTCAAGACACTCTATATGTCATCATTGAAAAACACGTCATTGTAATGTACCTTTTGAAACATCGTTCTGGTGTTCTGTGAGCACACCTGGCCCTTGCACTATTAAAGAAACAATACGCTCTTTAAAAAGTTTGCACACTTTGAGGCTTAACTTTCTTGTCACACAACGATAATCGTCATCTATCTTGCGAGCCTTTCCTTTCTCTAACTTCCAGGTCACGAACGGCATGCGCATTGACCAGCGTGACATAGAATTCTCGATGGAAAAGTAGCGAGCGCAGAGTTTTAAAGAAAGGAAAGGCAAATAACAGCGAAGTGTTACGTCAGTGGGTGGGAGAAATTGGGAAAGAGGGCCGAAGGAAATTTGAGTTGAGGGCATTTAAGCAAGGCAGATGACGATTATGGTTGTAGGGCAAGATAAATTAAGTTGGACTAGTTGGTGCTGATATCCGATATTGGTGTTGGGCTTGTCTTGTCGAGTTGACAAGGCCCAAAGGGTGCAAACTTGTGTAAGAGTGCACATCACATGTTAGCCTGCTATTCCGCAAAAGGTTAGTCGATAGAGAGTAAGTTTGTCCACAAATGTTTTGCCGTCGGTGGATTGACCGGGTACCGGAGGCATAAACGCTAGTGGCAGTGATGGTGGCGCCACCTCGTTGGCGGAGCTCAACCACACAGAGCTGTTAACAGTAACATAATTTATTCTACTCCGTTGCTGGTGTAATCTTTTTTTGGCAACGGTGCAGTCGTGAACACGTCACACTTTAAATGTGTTGTTGTTGTTTTTCGGCAAGGACACTCGTAAAACACGAAAACGTCTCCACAAGGCATTGTGTCTAGACGAAGCATCGCAAGATGTCACTACCATCGTGCGGTAACCCGGTTTTACACAAACGACATTGTGTGTAGAGAAATAGTGGACGTGCTAAAGTTTTCTGTTACGTTTACGGACAACTATGGAAGTCTATAGCTGCAGAAAATCTTACGAAATTTACCAGCCTTGTAAAACTGAGTCAACCACATCGTCGCGGGTAGTCAACCGGACGTTATTTCGGTTAACCTCCCTGCCTTCTGCTTTTTCTCTTTCCTCCTACATCGTCACGGCTTTGTGCGGTAACCCGGTGTTACACAAATGACATTGTGTGTAGAGAAATAGTGCACACGCTAAAGTTTTCTGTTACGTTTACGGACAACTATGGAAGTCTATAGCTGCAGAAAATCTTACGAAATTTACCAGCCTTGTAAAACTGAGTCACCACATCGTCACGGGTAGTTAACCGGACGTTATTTTGGTTAACCTCCCTGCCTTCTGCTTTTTTCTCTTTCCTCCTACATCGTCACGGCTTTGTGCGCAGGAACGGCATGGGTCTGTACATCGACCAATCCCTGGAGTACGGTCGCAGCGAGCACTGCGACACGTTCGACAACGATCCGCTAGGCCGCACCAGCGACTTCGTCGTCAACATCTTGGAGGTCATCGGCTTTGCCTGACCTCTTATGGTCCGCCGGCCGCGAGGATCGTGCCGATACCATCCGGCGTGCTGGGCGGACAATTTGTGAACAATTCGCGCGTCGTCGCTGCACCTCATCGGCGACGACGGCGATTATTACGCAATTACTGGACGATTAGCCCACACGGCGTTTGTGCAGTGCACACCCGGGCGCCGTGTGAGGCCGTTGTTTCGTTCTCCATTTTTTTTTTTCAGCAGGCGCAGCTCTATGCTGCCAGTGCCAAAGACGTGAACTTATACGCTGGTAGTGTTATGTCATCTTCACTGCTCCGCGAAGATAACATTGTATAGGGTTATTTTATTTTGTTTAGGATATTATTTATTGTGTATATACCGTATGTCTGTGCTTGCTATGTGCGCGTACATGCGAGATACAGTGCAAGCAGACGAACACGTTCGGTGTGCCACGTGTTACATGCTGCCCGCGGGGACGATCTCGCGATGTCGTCGTTCTGCTGGAATCGTCGACGCGCAAGTTTTTTTCCACAATCTTCTATGCAAGAAAGTTCGTATCGTTACAAAACTGGCGAGTTAATTGCAAATTGCACGTCAACTTGCGCCTCGCTCGCGAGGTCGCGATGACGTCACTGTTGCGTCACTTCGGGTGTGCAATCGCGCATGCGCGCTGTGCGCCACCGCGCGTTTTTGGCAGTAGCGTTGTATACGCTCGCTGCTGCTCGCTCCACATGCTGTCCGGTAAGATAGCTTTCATGTGACGTCGCGGTCGCAGCTCTCAGCTCAAACATGGTGGCCACGATGACGTCAAGGTACCGTGTTATCAAGCGCACATTGTTTTTTGACGCAACTGTTTTTCACCGGTTTATCACTGTCATCGCTTTGTCGTTCGGTGCAAGACGCGCCTGTCGTGCAGTCATGTTTCCTGCTTGCGCCGCTTCTCGACATGCTATAAAATAGTGCCCCCCCCCCAAAAAAAAAAAATCATGACGACCGTGATGACGTCTGCTGCGCAAACTCGGTCGAGTGGCCGGCTGTGGACTGCGTTTGCAGCTGCTGCATCGCGGTAGCTGCTAGGCAGTGGCGTAGCAAGGTCGTCTGGCACCCGGGGCCCATAGGTCTTCTGTCACCCCCCTCCCCGGGTGTAGCCGGCGGAAAGAGGGGTGTCTTCAGGTGTATATGACACCCCCCCCCCCCTTCACTGGCCCCTTGCACCCGGGGCCCACGGCCCCCCGGCCCCCCCCCTGTTGCCACGCCACTGCTGCTAGGCTCCACTCGTGCGTGGTCTCATTGCTGCGTCGGCGTATGCATTGTTCTGCGAAAAACGGCGGCCAAATCGGCCGAGGCAAGGGTGCTTCAGACTGTACAAGAACTGCACGTTCCAAACTCCTTGATAGCTGTTCAGTTCTAAAAAAAAAAGAAACTATTATCGTAGCCGGCCGGGTGTCAACAGAAGTAAAGCTCGCGCCTCCTCTAGCTTTGTCGTTCACAGCTTGAATTGGATTCGTGGAATGTTTAATGCTAGTCAGGACTGCTTTGCAAATTAGATTCCGGTTCTTTTTCTAATTCAATTGTGGGCTTTTACGTGTCAAACCCACTATTTGATTATGAGGCAAGCCGCAATGGGGGACTCCTGAAATTTGGACCACCTGGGGTTCTAAGTACACAAATCTAAGTACACGGGTGTTTTCGCATTTCGTCCCCATCGAAATGCGGCCGCCGTGGCCGGGGTTCGATCCCGTGACCTCGTGCTTAGCAGCCCTAACACCTTAGCGGCTAAGCAACCATGGATTTAAAAAAGAAAATTATATCGAAGCGGGAGCGCAGTCGATCGAGCGATTTAAACTTTCGGCGCGTTGTGATCTCATCGACGTTGATAATGCAGTTCACGCGCAAAATCAACTACTCTCGGGTTGCCTATAGAAATGTGCGAGTGTGTCCGAATTAAAACCCTACAGGGGCGGTCGAGAAACATTTTCTTTCCTCCATGGCCCGTAGTTTGACGAAAACTGCGATTTTTCCTTACTCAATGAGTTTGCTGCTGCCTCCGAGACAGCAGTAGAATCAGAGGAATGCGGTACTAACAATCTCGAAGGCCATACTCAAGATAGCATTGCAACACAAATAAAATAGCTAATATTTTTACTCAGTATTTGCAATACAATTTGTATTATTTATATTCTGAGGTCGCTTTTGGTTGTTCAGTAAACACCGTACTATCACCATCATGACAATCAGCGATGCTTTTGGTTCTGTGAAATAAGCGCCTGATTAATTTCACGGCGTTTGTGACCGCTGTAGACCGCTCCGGCGGTACGGCGTGCTTCTCTGGTGTGGTATCGTTTGTAAGCTTGCGACGCAAATTTAACCATCATGAATAGTCTACGAAGCCTCGGAAACGCATTCGCGCAGATGACTCTCCACGCAACCAAGCCGTCTCGGAGTAAGTCCAGCGCCCTTTCGGATTTGCTCCACCAAGAGCATGACTCCGTATCGTACGATTCTGACCACGAGTTTCTCAATGTAACCCGGAACACAAATCGACATCTGCTGTGGTTTGTACAACCTTCACCGTAATAAAATTTGCCGTGCATGTCAGAGCTACGAAAAAAAAAAAAAGCACAGAGACTACGGAAGCTAACTTGGGACCTGGAATACGTCGGATCGTTCGACGCACTCACGGCGGTGCTTGGTCAGTCAGTTATGGAAGATGTTTTGGTCCATCAGAACCAGCGCAGTTGTGGGATAGGACGCTTTGTGTAGTTCTTTTAAATTCATCGCGAAAAGTAGACCGCGTATTTTAGTCGGCCATCATGCAGGCTGTGAATGAGTTTGCAACACGAAAGTGTCCTGTGTACGGCGAACTAGCTCGGTCAACATTCGTGTTACCTCCCGCATCGCCCATTTATTCTTACTAAGGCCCGCTTCACCCTGTTCGTTTTTTGGTTATTGTCGATTTGCCCCGATGCTCGTGCGACATTCAAATGAGCTGCACTCCAATCCCGCCGTACAGCGAAATCTCTTGGTCGTGTCGGCCGATCAGGATAAAAGAACCAGCAGAAGGGCTCCGCTATCTGACTCTAATCGCCCGACATCAATAGAATGGCATCTTCACGGCGTCTCTTGGATGTGCCGCCGTGCGCAATTGCGCATAACTGACCGAGGCGCTGCTTTCAGCCAACGACCGTTGGAGTACGACGCGTCTCGGGCAGTCATTGGGTAGTCGGGGACTAAAAATCGTGGAGACCCACGGAAGGACTAGGAGCACACAATGGATGAGCCCTTCTCCTCCCCCCTTAACAGAAACTCGCAGCCGGCTCTTGATAACGGTTGCTTTACACGAGTTCAAATGCACCTTCACTGCACACTGCAGAGTTGTTGGTGAGGCGGTGTTATATGTCAAAAAGTAGTCAGGACCGTTGCCGCGAAAAGTTTGTTTTTGCTGGCAGCCTAAGCATGCAAGCTGAAATCAAGTGGTGCAGCCTATGTGCTTGACCAGTGTAACGCATCGAAACAAATCCATATTGTATGGCTGTGCTAGGAGAAATGTAAAGCTTTTCTGGACCTCGTGGCACCTAGACTTCTGCAGCCGAATGTACGTCACTCGCCAAAAAAGAAAAAAAAACAATATGTGCATGATTTGAAATGACCAACTGTAAGAGAAAAAGAAAGTTTGTGTTTCAGTGTGTTTCTTGTAGGTGTCTTAAAGATCACAATACTTGTTGCCATTTTCTGTGCAGGCCTCTCCTTTTGTGCCACCACTGCGTGGCAGGGAAGCCTGTCAACTCCTTACTCTAGGCAGTCGTCAAACTCTCCTGCTGCCACGACGCTCCAAATCCAGAGGCCGAGCCTTCCAACCATACAGCCTGTGCGTCACAAGTTCTTCGTCAGGTTCAAGGGCAACCCCCACCACGACGGCCTCATTTACGACCCGATCCTGGAGAAGGTTCACGCCGGAGGCATCCCGCCGCCCAAGAAGAAGAGGCGCCATCCACTGGACAGCAAACCCTTCATGAAGGGCGTCGTGATCAAGACACTTATAAAGAAGCCGAAGAAACCCAACTCGGCCAACCGCAAATGCGTGCTCGTGCGTCTCTCCAACGGCAAGGAGGCGACAGCCTACGTGCCTGGCGTGGGACACAACCTGCAGGAACACAGCGTCGTCTTGGTCTACAGGTCTCGGACAAAGGACGTTCCGGGTCTCAAGCTCAAGGTGGTGCGTGGGAAGTACGATTGTGCTCATGTGATCAGGAAACCTCAGTCGGGATCGTGAGGAAACTGTCGCTACCACTGCCGTCATTGAAGCTTCCGTCGTGACATTGTCACACTAGCAGTTTCGGTGATCGCTGAACAGCATCGCCGTTGAACTTCTCGAAGGCTGTTTGTGCTCATTGCGTTATTATGGCACATTTGACTGACTGCTTCAGAGCGCTTTCACAGTAATGCGAAAATTTGTAAAACAGCTTTAAATATGGCTTACACAATAGGTGGGCCTAGTACTAATGACATGAGTTCATCATCATAATCACAGCCATCTTGTGCTCTCAGCAAGGCTTTGTTGTTTGCTTACATGACTTTTGTAGTGCTGTTGAGGCTTAGAACGACAGAAAGCTGGGCTAGTTGGTAAGGATTCATTATGCAAAATAGAAGTGAGGCGTGCAGACAGAACACAAGAGTAGAGAAGTGGACAACACGAATGCCGTGGCGTTCGTGTTGTCCACTTCTCTACTCTTGTGTCCTGTCTGCACACCTCACTTCTATTTTGCTGTTGAGGCGCTCTGAATCGATCAGTCTGATGTCACGTTAGCTGATGTCACGATTTTATTGTCTGCAAGTTGTTCATGTGACATGCTTATGTTCAGCAGCGGTGATAACTTTTTCAGAGCCACGGTCATGCCTTGAGCGGTTCAAATGCAATACTGTTCAGCTCTCATTGAATGTGCGCTTGTGGCACTACTATTAGTGACTGGAATTTTTTTTTTGTAGTTTAATGAAATAAAGAGGCAACGGAGGAATATCCGTAGTGCCTGTGTTGTTAAATCTGTCCATGTGTGGAACATACTAGTCTCTTCTTCGCATAAGATGCTGTAACATTGTGGTTATTATCAGAGGAGCTTGATCTGAAACTCTATTTTTAAAATCAATCCTGGATACCTACAATAGATCCGTCTTGTTCAAGCACAGCAACTACTGCTTTCTTGCTACAAGTTTGGAAAGTATACTGTTGTTTGTAAGCTCGTTTGGTTAATGGGATTTCATGCTGCAAAGCCACAGCTTAGTTATAAGGAATGCTATAGTGGGGTCTGGGGATTAAATTTAATTGCTTACAGTTTTAAAGTGAAACTTTCTGCGACTCTTCCTCTTCATTCTGCTTGGACAGCTGTGTAGCCAAGTAAACTGAGCTGACCATGGAATGGCAACTTGTTGGGCCGATTCTGAAAGTGCACGGTGCGTCTACTCGTAAGGGTTTCAATGTGGGCCGATCATGGAACCTGTGTGCCGTTACAGCACCTACGTGTGCTCCTAACATTAACCAACAGTTCCCCGAAGGAAATCTTGGCAGGTCTACTGGGAAGCTACCACTAAACTTTGACAATCATTGTCCAATGGTTTCCTACCAATTTTTTAAACTTGCACCAAAATCCGAGCACATAAGTGATTTCGCATTCCCACAACCTCCGCCAATAGAATGCTGCCAGACGTCGAACCTGCAATGTTGTCTACTGCAGCAGAATGCGTTAGCCACTGAATCGCCACTGCAGAAATCAGCTGTTCAAGCTGAAGAATCGCAGTACAGAATTGTGCATAGGACTGTTAGTTGCAGTGATGAAAATGCATTTCATTTTATCGCTTCATGGACCAGACATATATAGAATAGAATTTATTGATAGGAAAGACAGAGAGGTCGACCTGAGCTAGTGCGCTCTAGTCTGCTACTCTGTACTGGGGAAGAGGGAAGGGGAGTGAAAGTATTGGGATGGATGATGATGATAAGAGAAGTGGTGAGTGCTTATGTACATGAGACAGTTGCTTCGCTAGAGCCGCTCGTCGAGCTTGGTGTCCTGCAGGAACTTCAACAATGCTTTTGTGGCACGCATTGAAATTGCAGTGTCAGGCCATGGACCGAGAATAGCTTCCTCCGACAGTAGTTGTCTGCCAACGCTGGCTAGGAAACTCTCTAACGTCCTTCGCTCCAGCATATATGCTGGGCAGTCGCACAGTATGTGTTGCAGTGTTTCGGGAATCTGGCAGTGTACACAATCAGGGCTGTTCGATTGGCCGGTGAGGTGTGAGTAGTGACGGGTGAAAGCAACGCCGAGCCGAATCCTGTGTAGCAATGATGTTTTGCTCCGTGTAAGCTTCGGGGGCAAACAGAATTTACCGTCTGGGTCAATCATACGTAAACGTCTGTGAATGTTATCAGAGTGGGCTCTGTAAGCCTTTGTAAGGTCCTGCATGAGTGCCTTGATCATGGAGTTGGTGTCAGGTTGCGAGTAGGCAATCCGTACTTCATCACATGAAGGGGAGGCCGATCTTGCCTCACTGTCAGCGAGTTCATTACCAAAAACACCACAATGGCTAGGCACCCATTGAAAGGTGATCACGTGGCCACTTAACTCGGCACTGTGATAAAGTTCGACGATTTCCAGCACGAGCAGATAGTATGGTCCTTTGTTTAAAAAGTATTTTAGCGCCTGTAGCGCTGATTTGGCATCGCACAATATTGTCCATTTATGGGGTGTCTGCGTTCTCATAAAACGGACAGCCTCCCGTATTCCCGCAAGTTCCGCTGCCGTAGATGTCGTTTTGTGGTCTAATCGAAATCGTTGAGTAATTCCAAATTTTGGGATGACAAATGCGGCCGTTGTGGCAGATGGCGTGACCGAACCATCGGTATATACTTCTACAGTCCCACTATATAAAGTAAATATATGGGACAGGGTGAGCTGCTTCAAGCCAATGGAGGAAACGTGAGATTTCTTCCTAATTCCGGGTATCTGAAGCCTCACTAGTGGTCTTGGCAATGTCCATGGAGGTGTCGCGGGGATGTCGGTTACCTGGAATCTTGCAGGCACAATGCTTGCGTGACATGCAATAGCTTTAGAAAAAGCACAGTCAAGGTTGATGCTTGGAAGCGTTGACAGTGGATGGCGTGAGTGTCTGGTTAGCAGGCGAAGATAGGTTCGCACGGGTTCACAAGACCTGTATATGTCGATAGGACAAGCCCGTGCTTCCGCTATTGTGCCCTTAGTTGACGTGCAGCGTGGCAAGCCAAGACATATCCGTAGTGCTTGAGCCTGAAGGCTCTCCAGCGTGCATATACAAGATGACCCCATGTTAGATAACACAGGCATGCTGTAGCGTATGTAGCCCACAAAAAGTGCCTGGTACACTTGGAGCAAACTTCGCTCAGATGGCCCCCATCTCAGTCCTGATATTACACGAAGAACGTGTATGAAGTTGGACAGTTTAGCCCTAAGCGCAGTAACATGTTTGGTCCAAGAAAGATTGCGGTCTATTATCACGCCAAGAAATCTGTGGTGGGTGACTAAAGGGAGCGCCGTTCCGTCGACAACGATTGGATAATTTGACATCGATTTGCGCGTAAATGCCATGACTGCACACTTAGTAGCTGAGAGTTGCAGGCCTCTACGGCGCAAGTACTTCGCCGTTATGGTAACCGCACGTTGAAGCCTTGCACGCACTTGCGGACGTGTGACCCCAGATGACCAAATACAGATATCATCCGCGTACGTACTGATACGCGCTGTTTCAGGTAGCTCGTCTGCAAGGCCCACCAGTATCATATTGAACAATACTGGGCTAAGGACACCACCCTGCGGAACACCCCTGCGAACTTCATGTCTATCAGTCTCGCCATCCGAAGTGGACATGAAAATGGTGCGGCCACTGAGGTAACTCTGCAGCCACGCATACATCCGGCCACAAACACCTATATCCTCAAGCGCCTGAAGAATCGAATCGTGGAAGACGTTGTCGTAGGCACTTTTGATGTCCAGAAATATTGCGCATACCAGACGACGGCGTCTCTTTTCCTGTTGAACAGAAGATACTAGGTCGATCACACCGTCAATGGATGATCGGCCTCTTCTGAATCCATTGATGAAATCAGGAAGTCCACCACTTTTCTCGAGTAGCCATTCCAGTCTGCTCAGTACCATTCGCTCCATCACTTTACCGACACAGCTTGCCAAGGCTATTGGTCGATAATGTGAGAGATCCTGCGGGCATTTCCCAGGTTTTAGCAAAGCCACAAGACGACTGCACTTCCAGTGATTAGGCACAGTTGCTGTGTCCCACGTAGAGTTGTAGAGCGCCAGGAGAATTTCTCGAGCTTCTACTCCAAGATGACAAATCGCGGAGTATGTAATTCCGTCTGGTCCTGGACAAGTTGATCGGCGGGAAGAAGATATCGCAGCGTCGAGCTCGTCCATAGTAAAAGGCGCGTCCAGACGGTGATCACTAGATGACGGGAAAGTCAGTCGTGAATGGGTTGGTATATCGTTCGAGGAGCTCACGAGTAATTTGCAAAAGTCATCGGCGACGTCAACCTCACGCCGGCCTTGCCGTATGGCCACAGCACTGAACGGGTGAAGCTGTTGTGGAGGCGAGCGAAGGCTTCGTACAATTTGCCAAATTCTAGATAGAGGTTTTCTCGGATCCAGAGAGCCACAGAATGATCTCCAGCGTTGTTTGTCAAGCTTGTAAAGGTGGCGCAGGACATGACGCTGAGCCCGGCGTGATGCAGTGACGTCTAATGGTGATTTGGTCCTTCTGTATTTTCGTTCTGCTCGACGCCGTATCGCGCGAAGTCGCTCGTACTGGTCATCAATAGATGATCTAGGTGAAGGTGCACTGAGGTGTTTTGTTGTGTCACGTAAAGTTGCCGCGATGACATCTTCAATATTGGATGGTGCTTGGATGGCTTGACATGCGGTGGTCACAGATTCTCGAAACGCCGGCCAATCGATAGAACGCACAGTGTGCGGAGCTGGGGGATGTAACCATTTCAACTGAACATATGTTGGTAGATGGTCACTTCCATGGGTGTCGAGATCAGTACACCATCGTGTAGCAGACAGCAGGCTTTTTGAAACGAACGCAATGTCAAGACAACTGCTGTAGTAAGAGCCTCGAAGGTATGTTGGCGAGCCATCATTGATCACCATCAAGCCTTGACTAAGCATGAAGTCAGCCAAGTCTCTACCGCGGGCGTTCGTCGAAGCAGAGCCCCACATGGGATGGTGGGCATTGAAGTCACCGATGACTATGTGCGGACCCGGACAAGCTTTCAGTATGGACAGCAAATATGAACAGTCTATGCTCGATCTTGGGGGTATATACCCGCCAATTACTGAGAGTGTGCGCCGCTTGTACTTCAGCGTTATGCAAACGTACTCGTTGGAAGCGTGTGCAGGAATGTCTTTACGAAGGCACGTTAAATTCCGACGGACAAAAGTGAGCACTTTGCTTAAATTCTGATCATTTCTTGACCACAGAGGCACATATCCAGATAGGCGTAGTAAAGATGTCATGTTTGGTTCACATATTACAGCCACGGGAAACTGGTATTTGAACATCCACTGCCGAAAGTCTGCGAGGCGGCCTCGTAGGCCTCTGGCATTCCACTGCATTATTGCAGATCTTCGTAATTGGTTTTCAAAAGAGAGCGCCATGATGCCTTATTGTAGAGCCGCAAGGAGCGGTTCCAAAGCATCTAGAACATGTAGCGCGGTCTTAGCAACCGGCGTCTGAAGTCCGCAGAGAAGTGAACGCATCGTAGTTATCAGCTGTTTCAGCATACTTTGTACATTTTCATTTTCTGACTTATCGTTCTCAACCACCCTTGCAGACACATCACCCGGCGCATTTAAGCCTATTTGTTTGGGTGGGAGCGACGGCCAGTCAATGTCAGAGTCGGTCGGCGGAAGCGTCGTTTTATGCAGCGCATGTGTTCCACGTGCTGCTGCCGAAGAAGGCACGTCGGGCCCGCATCTTGATCGCAGAAGCAAACTTGGCAAGCGAGGAGTTTGCCATGCGGTCGATGGTCCATCGGTATGAGAAGTACTCTTGTCTTGCTGTCGTCTGTGTCGCGATCGACGTCTGCGGCGGCGTATCGATGTAGCAGCCTGTCTGTGAGTGGAGTTGTCCCGCACCATCTTTCGAAGCACTGACATTTCGTCCTTGATTTTCTGGCAGTCCTTCGATGTCGCTTCATGTGGACCGGCGCAGTTAGGACATTTTAGGGCAGTAGCATCGCAGCTATCATTTTGATGGGCCCCTCCACACCGTTGGCATGTTACTCCGCCCTTGCAAGCTGCGCTTACGTGTCCTATTTTGAAACACTTCCGACACTGCACCAATTTTGGCACGTAAGGGCGCACACGGTGTCTTACGTATCCTACTTTTACGTAGTCAGGTAATGCTTCAGAGTCAAAAACTATTTTAATACACCGGGATTGACCGAAGCGGTGAATCTGCACTATTGGTGTGGTGGAATTCAGAAGCCGCTGGAGGTCAGTGTCTGCGATTTCTTTGTCCACGTCAGAAATAACGCCAGTCGAGGTTCCTTTTCCATACGCAAAGAAGGAGCGCACTGGGATGTTTCCTAGTAGTGTGGCAGCCTTTAGCGTATCCAGAATTGTCTTGTTGTTCACGTCCACCGAAAGGATGTTCCTCCGTGCGTTAATTCTGATCTCGCTGACTTGGCCTGGCGCAATTCGCTCAAAGTACTCTGTTAAACTCTGCCTGTTCAAGGTATTCAGATCGTCGGGTAGCTGTGGTAGGGACGTAAGCAATAGTGAATGATTGCTTACCGCTGTCCTGCCTGGGCAACGATTCACTGTCTGTTGATGTCCTCCTGAGTTTTCTCTTCAAACGGCGACCCATGGCAAGTGTGAAATCGTTGTCCGAGTCCATTTCTTCAACCGTTGAGCTGTCGGAAGATTCAAGGGCGACAGTGGAAGGGCCAGTACGGTCCCTTGTCTTCGATGCAGCCAGTGGTGGACGACCAGGGTCAAACGCTTGGTTGGGATTCCTATCCCCCATCCTGGAGGATGACGTTGTGCCCTTTGCACAGTCTCTGATGTTGAAAAACGTCCGAGACACAGGAAAATGAAGAGACCACAGCTATAGGCGTTCTTCTTCCGAGCTTCATGGACCAGAGTTTTGCTGTTAGTAAGGCATGGACCAGAGTTTTGCTGTTAGTAAGGCAAGCCATGATGCTTCATTTTTGTTTGGGGTGCAGGAAGGTACCGCAATACTTTGTGCTTAATGGTGCTGGAAGAGTGGGAGGTATTATCGGGAGGTTGGCCAGCCCCTCTGTAGAGCCACCCTTCCGGACCATTGCAATGTTTTAGAGATGTCCAGATATTTTGAAGCATGTGCTGCATAAAAAGCAATAATACTTGTCTGGCTGTTCTAAAGAAATGCTTTCTAAATCAGCCTTAAAAATTGCTGTGAAATTAGTTTCCTTCAGTTCTGTGTCCTGTGTAGCGTAGGTTACATGAGAAAAAGGTCCCCTTAAGCCATTACATGATGTAGAATGCAATACTGCCACCAGCAACTTTCTATCAGACTGACAACCTTCCCCAACAGTGTCACGTCGGAGTAGCTCAACTATTTTCATGTATCCAGTATGCGCAAGCATCAGTGGCTACTAAAATTTAAAGGGGATTTTATAGTGACCCGAGAAAGAATGAATGCATTTGCATTATCAAATGCTTCGGAAGTTGAGGTGTAGTTAATGTAGCTGAAGGGCATGAAAAAACAACTCGAATGTGATGGGGAATATTGTAAAATATCAATAAACTTAGCCTTGCTTTGTAGCTTTGGCTGTCTACAAAAAACTACTATTCTACATAAAACTGTGCTTATTAATGTTTCTTGTGGCATTTCTTGATATTATGATTGGCAGATTTACTTGTGCTGTCTTCATTATGTTTAGTGTTAAGAATGTACATATAGTGGAAACTTTAGATATAATTGCTTTAAGAAAGTCGAGGCTCTAGACCATATTAACCTTGCACGTGCAAAGGGCATTATGAGCCTATTTTATAGTTATGCACCTCTACAATGTGGCACATAGTAGTTTTTATTTTTTTGTGTATGCATGTTTAGTGTTAGAAAAATTTCTCTGAGCAATAATAAGGTATTAAATAAGATACATTCGTACTCTAGGAAGAGAAGTATGACATACCAATACAAGTTTTTTACAGCAGCTTTTAACTGCCGTATACAGACAGGACACACGTGTCTCCACAGTGCCAGGTTTATTACTTCGTAAAAAAAAAAAGAAAACTTCGAACATGATTGCAACAGATATGATTTCAAAGCTGAGCTGATGCTTGCAGATGCGTGAAAACTAGTTGCATGCTCAATCATCTTTCCGCAGGACATGGGAGGATGTAAAACTGCTCAGCCTGTCAAGTACTTCCTGCCGTAGAACTTGGCCTTTTCATCAAAAGCCGCCGACTTGATCGGCGTGTTGTGCTCGTAGAAGGGGTTCAGGGCATACTGAAAAGTAAGAAAGAAAGCATTCAAACAACAGGCTGGCATCACTTATCCTTTCATGGCCAGAATATTTTCAATGCAGTGAAATTTTTAAATATGCATACACCTGAATGACAGAAGATGGGGGGAAAAAATAGGGACTGTAGGTTTTGGCAACGAACAAAAGCTTTTTCTCGTGAAGTGCCAACAACTTGAGGTGTTGTAAGCAGCATTTGGTTCTTCAGGCTTCTTCATCATTCGTGATCACAATGGTGTGAAATCTGACCACAAATTATTTGAAGACTATTTTTGTGCCACCCAAGGCAAGTGACATGCATTAGGCAGCAGGCTCTAAAAATAGAGTGCAGAGGCCTAACTTCGGCATTACACAATGCATGGACACGTGTGAGATATCACAGAGCCATAACTGCTTGCAGCACAATGTCAACAAATTATATAACTAGCGTTGCTCATGCATTTCCGAGGATAGCTGCACTTTTTTCTTGATGCTGGATATTTCCTGGAAAACAACAATTCCTAGAGAAATCATTCGACCAGAAAAGGTTAAAAATCTCGCTTAAGACAGAAGGAGATGGCAAGCTTGATTTAGAACAAAATTAGGATATCCGTCTAGCGAATACTGTGGCTGGGGAATGCTGCCATGGTACCCGCATGTAAGAAGGGACAGACTTTTCGTTTCGACAAAAACAAACAGTAACGGGTGAGTGAGCCAGCAAATGGGAACATTTCAACATTCGCACCTTCACGTAGAACTCGTACATCTCGGTACAAAAGTTCTTGATGCCGTCCTCATTCTTCACGTCGTGCAGGACGAGGAAACGCATGCCTTTAGTAACTTGTCAAGGCAGAATGACGTCACGCAAAGTGTAAACCCTCGAAGTGGAATCTGCAAACATGGCCTGGACTGTTCGGGCATTGTACTGTAAAGCAGGGAACAGTGACATATGGCAACAGTGCCCGTATCTGTGCAGTTAAGTTAGCATGTGTTCACAGGATTTCTGTCCTTCTGGCCCGGAAACTGGTCTGCACTATTGTTTCCTGCACTCAACAGCACAAAGCACAAGCGTTCCAGTCACGGTTAATGTACCCTGCAAGTATGCAGGTACTGGTACTGTACTAGGTATTTGCATAACAAGTGCAAGTTTGTAATAAATAATAATAATATTTGGGGTTTTACGTGCCAAAACCACGTTCTGATTATGAGGCACGCCGTAGTGGAGGACTCCGGAAATTTTGACCACCTGGGGTTCTTTAACGTGCACCTAAATCTAAGCACACGGGTGTTTTCGCATTTCGCCCCCAAGTGCAAGTTTGTACTTCCATGTTGCGATTACTTATGATGATTTATGAGCATCTGTTCTTTCTGCTTGCATGGGAATGTGCGTGCATTTACTGCACTCATTCTTGATCGTACGGTATTCAATATCTATTCAGTATTCAATATTCCACTCCTGCTTGGGGTCCCAGTATGGCTAGAAGTATAATGAGATTTTAGCTTTGTCAGAGCTTCAGATAATTCTCGTGTATTTGCGAGTGCAGCCTACGAGACAATTGCCAAGGATACGGTTCGCCGTGACGAAGGCGGACACGAACCACTCGTTGAACTTGTCGACCACTTTCAGGTACATGTTGTTTGTGGCCCACATGCACTCGTCCACAAGGTCAAGGGCGGCATGAGCGATGAACTGGCTGAGATAACGGTGGTCTTCCTGATCAACAGAGAGAGAGAGTAGAGAAACGTGAAGGAGAAAGCCCCGTTGGAGGCACAGTCTCCAAGACACCAGCGCATTTCTGTCGCAGCCGACAGACAACGTCTGTGCTTACCTTGTTTGCCTGCTTGTTGGCGGGGTGAAACTCCATCTCGTAGACGGGATTATCGAAATGCCCGACGATCACGAAGTAGTAAGACCCGGACATCGTCGAATATTGTGTCAAACCACTTCGCGACGCGCGCGAGCTGTTTACGAGAAAAGCTGCGTTTCGTCAAGAAATTTGAACGAGAAAACCTAGCGGCACGTTTTTCTTCTACCCATTTGCATGTTGGGCAGCTGATTTCGCGGCAATGTTAGAAATTACTGAGGACAACTGGCAACAGAAACTAGATAACGCAGTCGTACTGGAGCGTAGTCGTACTGAATCGGGTAGGCGGAGGAGACGAGCCGACTGGCGAGCCGCTCGTATCAAGTCGAAGCAAGGCTGAGTCAATCCAAAGACGATCCAAACCGTGCTGCCGTCTGGCGGCAGCTTTGCGCGAAGTCCTCAGACGACGGTCGTCTGGCAGGGGCCAGGCCCGCTACTGTCCGTCAGCCGGTGCGGGAGGGACTGTCGTCGTGTGTGTGTGTGATGCCTCCGACGTGAAGAACGACGCCAAGAGCGGTGCGACGCGATCATGTCCATGCCCCTGCATGCCAAGCTAGCGGCGCGAACCTGAAGAGGCGACCCGTCATCGTCGTTAGTCACCTTCCGATTCTCCCCCCCCCCGCCCACCCCACCGAATGCGTCTTCTCCGCGCCGTGTTCGTCCTGCTCGCCGCGACCGCATGGAGTGCGCAGTGCCTGCACCTGCGGGGGACGTTCCGCACGGGCCAGTTCTTCACGTTCCTCGCCAAGTTCGGCTTCAAGAAGACCGACCGGCATGACCACGAGAACACGCTCGGCTACATCTACGGCAACGTCACCGCGCCGGCGAACGCGGGCGTCACGCACCGCGGCACGCTCGTGGTCGCCGACAGAGACCACTTCCTCGCCTTCTACGGCAATCGGACGCAGAGCTATCCGGTCGGCGGCACCGCGGCGTCCGTCTGCGAGCTCATGTTCGCCGGCATCAACCAGGTCGCCTTCGACAGCAGCTGCAACCCGAACGGCACGCAGGACTTTCTCCGCAACATACCGTGCGCGGCGGGCAAGCTCTGCGAGGACGAGGACAAGCCGAGCCGCGTCGTCGCCGGCAATCAGTTCACCTACACCGTGCGAGATCTTCATCAAGCCCGGTAAGCCGGAGAGATCGGGGCCGTACCCTGCACGCGCCGCTTAATTATTTCGCCCGCGCGTAACTCGCTCCTCGAGGGCATCTCGCGTTGTCAGCCGTTCTTCGCCCTCTTGTCACCCGAGCTATGCTAATTAAGCACGCGCTCGCGCGCACCTGCGCGGTTCAAGTTTGCCCCCCGTGTGGCTTGTAAACAACCTGCTACACCCCCCCGCCCTCCTGCTAATGTACGCTTGGCATTTACGAAACAAGAGCTTCCGTGCATCGCTTGCCGTGCGTGAGAACGAGGTGTTGGGTGAGGGAGAAAACGACGTTGATCCCACGGTGCGCGCGATGTGAAAATGCGAGCCGTCTGTCCGGCGGACGGAAACGCGCAAGCTGCTGGCGCGCGGTGTTTTTTGATTCGCTCGGCATAATACGCGACGAGAGATCTGTGTCACACCGACGCGCGGAAAGCCCCCGTACCGAACGTAAAATCAAAAATATTTTATCGGCTGTCTCATGCCCGGGAGCGCCAGCCGCAGACGAAGCGTGTTTATGGCGTTCGTCTGGTACACGTCTAGACTTGTTTACCGCATAGCCTAGACGCGTGGTGAGCGGTAAAAAGTAAAAAAAAAAGGCGGCCGCCCAGGTAATACGCTCGGCGGCGCGCTTTCAATTTCAGCCCGGCAAACCAGGAAGCTTGGAAAACGAGCGCGCGGTTTGCAACAGGTAGTTCCAGTCTGGCGCGCGCCCAGTGCCTTCGCCGATTCTGGGTCAATCCGGCGAGGCGCGCGTTCATCTGGTCGGCGGGGCAGAGTGTGTTACAGCGGGACGGAAAAGGAAGTACTACATAGTACTACATCGCGGTGTACGGATCGAGGGGCCGCCGTCTGGGTTATGTATATTTAGACTCGCGCGTAATAAACGCCGCGACCGTTATACCCCTTCCCAAAAATCTCGAAATCTCACGTATATCGTCTGTGGGCCTTTTGCGAGTCGGTGTCACGTTGCGAGGACCTGTGTGTTTTGTTTATCTCTTTTTTTCCCCGTGCTGCACTGATAACCGTGACCCTCGCACTGTGCTTACGTGTGTGCCTATTGTATACAACCTGAGCGATAAGCAGGCGTAATTAGGTGTCATCGACGGGCCGCTCGCGTTGGTGCCCTCAGAACAGGAATTTCGACGTGGAAGCTTGTGTGTTTTGGGAGAGATGGGTAGAGTGGTTTTGAGCACATCTGTGGCCCACATCTGTTTCGAGTCGCACGGTCTGCAGAGGCTGTCGTCCCTTTCAGGAAGTTGCGTTCAGAGGTTCTGTATGGCCCACTACTAAAGAGGACACCTAGTTGGTACTCAAACCGATCTAGCACATCTTCATAACTCGTGCATTATGGGAATCTGTGTTAATGCAAAGTATATCCCACATGATGCATTCAATGAAGTGTCTTTGCATTCCAGTTTGTGTGTACTTGATTTGCACTGTTGAAACTTGATAAGGGCTGGCCATCACAAGCAGACTGGCGTATACCCTTCAAGCATCCGGTGTTATACAGCACGATTGTGACGGGAACGTTACCAACTCCATGTGTAGTAGAACACCTAACGCTGTCTTGAGTACAATGCACGACACATCAGGGCAATGAAAACGAGAAAACACACGCATATGGGTGCAGCGCTGAACTACACACATTATCTGCTGTGTGCTGGAGAGTGTGTGATACCACTCTCCAACACTGATCCACAACTGGTTTTGTGGGGGTCGCGATTTCGAGAATACCGAACGCCGACTGGAGTACAAGGCATAGTACTTCAGCATAGAAAATGAGGAAGCACTTGCACACAATGCACCACTGAAGCAGACGCAACCAACGCTTGCTGGGTTTTGTATCTGGGCCGATATTAAAAGGGGGCGCAGCGTCACAGCATCTCATAGCAGTAGCTGCCACTAGGGAAGGATGGGGAAAGCTGGTGCCCTCTCATGCTTAAAGTAAACAGTTGCTATGCGACGTATGCTCCGCAAGTCTTAAATGCCTTAGTTGGTACAAAAGTCGTTACTCGGTTGAGCAATGCATGGCATCTTTTGGCTAATGGTTAGAGCATTGGGCTGCTGTATTGCAGGTCCTGGGTTCAAAATCCACAATCAAACGTACAGGGAATCTTTTTTGGTAATTATCATTGTGCGTTGTGTTTGCCTGGCCTGGCTCTGGTTGAAAAAAACCCAGGAGTGGTCCTGATATTCGTGTTGAAAAGCGGTTCATGTGACTTATTAGGTCAACCTATATTGGTAAAATATTGTTGCCAAGACATTCTGCGTCAAAACAGAGTGGTGATCAGTCCCATACGCTCTTAGACAAAGGTACACCTTTTGGGGTGTATATCTGCCACACAACAATAATCATCATCTACCTTGCTTGCGTTTGCTTTCTTGAAAATGCCGTGCCCGCAACTTTCCTGTCAGGAATGCTATGTCATGCTGATAACGCACAGGCCGTTTGTTACTGGGAAGTACCGGGCTCACAGCGTTAAAGTAAACGCGGACAAGATGACGTTTATTGTTGTGTGGCAAGATACAGCCCAAAGGGTGTAATTTTGTTTTAAGAGTGTAGTGCTAATTTAGTGTTCCCTTTAGCCGTGGTCTCTACTGCGTGCCTGTCCAGAGCTCCTCCTGGGTCTCTCAGAAGGCCTTCAACACCTTTCTCTTCCAATTGTGCGGCACTTATTGTGTGCGCATTGTCCATAGGATCTGCACAAACTGACAAACCTGTCTCTCCAAATGTCACGGACAAAAGAATTGTAGGTCACCATGGTGCAGTGCACTGAAGTAGTCGAAAGCTGTTTCCGAGAGCACCTATGGCCTAGTGTTTTACGAAGATTTTTTTTTTAGACTATACTGAATTTTTTAAAATCGCCTGTGGCAGATAGCGTAACTCTGGAACTTGAGCTAGATTACAAGAACTGCCCGTTATTTGCATGATAAATATAAATGAATAGCTTACTAATTTGCAAAATCACATGAATTTAGTTTTCAGCTAATTACTTCATGGCACATATTGCAATTTGCAGCCGATTAATTAGCAATCCGTACCTACTTGGAACACACTCCCATGATGGCACCAGTTTCAGGATATTCATTCCTGAATTGGGCGACGACTAGGTATATTGGTATTAGCTATTTTTTCCTTCTAAAACGGTGTTCTGTTTAAAGAGCAACCATGCTCTTTAAACAACCATGCAGGGAACAACCATGCATTTTTACCGCAAGTTTGACAGTATATATCTTGAAAGCCATGCCATCCTCAGAATTCATTTCAAAGGATGGCACTATGGCAGATAGCTCAGTTTTGTGAAACTGGCGAACTATCTACCAGAGGCAGTTCCACTGCCACAGGTAGATTGCTTGAAGAGGTGCGCATAAAGTCAAACCATGGTATAATGAACATGGGTATAACAAAATATAGGATATGGTGAAATAAATAGAATTTTCTCACCAATATCAGCATGTAACAAATAGCTGTAGATAATGAATATTGTATGTAATGGGTGTATTTTCAGTGTCAAATGCAACTTTGTTATAGCAAGGTTCACCTTAAGTGCTTGAGACATAACCGTAAATGCCTAAATGAATGGTAAAGTTCCATTATATTATTATCTAATCAATCTAGGGCACATGTTGCAGTTATGAGGCCACACCAGTGAGTGCTTAAGACACATTCACTTGGAATGCAATTTAAACTTAGCTTTAGTTTCTAGATAAGTACTGTCGAACTTGTGCTAAAATGAACTGTTGTTCTACATACTTTTTTCTTGCAGGATGGCTTTTTATGCATTGCGGAACAAAAACAACCGTAGAAGCAATATCTTTCATTTTACATTTTGGAAACTTGTATATCGAAACTGGTATCCTCAGGATCCAGTTGAATATGCCTTTCGAACTCACTGGCTTCACTTCATAAATTGTAACATGTGCCTTAAAGTCATTAGATCGATGCACGATTGGTTAGATTTCAATTAGTTGATTATGCATTTTGATTTGTTATGTCTACCTCTTCAAATAATTCTGCTCAAGAATGAGCATTGGGCCATCTGCCACTGGCAGTTTTTAAAGATTCCGTATAACTTGTTTTGAAATGCACAGTGTGTTGTTGTTGTTTCATTGTGTCATGTTATTTCCTTGTGGCACAGGTCAAATAAGGGAAAATAAAACCTGTAGCAAGAACCATGCGAGGTGTCCAGCATTACTCTTCTCCATGTAAACAATAACACTACTGTTTGTTTGTTCACTTGCACGTAAGCACCTGTGTACTTAGATTTAGGTGCACATTTAGGTGCCCTGGTGGTCCAAATTATTCCGGAGTGCCCCACTACGGCGTGCCTCATGGCCGAATCATGGTTTTGGCACATAAAACCCCGTAATTTAATTTTATCCTTGTTCACTTGCACGTGCATGTGACAGCTGTTTTTGCTTGCACAGTGTATTGCTGCAACGCTACTCATCATAACAGCAACATAACATGTCAAAGTGAAAGTAATCCATCAAAAATGGCAATCGGCAGTGTGCAACCAGGACACAGTTTCAGTTCAGAATTTCTTAATTTTATGAAAAATGGGCTGTTTCTCGCTCCATATACGGTGTCAGAATAAGCTTTTAAAAAATGATTTGCCAACGGCGGTATGTGTCTAATGAATGCCTACATTTTCTTCTTTCTGCGTAAAATAGCGTAATGATTGTTCTTTTTTTTTTTCAAATATGTGGCTTCATAGTTTAGTGCATTTAAGACACTACCTGTAGTAATATTACCTGCAGTTGTCTATGCCGCGACTCCAGTTTTCATTGTTTCCTTTTATTCATGTAGATTTGCTGCAGTGGGTAATATTGCTATGAAGACAGTATATATCCATGCGTTACAGGAGGTGCTTGAAACTATTATACGCAACATATATCTTGTGTGCCTAGCGTTTCAGCAATGACTTCTTTCATAATTACAAATACGGGGATTCGAGACGTAACAATGATTTTTCCTCACCGATCTCCAGAGCAGTGCTAAACATCAGAATTTGTGTGCTAATTACTGCCACGATTATTAAATAATGCATTTTTACTCGTGAACTTTCAAAAAGTTACAACTTAGGGGCACGTTGTAATGTCCCTGTCTTCGCTGTGTTCAGGTTTTGGTACGTCAGCATTGTCTCGTGCTACCGGGTGGGCGAAGGCAAGAATTGCAAGTGGAAGGACTCGGTCGACGAGGACATTGAGATAGCGTACGACATCTGGCTTGTGAACGGCAACCCGGCGGCCCCCTCGCACAATGCCTTTGAATATCAGTTCTCCTTTGAGCAGCAGGTATGTTTCTTTTTACCATTGCCTCTTTCTGAATTTGTGTGCTTTGGCATTGGGCGTTGTCACAAAGCCCACCTCCACACTCCCAAAAGAAGCTCGCAAGCTTTTCGTACAATGTGAGTGAATTGAATAGCGTAAATTTGCTCCATTTACCTGTACAGCTGGCTGAGCGGGGCTGCTGTTCCAGATTCCTTCAAAATTTGCCGTCTTGTCTCTGATTTGCTCATAGGGTGGCTGAGACCTTTCTGATTGGCTCAAAGCACTGGGATGGGCAGAATACATCAACATAGTAGATTTTGACAGCGCATAGAATAATGAACAGTTATAATGGCATTCTGCTGCTGAACACAAGGTTTCACTCAAATTTCCGCTGAGTCATCTGCATTCTCACAGTGGTTGTGTACAAAAAATGCTCGTGTTCTGAAATTATGGTGCACTTAAATATATCAAATTGGAGGGGAGAAGTAGACTGTTAGGTTACTCTTGTGGAAACCTTTGCCATTTCAATTCCTGCCAAGAAATTCTGGAAGAAATTGAAACTAAAGGGGTTCACTAATTGACGGTCACCGATGGGGTCTTATGTAACTAGCACTGGTGGGGTCAGAGCTCATGCTGTGACAGATGACTGTTCACAGCCTCCAAGATTTGAGCATGCTGATCACCGCACCACCTGATCTTGGAGGCCATGGATGTCTGCTTTAGGTTAAAATGAAGGCCGACCAATAGGGTTGCCACACTCTTAGAAAATGTGAGCAGTGTGAAGATATAGCATCTATGAGTTTCTCCATTGTGCAATCGATTAAAATAGGCAGTACGCATTTTCTTTTTGAAATGCAGTAAACTAATCTTTTTCATTGATGATTGATTACAATTTTCAGGCTATAGATAGGGCATATTGGGAAGAGCAAGGTGGCTGTGTATTTTTACAGTAACAGTACCAATCCTCTACCATCATTCACACCATTTTCTGACTTTCTCAGTTCTGTGTAAAATTGTTGTTGCTTTTTTTTGATGTCCTAGCACTTTAACCTATCATTCTATTTATATTACTTTTATTCATGTTACCCCTAAAGGCTCTCACGGGGAGGGTAATACATATACCATTTGTTTTAAAGTCCTTAAAAGAAAACTTGAGTTTTCAAGATTACCTTGTGGTTTACGGTGGCTTCCAGTGGCATGCAGCAGAGGTAATTTCAGAGCTTTTGGAAGAGACTTTTGCCTCACTGTGAAATCCATTTAGCTGAAGACTATCCATGAAGCTTCTTGAGAAAACCAACTCATAATTCATGTTACACACACCACTTTTTATCTACAAATGTTATCATTTCAACATTATCAACACGTTATCATTTGTTAAATGTGCTGTTCTAATAACCTAGAAGCAGACATAAGTAGCTGTGTGCAGCCAAGGAGTAGCATCAGCAAGCAACGCCTGGTTTTCATTTTTTCATATGCAGGATTGATACTCTGTTACAGCTTTCAGTTTACCACTGTCTGGCTTTTCTTTCAAACTTTCTAATGACTCCTTATGAAACTACCTAATGTTGACTTTCCTTCGAGAGCTCCCTAACATTGCCATTCCCTCTAAGACTTTCTGATATTGTTGTTCCCTCTAAAATTCCACAATGTCACCATTCCTCTAAATCTTTCTAATGTCCCAAAACTGTCATTATCTCTAAAACTTCCCTCTATCTTCATCCCTCCAATTCAGCCTAATGTCAGGAGACCTCCGTTTTTCCTAAAACTCTAATATCATCCCTCTTAATCTCCTTAATGTCATCCTGCCATCCAAAACTCCCCAATGTCACCATGTTATCTAAAACTCCATAACGTTTTCTTTCCCACTTTTGTCAACAGGGCAGCCTGGAGAGGGTTCTCCTCTTCTTCCTTCTCTACTTGGTCCTGACTGGGCTACAGGTGTACGCCGTCATGCGACAGAAGCACCTGGTCACACGGCTCTTCACAGCTGCCCTCACCCTGCAACTGCTCTCATTTCTGTGGACAATCACGCACCTGGCATTCTTTACTTGGGATGGCGACGGGGTCCCGTCGCTCGGGATTGTTGGTGATGTCAGCTACATGCTTTCACAGGTTCGACACACGTTGTTAATTCATGAAGTGTTCATCAATAATTGCAAGTGTTTGCAGAAGGCAGAAAGTGAGAAAAAGAAAGCAACCAAATTTCATTGCGGGTAGAACGTAATTTCTGCACTTGCTGCACTAATCAGCCCAAAACTGAGAAGTGTCCAGTGACCAAAATGGCATTGAGGAATGTCCTTTGGGCATTTACTGCAAGGATATGGATATCCCGGGCATGTGCTGAATAAGTCCAGTATGCATGCCTGGCATGATAGTTTGGCTACACTTTCCATGTCCTTCACACTTCCCTCACATGTATGTGGGGGGCATCATGGGGACGTAGTCAGTACATTGGACGAACTTGTCCGGGCGTTTTTCGGTGTTTGCTATAATAAATACGCTCACAGTAGATGCTGTGCAACATACGCAGTGTCTTACATTAATTGACTGTCACAAGCAGAATGCCCATGCAAAAAAAAATACTTAGGTGCACTGTGTGCACACATATGCGCACATGCGTAGAATGTGCAGTGAGCTTCTTCTTCAAGGCTCTCTGCCAGGCAAAACAAGCATGTTTTTCATGTAGCATTTGTCATAAAATATGCGAAGTACACATAAGCTGGAGACATGATAGCTTAGGATGATAATTCAGACATGTCAGAAAACAGTTATTTCACGAGAAAATTGAAAGACCAAGCCTCTGAGAGGACACGCAACTATTCACATGTGGGGCTAAAAAGTCCAGATGCAATATCCTTGGGATACTTGCAGTAGGATATTCCAAATTTGGGTGTTTGTTCAATGGATGTCCTGTTCGTCTCCAAAGTAGTGCATAGATATTGAGACTCGATTTGTATGACCCAGAGACGAAGTATGTTCACTGGGTATTTACTGGAACACATTAACTGTAGGAAATGGAGTGCTGATTAGTGTTGACTGTAATACGTCAGTGCTTTTCACTGTACATTAGGAAGACAGTTCTGGAAAATGGGGCTAAGCATGCTATTTGTGAAATTACTTCATTACTGCTCGGCTTCAGTTCCACAATTTAGGGACATGTGCTATAGTGTGACTAAATGTTAATTGCAATGTCAGTTAGAGAAGCATTGTTAATTAGCTAACATCACTCTGCGAGTCTTGCAAATAGTGTTTGCCTCCAAGTAAACCAGCTCATGTGACAGGATTGCGATATCTACCACAGAATATATTCAGTAAGTCTGTTTTCATCAGTACAGATAATCCGGTATATAACACGGCATCAGCCCTGGTTACAAGGTGAAAATTCTAAGTTTGTGGACAGCTGGTTTGGCAGTGAACAAGAAGGATGGGGGAAGCAAGGGGTTCATTTTTTCGTAGGTAACAACAGTGTCAAGCCGACAGACTTGGCCTGGCAAGCCTTGTTAGAGTCGTTTTAGCTTTGCAGACTGCCTTGTGCTGAGCACTGCTGCTCAAAAACTCTCATTGCCTTTTCTATTTTTCTTTTTCATACTTTCACGTAGTCCCTGTTCATGCTGCTGCTGCTGCTGCTTGCCAAAGGTTGGGCCATCACACGCACAGAGTTGACGTGGAAGCCAGTATTGTTCTGCATTTGGCTGGTCTATAGCTGCATACAGATCCTCCTCTACGTCTGGAACATGGTGAGCCTCCGTCGTTAGACGTTTCGCTCTGTACTCTGTTTCGTACATAGCAGGCTGCATTATAAAGAATCTTCAACGAGACTAACTACCCTTACTGCTCGCATTCGTGACCAAACAACTGTGCGAACAACTGTGCGTCGTACACGAGAGAAATATATAGGTAGACAACATGTAATTTGCTGTAAAACTAATTCTCGTGCTTTTATGTCGCCAACAAATTCCGACAGAACCGTTCTCGTGATTGATGTCGACGTTAATGTAATTAGCATTGAAGCAATGCAGTGACGCACACTGTATTGCTAGCGCCAAAAAAAACAGTGCCACGCATTAGATGTGTGTGCAGTCGAGCTTCTGTCATGCTTCTCACTGGGCAGGCTGTGCCATGTGGAGGTGCCCCTGTATCCTGACTGAGCGCAATTTCAATAGAGGCTTGCTCCATCAGCGCTGGTAGAAATGGTGCCGTACCGTGTTTGAAAGTGTTGAATTCAGTCCGTTTATCTAAATAACACAGTTACTTCGAGCATCATGATGCTCATCAGTACAGGAGGGCACATAGAAGGTTAACGAAATCATCTACTTTGACACTGCAGCCATGAAATTGTGTCGTAAGATTCCTGTGCGGATCACCTCGGCCATTCAATGGCTGTGCCATTCAGCTGTTGAACTTGAGGTCCACAGGTTCAATTTCTGGCCGCTGCAGCCACGCTTTCATGGGGGCGGAATGCAAAAGAGCTTCGTGGGTTAGCATTAGGTGCATGTTGAAAAATCCCAGGTGTCGTCAAATTTTAGAGTTCCACACCATGGTGTCCCTCATGACCCACTGTAAAGTTACGGTACAATACAACCTACAATTTAATTTTATGTCAATTTATGTGACTCAAGTAAATAAAAATTTTAAATATAGATGCATACCTTTAAGCTGGTACATGCTGCATCCAGTAAAAATTGAGTCAGTTCCTGGAGGTAGGGAATACACTGTGTTGTCACCATCCCATGTGCTTGGCTCATGAAGGCACGTGTGTAAACCTTAGCGCCACGTCGTTAAAGCTCGACTATAACATTGTGCTCGCTCACCCTTGAGAGGTCTAATACCCGTGCCGCATGGGCACAAAAAGTGACAGTCATTTATTACTGCCTTAAGCTCCCTAATGAACGCCTTCATGAACAGTGAATCATAAAAGGAAGCCTGTTATGGTTCTGTGAGCTTGTTTCTTTTGCAACGCTGCAACTGACCATAGCAACTTCGGCCATTCCAAGTCAAATCAGAAGCCCAAAATCAAAATGGCACTTGGTTTGTTGAAGCGGTTCCATTGCTGACCTGAAGAAGTTCACCAATTACAACTCCTTGCAGGATCATTGTAGTTTAAAGTTATGTATAAATTATTTTCTACGTGGTAAAGACTGTTTCAAGTACTTCAATTATACTGCAATGTGCAAGCTATGAAGTCGAGGGTACGCATTTCTTAGTCAAATGAGTTCTGGTGAACGCATTAAATAACAAATGACATTAATGCAAATGGCATTAGGTTTGTCCGTGTGGCATCACGCAAGTGGCATTAAAATTTAAGGCATTAGCAAGTTAATGTCATTTTCTGTGGCCTTGTGGCATGGGTATAAGATGTCATAGTCTAGCATTTCCCTCTCTTCCTTTTCTGGCGTCCCTGATATGCGCAGTGAAGTTTTTTTTCGCTGCCTGCTGTTTACGGCAACATATTTCGGGGCATATGGGCTGGTTAGCCTAAAAGCGATGCTCTCCTATCATCTTTCCTTGGCTCACAAAGGCTATTACAAGCCCTTTCCATTCTGTTCAAACCACCATCATGGTGGGATCAGACCACATTTGGAAATATGGTGGTTGCTGGACCTTGACTGACCTCCCACTTGATACTGCCCGCTCCCATAGCTTTTCTTCCCGTCACTTCTTCGCAGACGGAGGTGGACGTAATTGAGGAGATTGACGAGTACCAGACCTATCCAGGCTGGATCTCCCTCTGCTTTAGGCTTGTGGTGACCGCCTGGTTCCTCACAGAACTGCGGTCAACCATGATGGATGAGAATGACCACAGAAAGCTGCGCTTCTACCTGCATTTCGGAGCGGGGCTCCTGTGCTGGTTCGTCTATCTGCCCGTGGTGGCACTCATCGCCCTCCAGGTGTCGGCCCTGTGGAGGCAGAAGTTCATACTCGGTGAGTGGGAGGCAACAACTTGGTAACATCTTAGTTCAACTATCTGGTAACAACTTGGTTCTTGGTTTCGTAACAACTTGGCGTTCTTAGTTTTGTACCAAAACGGCAGTTTGTGACCCTCGTAGTTTCATTAGATACTTTCAATGTGTGGTTGTCTAAACGGGTCCTGAACCACCCCTCGGGCTTGTTGAAAAAAACATAGTCTGCGGATAGCATACGCTGCTGTGAATGTCTCGGCTAAGCTTTGCCAAGTTGGGCCTTTGCCACAGAACAGTAAGGTGGCGTCGCAGATTGCTACAGGGAATAAATCAAAGAGCACCTGCTTGCCAAACATGATGTAAAACATGAGCAGCATTTTCCCCCTCATCAACTCATCTGTACCGCCCATGCAGGCATCAGTTCCTGTGCTGACTTCCTGGCATATGCCATCATCACACATCTGCTCTGGCCGACACGGAGTCAGCAGTACTTCCAACTTCAGTCCGAACTGGACCCCGGCGATGAGCTCGAAGAGCTCAACGAGGCACCGCACAATGTCCAGGCCAACTGCCGAAAGGTCTGAGATCTTGTCCTTGTGTCTCTTGGCCTCCCCCCTCGCCTCTCTTCAAGAGTGTCCGAAGAGCACATCAACCATGCACTTTGCATGGCAGCACCCGTTCCCGCCACCCTGCCTGCCCTCTGCCTGCCCGTTGGGTTGTACCGCATGTTCACGTGCCGTACAGAAGTGATCTGTTCATCGGTATGCTGCTCAAACGTCGTAGCTGCTTTTGTGTGCTTTGTGTTTTGGATGTCTCGTCTACTGCAGCAGTTGCATGCAGTCTGCTTCGATTATCCGAGCCATAACTTTGGCATAGGCGTTAACTTTGTCTAGTGTACAGAGTGATTCAAAGGTAACAAAAAGAAAGTAAAAAATTTAATATTTCGGACAGGTATGTACTGCATCAAGATATGTGATATTCACAGAAATGTGCAGAAAAGCATGGAATTTCTTTTTTTGATAATAACATGATATAGTCAGAGTAGTTATATTTGTCCCAAAAAGGTGGTACTGTTGTGACTCCACTACGAAGTATGATGATGCGGATTTACATTGGCAACCCTTTCAAAACAGAGTGGCAAAAAATATTCACCTAGCCTGCTTAAGCTAATGAAGTTTTACTACATCTGTTGCAGTCCAGCATTTTCTCCATACTTGCTTTATGTTTTCTTTCTTCATTAGAACCTCTGTCCGTATATTGCACAGTTACCTGTACCTGTAATGACCTCAGCTCCATCTCTCCCCTGCCTTTCCTTCACCTATACCCTAAACATCTCTTGTTTTTGTCGACTGCTGACCAGCTAACACATCCCGTCAGCTTTGAATTCCAGTGCTTCTGGAAGGCGGACATTATCTACGCTTCTTGCTAGATAAATATCTTGGCATTCCATTACAATGTGCCAAGTCATCTCCATGAGTCGCTGCAGTGGAAGTATGCTGATGATGATGTTTATTGGCATCTCCTTTGAAACAGGGCAACAACAAACAGTCACCTACCCTGCTTCAGTTAATTGAGTTTCACTACATCTGTTACAGTGTAGCATTATTCCTATCTCTTCTTGATTTTTTCTTTCCTCATTATAACCTCTGTCTCGACATTACATGGTTGCCTATTCTTGTCATGCATAGGTAACCGATGAACTGATGCAAATGAAGTGCCACCTGTTAGTGACAAATGTAACTACTCTGGCTACAAGATTTTATGTTACTAAAAAGATCTCATATTTTTATTTTGCATTTGTGTGGAAACTGCATGTCCCTAGTTCTCTACTTTTCATATGATTTTTTTTTTACTTTATCTGGTTAGACACCTTGGCAGACTTCACTTCATATTGAACTATTGATAGCGCCTCTAAGAGTGCAACTTGGATGTGGCTACTATCCGTTGGTCTAGCTGGTGCAGGACAAAGCTGGTCCGCACCACGTAGCACGACCAGACTAGACCATATCAGCACGAGTGCACACTCAAGCCCTGTCATGCACAAAGCAAGCGCTGCACTTGCACATTACAGTTGCATGTAGCTGCGATCTGCTACGCAGTGTATTGATACCGCAACCGCTGTGGGGTGCCACGACGAGACCGCTGGCTGGACGCCATGCAGAGCGCACTAGGACTCGCTGAGGTCAACCGCTTTTGGCTACATTTGGCACTTCGTAGGTGCCAAAATCTGGAGTAGGGGCGTCAACATGAGCATACAAAATTGAATTTGAATTGCACGCTGCTGCGGTGTTAGCGGGCAGAGCATTGCACGCATGTTCCACTCCACTGTAGCCTTCGCAGTGGAAGGCACTGAAGAAGGAATGGGAGCGCAACGAATAGGGGCATATGCAACCTTTGATTGCCCGTAACTCCACTTCTTCTAAGTCCTTTTTGCGGCAAGATATTTTTGAAATGGTCTACTCTAACTTGAAATGCATTTCTCAGCTTTGTTAAGAAGTGGTCCAGTGCCCCTTTAAAGGAAGATTAAAGGGAAATGTGAAATCTTGTTAGGTTTGTTGATTAGGTTTCTGGTAATAGCCCCAGTATAACTGTTAGTGAAAGAACAGTTTGGTGGAAAGTAATCAAGCAGGAGAGAGGCATCGCACTTCTGGTATCCTTCAAAGTTTCCGTACCTGCTCCTTGTCAGAGTCCTCCCAGCCGTATTAGCTCCATAACATTGTTTAGAACTGCAGGCACGTTTGGGCACCTTTCTACTTGAGGTTAACCGACCGATACGGCACCACTCAGGAACAATATGAGACTCATCATCACCCGTTACCTGCCAAAAAGTGGCACTCTATGGTTGATTTTGTCGTTCATAGGAAACGCTACAGTCGACAGACCGTTCCCTTGCTGTTTGCCACTCGCTGTGTCGAGACTTTGCAATATGGGGCTCGTGGAGGCTTTTGCAACTTGTGTGACGGAAAAGCTCTGGCTCCTTGTAGCATCGCATATTGTGGTAGCACGTGGCCAAGGCTGGTGAACCGTTTATTGTTACTAAAAAGTAATGGCGGAGCAACAGAAAGGAAATGTGGCTTGGTGCAACTTTGGGCCAGCATTTTCTTGCTTGAAAAGAATGCTAATGCACTGTGGGACCTGTGTTGTCACTACGGTACCACTGATACCACAGTAGGAAGTTCAGGAAATAAAAGTTTAGCCTCCATATTCTTTGCTAGTGGCAGACGCCTTTCAGCCTAGAAAATGTGGTGGTTGCCCTAAGAGTACCAGCCTAGATACCAATGTATATTCCTTAGACTTCTCGTCTTCCTCTAACGTCCCTTTATATTTCATTGATATATCATATAGCTGTTATTATCTATCCAGAGCCGTGCTGCATTGATTGCATTGCAGACGTTTCTCTCTGTAATCGTGATACTGTGTGTTTGTTGCACAGTGCATGTACACTGTTGCTACTTGCAGACATTCTTGCACCATTTTTCCACTCACTGTTTGTATTGCACCGTGCATTATTCTCATTTAGAAAACTGCTCCTAATTTCCTGTCATAGTGCTCGGTGTTTGTTGCACCAATCTTTTTTCATACGCCACTGCTTCACCAGTTTTCTCGTGGTCTTCTCGTATACGAGGTTTTAGTGCCGCAGCCCTTGTACAGTTGGCAACAAACGAAACTTGTAAGCACTATTTTAAGCACGGACTGGCTCAAAACACTAAACTTTCACTGACAGAAAAATTGAATAGCACTCTTGCTGTTAGCTTAACATTGCTGGTGAACTTAACACAATAGCTTAACAGTGCTAGTGACTAATGCTCGCTGGACTAGAAGCTTCTGATTTTCCTACTTTTAATTTTGATGTTTCTGCTTGGTTTCTTACTTTTTGCTAACCGTAGAGTCTGCGCCTTGCATATTGCCAATTTTTTGTGCGCCTTGTGCTTTCATTTGCATTTTTTAACGTTCAGGGTTGTAACGCCATGCTGTATCATTTCTACAGCCTCTTCTTGTATATTAGAATTTTTTTAAAAGTTGCCATATGCTTTCTTTTTTACTTTAAGGGTTGTAATGCCATAACTTGTGTGCTATCTACCCTGCCATATCATCCTTGTTATGGAGCCCTGTGAATTTTGTTCTTTCTTACATTTCAGGCATGGATGCTAGAACTGTTATTGTTTTGTTTTTTTGTTTTGTTTAATATAAATAATGATGTACTTATACATACATGGTGTTTTATGCTTTGCCTGTTGGATGGCCAGCACCTATATGTCTTTGTGTTGCTTACATGTTTATGTTTTTGTATGTGTTCTGTGTGTTTTTCAGGAATTAGAATGTAAGTAGCCCCAACCACAAGCATGTTGACAGACTTCATCTTTTTTCTTCTTTTTTGGGGTACTTTTATTGCCTGCCTTCCAAACCTTTTCAACTGCACATAATGTACATAGCAAGGCATCTCGCACCTATATAAAAACTAAAGTCAAAAACTCGGATCCCAGCTTTGGTGCCGCCTTTGAACTTCTGCAAATGAATGGCACGAATGTTTCAAGAAATCATGCTTTCCTAAATTCCTCTGACAGCCTTCAGGATAGTTTGTTGAAAGAGGAAGAAAAGACAGCTTCAGTCTATCTAATCCTTTTGTCTTTTGGACTTAGTGAAACTGCCAGCTGACGCTTGAAGTGTTTTTACATAATGGTGCATGTGGATATCGCCATGAATATTGATATATAAACCCGGCTGATAAGCTTTTTAGGGATAATAGGTATCTATTAATAAAACATGCTGATAAGGTTTTACTGTGCATGCTCACAACTGTCCCATGAACACCTAGACTAGCAATTGAATGCGTGACTTATTTCTTGATTGGATTTACCATAGAATCCCAGCACGTGGTAGACACCCGAATATGATACGAGAGGCAACTCTGGGGCAAAGAAAAGAAAAGCCTCTACCATCAAACAAAAATTATTTACGTGAAAGTTGTAGAAAAAGTACATTGATGTGTTCAAATCGAGAACAAAAGTTGGTGTCACGTGCGGCATGTTACGGTGCTCAAAAGTCTGTTTTGATATCTGCATGCCTGAACTCTGTACACAGGCTCGGTTTGCGCAGTTTTCTGGATTATATATATTTTTTTCTCCTTTGCTTTTCTATTCTTAAAGATCTTAATCATGGGGTTTTCCAGACATTTCCGTATCTGCCCCACTAAAATGTCAGCTGGCGCATGAATGCATGCCCGATTTCACAAATTGGATTTATTCAAAAAGTCATTTTCAATGTCTGCATGCCTGGCACTCAAGACCACGTCTGCTTCATTCTCTCTCTTAATTTTTCCTTCTTCCTTTCCAGCAAACTAAGAGGAGTCATGCAAGCATCTTCTGTTAGGAGTGAAACGTCGCCGCAGTTGGTAATGACTTTGGGGGAGAACTCTAAGCGCTTCCTGCTTGTTTGCCGCTACAAAGCCTCTGACATGTTTGATGCTTCTGCTCCATATTGTTTACTATACGTAGCACCCGCACTTGTTGCATCGAGTACTTATATATATATATATAATAGGATTGTTTTTAAGTCCATAAAATATCTGTTTTCGATTGTGGCGCAGTTGTTTTAAGCAGTCGCCACGGTGCTAGGGTTCCCGGTACCCACATTTCCATTTGTGTTGCGCGTAGATTAGATACAACCCACCGTTCGCAGTGGCGAACAACAGAGATCTGACGTTTACGGTCCTGTATGTTAACCGTTAGCGCTGTCGTATCCTACCAGACAACTCAGCCTAGATAGGGCTAGGTCAGATGAGCCAGTCTTGTAGTATATTAGATGTAGAGACAAACGCCATTATCGCACACCCGTGCGCTACCTTCCAGTGCCATCTGAAAAGAGAAGACTTGCCGGCTAAGCATCCACAACACTCAAGAGCATCGCTGATAAGACAGGCATGACAGTGGCGTTTCTGTCTACTCCACTTGATGTCTATGTAGCAGAACGGAACTGGTTTACCAAAGCCAAGTGTACAGTCACAAATCACAGTGTGCCTATCTCGTTAAAATTAGTTCAGAAGTCCTCGTACTATTGCTTTGTGCACGAAACTCCTCTCTCTACGGACTTCCGCATCTGCTAACTTCGAAGCTGACGAAGCGAAAAACGATTGAGCTGGCGATTTCAGTTTGCCGGGATGTCTTGTCATTTAATCTTGCACAGCGCAACTAACCCGTGCGTGCTTTTATTTTCGCAGTGGATGATTGTTTTTAGCGTATTTCCAGCATTGTGTTTTCGAAGGTGTTGGTTGTTTCCGGTGGTGTGTCTACCACTCCACAGTATTTTGCGCGACTAGTCAGCAACTTGTATCAAGGATGACTACTAGTTGCTTCCCTGAGAAGCTGTGATGTTCCGTTGCTTTTCAGTTTTTTTATTTCATTCTGTTGTGTTAGAATGGATTGAGGAGCGACGAAGCTATATATACACTTGTCAATGGCGCTCTTTTCAAGTGGTATGGGCTCTGCCCCATGGAGGGGCTTTTTTTGGAAGTTCCGGAACCTAACTGTATTGCCATGCCTCATTCACTGACTAGCTTTGTTAGGGGCATCTCCTTTTGGTTTTCTCTATGTGTATTTCATGTGGCACCTTCAACTTTGTCTTCCTGTGCTGTGTATTATTTTCCTGAAGTTACTGTTTTTATCCCAATGTTCTGACTGAATATAATCCGCCACAGCATTTGTTACTTGTTTCTCAATGATTTCATGTCTTGTAATGATCTGTTGTTGGTTTAAAGAGAAAAAAATAAACTGATGCAAGAATGACCTCCTTCGGTGTCTTAGAGTCCTCCTAGGCAATGGAACCAAAACTGGTTCATGAAAGAGGTGTAATAGTAAATTACTTAGGACACATGAGGCTTGCCAGTATATTTTTCTGTGGTTTCTCGGACCTTTATATAAACCCCAAAAAATGAAAATGTAATGGGTAATGTTAGTACTGCTTCTATAACAGATTTTAACCATATTTTGGCCAGTATGTTAGCCAGAAACATGATCTCCATTTAAATAGTTGTTGAATAGGGCAGAGAGAATGTCTGTGTATTGGATATATGGCTTTTTGTGTTGTGGTGTGTTTGATCAAAAGGCTGCATGTGATAATAAAGGCAAGCATTCCTGTTCGGACATGCTCTTGCCTTATAATTGTGCTTCACATAGTCTCTGCATGTCATGTTTCTTACTCTCGTAATTTATTCAGAGCATCTGCAGCGATGCTTATTGACTGAATGGCTGCCTGGTGATGTAATCAGTTTTACAATTAAAAGAAATTCAAGAAACTTTCTTGTTCTACAAAATTAACTCATACTAAGCTTTTGATTCGAAATTGTGCTCTACGCCTGTGTGCACCATTTCCTGCAGAATGTGTTTGTCTGAAGTCCATCTGTCTTGAGTATTATTTGACAGTTGTCCTTCCAGCTAATGTGCACAGCTGCCCCTGTTTTGCTGTTTTCCATCGCAAAGATGGGCCAAGTGAATATAAGAGACAGAGTGAGGACTATGAATTCATGCTCGCTGTTCAACTGCACAGGCTGTATTAGCCACAATCAGAGCAAGGTAATGACGTACAAAAGGCCATGGCTACCGACTGGTGCTTGTTTGAGTCCGGAGGATATACTTTACAAACTGTGTATTCTCCCTAGTCAAACAAGAAGCACCAATTGATAATCAGCGTTCCAGCTTGCCTATAATTTGGTTGTCCTGTCTTTGTGCTGAATGGTGGCGGTATAATATTATAGAGCAGGCAGGTTTAGCCAAGCACTTGAGGCCAGCAATTGCTCCACCTGTAAGCGGTGGCGTAGCTAGGTCTTCTGGCACCTCGGGCCCATGGGTCTGCTGTCACCCCCGCCCCGGGTGTAGTCGAGAAAGGCGAGGATATCGACAATTTCCGGATGTCTTCAGACGTATATGACACCCCCCCCCACACACACACTGGCCCCTTGCTCTCGGGGCCCACGGCCCCCCCTGTTTCTACGATACTGTCACGTGGTAGTGACGGTACACGTATCAATACAAGTACACGTGTCAATACTGCCTGTAGGCCCTCTTTCAGGGTTATACTTTGTCACCAACTGTCTGAGAGTGTAGTGAAGAAACACAAGCATAAAACATAATTTTGCTTTTTTCAATAATGTTGTGGCCCTCTGAAAACACTAAAGGCTGTGCACAATCATGTGGATAAGTACTCCCTTTTACAGGGCATGAAGTATACGTTTTGCTCTGCAGTGTAGGACCATATAAACTGGTCTGCATAGCCAAACTCTCTGCAGTCTGCACAGCGTAGCTAGGGAGACGTGCTGGAAAATGGCACTATGTCCAACTAGCGTGGCCCATGTTTGCAGCTCGCAGGACCTTTCATTAAAGTTATTCCATCCATCCATCCATGTCTATCTTCTTTATTCTTTCGTCCTCATACCCGGCTGCACAATCCTAACTTGTAGTCATGTAGTTCAATGTACCTGGTTTCATCAGAAGTTGGTTAACCTTGTAAGACTTGAAGACAGCCAAGGGGCACACTGGTCGGAGATCCAAACGCGATTCCCAAGACTTGGAACACAGCAAAGGTGCAGTGCTGAGCGATTCAAACGCAATAAACGGCCACATGGCTTCTGGCACTTTCTTTTTTTTGCCACCAGTGGGCGCTGCAGGACGCCGAGCTGTAAAACCCCTTAAACTTCGTAAAGTAGCGACACTCTCCTCCTCTGCCTTCACTCCTCGTTTCTCCTCTGTTTCATGCTCTTTTCTCAACCGTGGCGCCGCCTACACTGCTCGAGCGTAGCAACGGCGCCAACATGCGCTCCTCGCAACTCCGTAGACGCTTCTCGAGCAAAAATGGCGCTGATGCATGGCGCGAGGGTCCACATGATGCTACTAGGCCAATAGCGACGCGGCGTCAGCCTCGGCCATTACGAAGTTGAAGGGCCGAGGCTTACTTACTTTACGAAGTTGAAGGGCCTTTACCGAGCTGCCCAGCGCCACCAAGAGCTTGGTGGCGTAACCCACCGCCCCGTTTCAAAAGGAGACACGTATGCCATTCATACATCCATCCATCCATCCCGATATATTGAGGTATGTATTGAGGCATACGATGAAACCGAGGGCCTTTGACGCAATGCGAGCACACTCCCCCCCCCCCCCCCCCCCGGCGATCACGCCAGCACTTGCCGGTGGCGCAAACAGCCATCCGGGCTAATTATTACGATTGAAATGCGATACTCGGACAGCATGGCGGCTGGCGCGTGATCGCTGGGTGATCGCCGAGGAGGCCGGCCGAATGCAGTTGCAATGCATAAAAAAAGATTCTCGCTTTCATGTGACACAAAAATGCATCGCCTCAGTGTCGCCAGCGCCCACCGGTGACGCAAGAAAGTACCGGCCGCCATATTGTGCGAGTATCGCGTTACTATCGCTGAACACACTGTCGGCTCTCTTACTACTCACTGACATAGGTTGCCAACGCGATAAACCTATTTTGTTTGAATCGCATGTGCCAAAACTGCGACGCCATGAGAACAACCTATAGCTGCATCAAATTAGCGTAATTTCTTTTTCTCGAACGCTGGCAACAAGAATGTTTATTAACATGTCTCATACAGTTTCACATGCGTCTTACACCCTATATATATCAGGAGTGATTGTCGCGTAATCGTTTCCTAGTTGATAAGGATCGATCGAATGCAACCTGTAATGGCGGAGTTTCAGGCAGCTTAGAAAAAAAGAAAGAGGCCCCCGCGGTCTTGCTCTTATTATATCTCGCTTCGCATTGTTCGCAAGCTTGACTTTGATCGCGTCTCGTGAGGAAACTGCTCGCGCTGTCGCAAGACGCACGCACCACAGCTGTTCCAGCTCGGTTCGCGGCACACATATATATATACGTAGTACACAGCCAGCACAAGTGCCTGGCGCGCTCAAGCTGGCTAACAAGAAGACAAAGGTAATAGATGCGGCAAAGGCCCGACCGCTGCCTTGCGTAGGTGGGATCGCGTGCTCGTACGTCAGCGCGCGACAAGGGGCACGCTGACGCGGGCTGAGTAATGGCCCGCGGTCGGCATATTGAATGCGGTTGAGTGATCGGCTTGCGTATAGAAGAGGGGGGAAAGCACGCAGCTGTTGCGTTGGTGAAGGCGAGACGTTGCGCGCGATCGTGCAGCATGCAGGCAGCAGGAAAAAAAGAAAAATATATCTCTTACAGATCGCAGTTACACCCATGTCTCACATGTAGGCTTATGTTGGATCTGCCCTGGATCCGCGCAAGGTTATACACGGCTTTCACAAATATAATGCACCACGTTCCCCGCATGTCGCTATATAATTGTGTCTTGTAGGATCCAACCAAACTGCTTCTGTAGTTTTGCCTGAAATTTCCGGAGTCCTCCACTATATACGGCGTGCCTGAGATAATCGGGAAGTGGTTTTTGGCACTTAAAACCCCATAATTTAAAATTTAGTTAGTTTCGCCTGACCAGAGGGAACTGATGTATGAGAGCTCCTAACGTTTCTGGAGCGTTCGTGGCATTTTAAAAGCGCCTCAATCAGTGGCGTAGCTAGGTAGTCTGGCATCCGGGACCCTTCGGTCTTCTGTCACCTCCCCCCCCCCCTCCGCGGGTGTAGCCGGCGGAGAGAGGGGTGTCTTCAGACGTATATGCCACCCCCCCCCCTCACTGGCCCCTTGCACCCGGGGCCCACGGCCCCCCGGCCCACCCTGTTGCTACCCCACTGGCCTCGATATCGACAATGGCCGGAACCACGACGCCTCATCGACATGTGTCGGGTCGCGTAGAATTGTTCATATATACATGCGACTAATTCTGAACGTTGCCCCCGTCGGCCATCTGTCAAACTTCACTGCAGTGCACCAGCGTAACTGTGGGCATCACTCTCATATATATATATATATATATATATATATATATATATATATATATATATATATATATATATATATATATATATATATATATATATATATATATATATATATATATATATATATTAGAGAGAGAGAGAGACAGGCCGAATATCAACAACGCTTTATTATCAAAGTCGAGGGTGCTTCTAATAACATATACGCAATTACGACACTCTAATCGCAGCTTCCCTGCTGCGTTGTCGCGGTGTTTTGGTCGGGATGATGCTTCGTGCCTTGAGTCATCGTCAGCCTTCTTCCAGCTGTCTGTAATTATGACTCACTCCATGAGTCATCATAACTACAGAGTATGTAATTAAATATATATCTATTGTGCACTAATTCGTACCGTTTATTCGTAAAAAAAAAAAGAAATGAGTCCCCGACTCAAAGCTCGTGCACAAATTAAGTTCACCATTAGTGAGTTTTCGATCCTCCGTACGCAAGCGGATACCAGCTGCGTGATGCCACTAACTATACGTTACAACACTCGTCTAATGTGGCAGACTGAGAGGTTCGCTCGCTCGCGAGAGCCTGAAGGCAAATATTTTCCTCTTTTTAACTTTTGAGAGAAATTTGTTTTAACATATTGCTCGCCATGCTGCCTTTCAGGGCAGCTATGAAGATTACGGCGGCAAAAAATGAGAGCGGCGCCTCTCCGGCAGTGCTACTAGCGTTTCGCTAGTAGTGGAGTGGAGTAGTAGTAGTAGTAGTAGTAGTAGTGGAGTAGTAGTAGGAGTAGTAGTAGTAGTAGTAGTGGAGGCAGTGCTACTAGCCTCCAGGTTTCTGCGCTGCAGAGTACCTGTTTTCAACTATTGCCTGCATATAAGGCCGATATATTGGCGCCCCCCCCCCCCCTCGTGTGTCCATATTGTGGTGATGGCTAGGCGATAGATCACTTCTTATAATATTAGACGATTGAACGTCAAGTTCGAGAGAAATGCGTTATATGACATTACGTCGCACCTGTTTGAGGTTCCTTGGATTCGCGACTTAAACCGCGTTCACCGCGTTGCAAAACTTTCGTTCGAGAAGCCCACTCGGCACACGTCCTGCCGTGCGTGTGCGCTCCGCTGGGTATGGCCGCCCTTCAGTGAACTTCTTGACGGCAACAATGACGCAACAGTGGTGACGGCAAATGTCACCGGATATGTGCCATTAGGTGTGTGTCGCCCATCAATGACAAAAAAAAGTAATTTCAAATGTATCCGGTGCTCGGCAGAAGAGGAAGCGCGTGACGTACATTCAAACGACGTCCGAATAGATTTTTACACACGCGCGGACTCCTTCACTGCGGCATCGCTAGATGGCGCAGCTTGTCCAAAATATTCATAAATCGATACTACCCACGTAACGCATGCATAAGGAGGCCATTGCCGTGGAGTGGGTGTACAACAATGGAGAGTTTTTGGGGTGTCCGGTATTCCGGTGAACGCAAGTGGCCTGGGCGTCTTGCCGGATGAGCGGAGGCGCGGTTGTGAACGTCCTGCACGGTGCAGGAAGCTCGTGGCGAATACCTAAACCAGACAGGGCTAATGTTGCAGTAACCAAGTGTATTCTGCTCTGCCGGTGTAAAATTTCCACAGCGGCGTAATCTAGTTGCCGCAAAAAAATTACACCATCACCACAGTAAAATGCACTTTGTTACTGAAATATTAGCTCTGTTCACGCCTGGTTAAGCTCTGCGCCACCAGGTGGCTTCATCGTGCCGACCGTTGACGATTGCGCCTCCGTTGGTTCGGTAAAATGCCCAGTCCGCTTGCGTTTACCGGAATAGCGGACACGCTATCAGAGAGTTTCAGCGTGTCCAGTATTCCGGTAAACGCAAGTGGACTGGGCGTTTTACCGGATGAGCGGAGGCGCAGTTGTGAACGGCCTGCACGGTACAGCCACCTGGTGGCGAATACCTCAACCATACAAACGTAGAGCTAATATTGTCTTATTCGTCTGGTTAAGCTCTGTGCCACCAGGTGGCTTCACCGTGCAGGACGTTCACGACTGCGTCGCCGCTCGTCCGGTAAAATGCCCAGTCCGCTCGCGTTTACCGGAATACCGGACACGCTAAAACATTCTATTGGCAGCGCTTTGAGGCGCGAGCTGGGGCGTTGCGGACATTGGTCTACCGCCGCCGCTTTGACACATCTCCTGACGTCCTCGCACCATTGTGCAGAGTGCATTGCAAGGAAGGGGAGAATACCAACCAATTAGTCTTGCGTTGTACAGGTATCGCCTTAGCGTGCAGTCGGCACTACCATCCCACAGGCACAGGGGTTCGGCGACGCCGCCAGGGGCACCGTCAGCGTAGTGTCGATAGCCAAAGCAAGGCTACGCAAATGGTTGAAGCAAACGCGGCGATGGCACAGGTGTGCACCGGTGGAACGTTATGTGGCTGTGTATGCAGGCCGAACGTCACGTATCTACGGGGACCTCGTAAATCCATCGCACAGACTGTGCCTTTCTGTGCATGCCAGCGGTTTTCTTGTTACTATTATTTCGTTTTTCTTTCTTATATATTGATTTTGTCAAACTTCCTCACGAGGGTTCTTTTTTTTAGATTTCACTAATTACCTTTCTGAATAGTTAGATCTTTTGGCCAATCCCTCATAGCGGGTACGAGCCACGCACAAAGGCAAACCGACCAAGCAAAGTGGACAACGAAGAAGCCGTACACCGGCTGCAGGGGGCGGCAGGGCGATGGCCCGCTGAGGCATTCGGCTTCTTTTACACTCGTCAAAATTGCCCGCCCGATGACCACCTGACAAGAAGAAGACACACAGCCGCGTCTCGTCGCACGAGATGTCAAAATTCTCGTCGCTTTCTTTTGGGGGCCACGGACCAACAGAAAACGCTCAGCTGCTGCAAGCCATGGAAAGGTACGTGAGGGCGGCGGCGTTTACGCGAGCGGCTCCTTTTCGTCTAACGAAGCGACTATGTAGCTACCATTCGCGTGAGCTCAGCGTCAAAAAAAGCTATTAGGCTATCCAACCTAAGTGTGAAAAAAAAAATAGTTTACTGCGGCATCATCATATCTAGCTCGCCGTAGGACCATCGAGCGATCGTTTTTAAAACGCTCCCAGAGGTGCTACAATGTTGTGCAAGGCAGTACAATAGATCTTAGGTCATCTGCGCTACAGAGTTGTAAACGTGATACTGCAATTGTTCTTTCTTCAATTCTACGTTTTTCAATATTCGTTTTTTTTTCTTTTGAATTGATGACCTAGATTTAAAAAAAAAGAAACTACATCCTAGCGCAGTCGGTGTATTTATTATTTTTCTTATAAGAAGAAGCTTTCGCTTGGGAGCTCGGGAAGTGCACGGGAACGTAGAAATCGTCTTTCTCGGCAACCACTGCACCGATTTAGATTAGGTTTGTTGCAATTAAAGGAAAGCGTTAAAATCTAGTCGCTGTAAACGAAGGTTTTGTATTCATGCCCTCGATGTTTTAGAAAAGATAGTTGAAAACTACAATTCTTTCTGAAAACTGAAATTTACAACTCCATAACTCGGCATGGAAAAAAAAAACAGTATCACAGTTCTGTAAGTTGCACCTTACAGCGGACAAAATTGGTGCTTTACACAGCGCTTTGAAATGTACCACTAATCTGTGAGTATAATTAATGCAGAACCCTCGTAAACACTTCAAGAATTTCGCGTAACTTGTCACTTCATGAGCGTATCACATTTGTCCACAAAACTTGTATTATCTAACGGATGCCGTTTACAGAACCATGACATATGTTTTTGGTGCTGAGTTACATATTTGTAAACTCCGTCCTTCTATATTTTTTAAGTTTACCGATGTCTAAAATTTTTTGCAAAACTATTTCTCAGCCTCTATCAAAATTCTTCCTACATATAGAATATAGTCACCAAAATTTAGCTTTCTAAAATGCTACATATTTAATTCAAATTTGTTGAACGGTTGTCTTATAGAACCATTTCTACATTCTGCATGCATTTGACTTGGCAAATCGCGGAGTTGGCCCCCAAGCTAGCTTTGTCTTAATTGCAACGAATATCAAATTTGGTGCACTTGATGCCAATCAAAACAACGTCTCCGTTCCCATGTATTTAGATGGGAGCTTAGACGTTTAACTGGGAGAAGTAACCATACGGGGTGATACGAGAGTTCCCTGAATTGGAATGAAATATGAGAGGGACAACCACTCCTCATGAGGAGTTTCTACCGCTCTTGTTTGCTAACAGGAGCTTAGATGTGTAAATGGGAGAAGTAACGATAGGGTGTGATACAAGAGCTCCCTGAATTGAAGTGAAATATGAGAGGGACAACCACTCCTCATGAGGAGTTTCTACCGGTCTTGTTCGCCAACACACTTAAAAATTGGCTGAAGGCTTAGCTTGGTTAAGCCTGGAAGATTGCGAAAGCAATACCCTTTGCTGCGCCTTGGTTCGGCTGATGGTGTGGACATGGTTGCCCTTTGTTAAACTTATGGCTATACATCATCCGACATAGCGCAAGGCAGCGCGCCGACCACTGCGAGGAGCCGAGCTGTAGCCCCATTTATCCTCCTAGCGTGACGTCACACCAGCGAGCGCCCTCTCTCGGTAGCGCCGCCGCAGCGGCGCGCAAGGCTTTGCCTCCACCATCGATGCCGCGAGCTGGGACCCCGTATCTCGGTCTGGCGTGACGTCACCCTGTCACGTGACGCGCAGCTGTGTAAGGAGGCGCCACGACCACCGACGGGCCGAAAGTGCGAGCAGTATTGCTTTCGCAATAAAAAAAGTTTGCATCCTTTTGGGGCTTATCTTGTCCCACAACGACAGTCGTCATCTGCCTTGTCCGCATTTCCTTTCTTTAACGCTGAGAGGCCGCGGTACTTCCATGTCACGAACGGCTTGCGCGTCATCAGTTTGATGCAGCATTCGCGACAGGAAAGTAGCGAGCGCCGAGTCTTCAAGGAAGGAAATGCAAGCAAGGCAGATGACGATTATCGTTGTGGGACAAGATAAGCCCCAGAGGGTGCAATCTTTTTCACGAGTGAGGAAAAGGTTTACACAGTCTTTGGGGCTTATCTTGTCCAGCAATGAAGTTCCAGCTATTTGCTTGCATTTCCATTAACGCTGCGCTCACGGTACTTTCCGGTCACGAAATTATGCACGTATCAGCGTGACATAGCGTTCCCGACAGCAAAGTAGCAAGCGCGAAGTGGTAAATAAGTGTATACGCTAGGTAAGAAGCCCCGAAGAGATTTATTTTTGTTAATGAGCACTTTAAAGCCAAAGGAGGTGCCAGAATTTTTCTGCTGGGGGTGCCAGAGAGGCATCCGGTAATACGGTATGTCGCTCTTAAAAAAAAAATGGCTGTGGCTTAGCTAAGGTTAAGCCCAGGATGCGAAGCATACTAGCCTTTATTTTAACGCGACAGCGTTAAGGAGCTCGTGTCGCAGAAAAGCCGGTGTCGTCGGCGTCGGCTCAGGCGTGCGGCGCTTGCTCAGGCGTACATTTCGTTGTCGCGCCGAACGCTGCGTTGCTCGACGCTCACCACGTCCGATGCGGGGGGCGACGCCGCGAGCGACGGCGCGAGTTGGAGCCCCGTTTCTCCTCTGTCGTGACGTCACGGTGTCACGTGGTATTGAAGGCGACACCGCCGCGCCTGAGGACCTGGGTTGAGCTCTCGTAATATGCTTCGCATAAAAAACAATAATAAATGGTCCCGAATCACTGAGTGATATTTCAAAGGCAGTACATGCTGCTGCAAGTCATCTGTGCATTACAGAGTCGTAAACTTGGCACTCCATGGTGGTAGATAAGTCTCAAAAGGTGTCGAACATTTTCGAGTGTGCATTCCGAAACCCATATATAGGCTGGTTGAAAAATAAAATTAGAAAGAAAAGGAAACGAAATGAGTCTGAACCGTTCGCAGCACCGTCGGAGGCGCCACGCGCTTCAACCGCTGGCTCTCTCAATCCATCAATCGGGGCGAGGACCAAGACCCGTGGAACGATTTCACGCAGCACCGGGCAAGCGACACGGGAGAAATCAAGATGGCGTTCGACAACGACTTCCACCTCACCGTCATACCGAACTTCCTTCACGACTCGGACGCTTACGTCGCTAATCTTGGTAAGTAACAGTACTTAACTGATCACGCAAGCCGGCTTTCCACGGCTTTGGTGCGACGGGCAGTTGTTGATGGATCGCGCGATGCAGTAAACTGCACGAAACGATGAATAATGCTTACCGATTAAGGTGCGAATGTTGAATGGATAGGTGAAACAATAACAAACTATCTCCACACACTGGCCTCCGGAAGTAGTTATTAATCGGACGGTGCAAAAAGTCCGCTTCCCATCAAGAGCTAAAAAATAGCAAGCTTTTGAACTGCCGCCACAAAAGTGGCTGGTAACTTCGGCTCTGCATGGCTCCAATTGGATTTTCAAATTATTCAAGCAACGCGACCAAACACGTTTACAAATGCAAGCAAATTTTGTTGAAACTTTTGAGAAAAGAGGCGAGCAGATTGATTTTACAATGGTAAATGAATAAATGTGTTGTGTCATCGGCGTCGGATATAGTTTAGCCGGTCGATCAGGAGAGGGCAGCATATGCTTCAGCTGTAGTAGAGTCGCCGAGTTGCTGATTTTCTTGCATGTTGCACATACATATCGATTTGTAGTAGTTTCAAGTGTTTTATATTATCTCACGTAGCAAGCAATTGACGTTTAGGATCTGCAAATATCATGACATAGTTACTTTAAGCTCCAGTTAACGTCGTGCAATGTCTGCGGCGTACAGCAAGGATTTTTGAGCGATGTCATTTAAACAAGCAAGCGAGCTTTCGCGCAACCAACGCACACTGGATAAATGTGGTGTAACCTCCATTAATATAATCAAAATACAGTAAAAGCTCGTTAATTCGAACCGCAAGGGGAAGCCGCTTCAGTTCGAATTAACGAAAGTTCGAACTAACGAAAGTGAAGGAGGGCAACAGTACACTGCGATTTGGAAGCAGTAGGGCATGTCAGAAATTTGGCGTGTCAGAAAGTGATGGCGTGTGCCGCGGGCACACGCCATCTTCAAGTCGAAGCTCTGGGTCCGACTGTGCCACACCACCGATGTCCACCGAAACGAACGTTAGCCGCGGCTTAACACCATCACAATGAATCGCGACGGCCGATACCTCCTAAGCTGAAAACAGAGGTGCACAACCGATGATGACTGCCGAGACAAAGACGCTGAACATGTGAAGGTGGCGAAGGCCCTGATTCGTTGGTTCTTGATTGCAAGCGCAGCTGCGACGTACTTGATTCGCCGTGTTTTGGAGCTTACCGTGACATCTCCGCACTAGCAGCTGTACAAGATTTGCAAAGCCTCAGAGATTCGCAACGGGCAAGAAGTCTCGGAGGTTACCTAGAACGGAGAGGCGGCAGCCGCGGCTGCCTTCTGGCTGACCCCGCGTCGGTTAGATTTTATTCCGATTTTGCCTTCTCTCGCCGTTCTCTCCGTTTCGGAGGCTATACAGCCTTGTGTGTAGGCAGTAGGCGCGTTTCTCTGGTCATGTGCCAGGCGAGCGTAGTTCGAATTATCCGTGAGGGAACCTTCTCGCGTTCGAATTAACGGACTTTTTTATACATAGACTTCTGTAGAGCTTGGCCGGACCAAATCGTACAGTTCGAATTATCCATAAATTCGAATTATTGAAGTTCGAATTAACGAGCTTTCACTGTAACAAAAAATGCCGGTATAGTTTTGCAAATACTACATATGCTTAATTTACATCGCCAGGTGAATGTGGCCTGCTAGCTCAGTCGGTTAGAGCGTCGTGCTAATAACGCGAAGGTCGTAGGTTCGATCCCTGCGCAGGCCATGTTCTTTTTTTTCCTTTATTAATTGTATGTTTCACGTAGACTTAGAAGTGGGACTGTTTAAGGTACTAAAGCCTCAATTATTGAGCATTAAATCCGCTGCTCAGCACCCATTTTCGAAGTGAAAGAAACTTCTGCAGTCTATCTGATGAAGTCACACATAAATATAACAAGGTGCTTCAAAAAACATTCCTCTTTATGTGTGTGTATATACATATATATATATATATATATATATATATATATATATATATATATATATATATATATATATATATATATATATATAAAGGAACGTTATTTTACCCAAATGAACAACACAATGTCTTTCTAACAGCCTTAGCAGGACTAAATTATTGCTGTAGTGATATAGTGCTCACCACAACGTTACCTATTTTATCACAACTATATGTATGTGTAAATATATGTTATATATTTTTATACTATTTTTGTTAACAATGTGCTTGATTATCATGCGAAAATAAGTGACTATAGATCTTTCAAAATAGCCACCACTGTCCCCGCAGAACCCCTCCCGAAAACAAATACCTACAAAGAACAAGTTTTGCACATTGCTATTGAACAATGGAGTGTGCTGCCAGGGACTTAGACCCAATAAAGTTCAATCAATTATATAATGACATGCCTAGCCATAATTCATCATCACTGTGCTGTCAATAAACTCATGCTCTTCATGCAGTACAAGAGCAATTTGTATGTCTAAAGCATGGCAAGTCGTCGTCTCACATCTAGACCATTAACAATTAGGAGACTATCATCGGTAACTACTTTCTGATAACTCAAAGAACTGTTCCCCTTGTGTAATCAGGATTTCAGTACGTTCTGTCCACTTGCCTATTTCAAACATGTTTAACCCAGCTAGTCCTTTTTCTGTCTTTTCTTTTTCTCTTGTTTTCTTGTCATATATATACACACATATATATATATATATATACATATATATATATATATATATATATGTATATATATATATATATATATATATATATATATATATATATATATATATATATATATATATATATATATATATATATATATATATATATATATATATATATACCGGTTAATTCTTATTGTGGTTTACCTATATATTTGCTCCCCAGCCCCGTTACGTTACCACAAGGACTATTTAAGGGTGATTGAATGACGACAAGCTAGATTTCTTAGCAAAGCACATCCACATATAGCTTCACAATATGCGATCTCGCTCTTTGTTTCTAGAGAACAAGCTGGAACGCCTTCAACAAGTCATGAGGAACCCAAGCCCAAAAGAAATGGTTGCAGCCATAGAACAAGCCAAAGCCTTGCGTATGAAGAATGCTGAAATGAACCCTGAAATGAATGCCAAGTCACTGGATGAGTCTGTGGAGGATGATGATGGAGGACTCCTGGCAGTGTTGCCAACTTTGATCTTTCCGGTTGGTATACCTTGCTTTATACACTGCTCACCGTAACAGGTAATCCAATAATTTTAGTAGAAACAGACTTGTTAAACATCTCCTGTGGTATATGTAATGAAATTTTGTCATATCGACTGGATTACACACGAAGAGGTCGTCACTATACTTGCAAGACAAATTGCAGAGTAAAAGCTTTCACAAATGTAACTTTGTAATTGCTGCCTGGCTTCAGTGTTCTTTTACTTTAAACCATCTCTTAACTCGTAAGTTCAACTCACCTGATCCAGTCCGCAGGTGGAGTGCAATGTATTTCACTATATCCTGGAATCAGGATGCGCAGATAGGCACTGGAATGCTTTTGAATCGCTTCATTGTACTAGGTTCGAGTGGAATCGGCAGTTGGGCCTGTTGTGTAAATCCAATTTTGGTAGTTTGTTTCTGAACCACCATGAACTTGGTGCATGCATTCAAGGTGACCTTTTTGCTGAAAAGCTGCCATGTTGCTACTACAACTGCCCAAAGATTTAAGCATAAATACTGTAAGTGTGACATTTTAAACTAAGGAATGAAAAGTCTTAGCCATGCTTAAAATTTAGAGTGCATGCAGACAGTGGCAAAGAGTGATGTGTGGTCAATGTTGGAGTTTAGTGTGGGGGGGTTAATTAGTAGAATCATAGAAATGATCGAGGCTTCATTTATTTGGTTGTCTGAGCCAGTGCCTGTGTTCAATAGTGCTAGCATGTCCAGCTGTGCTAATAGCTTCGTTGAAGTTGTGATGCCGCAAGGTCTCACGAGTCTGGCAGGAATGTCTTTGCTGATGTATGGAACACACGTCCAAGTGCAGATATCGAGAAGGTTCTTCCCAAGGCTGGCTTTGACAAGGGAGGAGGCCCACAACTTGCTCAAGTACGACCAGCTGCAAATGCACTACCAAGATGAAATGAACAACGCTGGACCTGTGGAGGCCGAGGCTTACGAAATCAAAGCCGACATGGCCTCGGATACCAGCTGGCAACAGCAGGAAAGAGACAGCAGCATTGAACAGCCTCTTGTTGTGGCAAGCCTTTTCAACATCTATCTTAATGTGCAGCACAACCCACCGTTAAAGGGAAATAGTCGAACCTCTCTATAAGAAAATTGTGTTAGACATGAAAGCAGCTTAGTTATATCCAATACTTGTTATAAGCATATATTCGTTACATGTTGATATTGGTGAAATAATTTTCGATTTACTTTGTTATACCAGATAATTCATTATACATGATATTGGTTATAACAATATATTTGTTACATGCTGATACCAGCGAAATACAAACGAAAAGGAAGATTGCAGGCATCAATTGGGTTTTCCTGTGTGGCTACATTTTTTATGATATGCTATATGAACATCGTTAAAACATGGAAATATGTCTGCAAATAGTTTCGAAAATTTAATTCCACGAAAGCAGTGATTATATAATGTCTATTGCTTTTTATGTTGTGAGATGCGCTTGTCATAAGTAAAAAAATGACAATTGCTCATGACAACCTGAAGTTGTCAATACAGTATTTTGTTATACTTGATAATGCATTACATACGATGTTCGTTATAAGCATATATATGTCTTGTGCAGAAACGTTAGTTTACTTTGCTATATCCGTTTTCGTTATATGGAGGTTCAGTCAATTCAGTATATAACAGCTCAGTTTTGACACTAAGGCCTTGGCAATATATTTTTACCAATGAAGTTCTACCTTACTCGTCACATATCAAGCACTCCTATAAAGTTAATGGTACTTCTAGTTATGTTGATTTCAATACCAATTAGGTGTTTTATTTAAGAGTATGTAATACTGTAAAATCTCTTGGGATTGCTGGTGTGGTGTAAAGTAACGGTTCTCAAAGATTTGGCAGTTATCAGCCACCATCTACTTACTTACAGGTTATTGGAGGATATTCTTTTTTAATATTTAAAGGTAAGAAGAAGCTTGCACGAACAACTAAAACACATTTTGTAGTAGCTTTCAGAGAGTCGATTATGCATCACAGCAAACAAACATGTAGCGTTACTGCCAAGCACTCATCTGCAGTCTGGAATCAAATAGAATTTGAGGCTTGAATCGAGGATGCTTATGTCAGGATCTGTTGAAGGCAGGTTGAAGCACCAAGTCTGCTTCAACATCAGCTTTCTTTCCTGTCTCGACCTGATCTGGATCAATATGAATGAAGATTCACATAGGCGATCCATCATGAGTACATTGTTGTATGTGCCGCTTGCTCTCATCTTAGAAAACGCAATGTTCATGGTGCAATTAATGAGCCCAACTTAACTCAGAAGCACATTTTAGTGTACCTTAAGCTCTAGCGTGCATGCGTGCAATTAGCCGACAAAAATCATATTATGGTGAGCGACAGCTTCACGAGGGCACACAACTTATGACTTTGGCTCGAGGCAAGCTAGTATTACGACTTCAGGCCTAAAATCGAGCTTTTTTATTTCAACTTCCAGTTTGAGAGTCCAGAAGCTAATGAACTTCAGATCCCCAAGAACTGGATCAACGAAAACATCCATGAGGAGATTCATCACAGCACCATCATCCTGCCCGAGGACCGGACAAATGCACGTGTAACTACGAATCGTTCGGCACTGTCCTTGTCAGCTAACACAAATGCGATACAAGAGGCGTCCACTATCACGTACGTGCCTTTCTGTTTGCCAGTTGCACAGAAACCGCCGCTGCCAGCATGCCACGTGCACTAGCTAGAATGATGGAAGGCATGCTACTGTGACGAAAGCTTAAGAATCTTGAAAGTGGGTCCACTGTAACTTTGGTTTCCATTATGTCGGTGACAGCGATGGCCATAGTTGGCATCGTGAAGTCATTATCGCATTGTTGGCAGGTTACCTTGCCGTCTTCAGCTGCACTCTAGTCACAAGGCAAAGAAAAGGAAATCTGTGTCCCCACACTTCAGACAACTGAAACATTTGCAATGCAAATCAGCTTTTATATATCATGGCATTCTGGGCCCTGATTCTTAAATTATGGGGTTTTACGTGCAAAAACCACTTTCTGATTATGATGCACGCCGTAGTGGAGGACTCCGTAAATTTCGACCACCTGGGTTTCTTTAACGTGCACCTAAATCTAAATACACGGGTGTTTTCGCATTTCACCCCCATCGAAATGCGGCCGCTGTGGCCGGGATTCGATCCCGCGACCTCATGCTCAGCAGCCCAACACCATAGCCACTGAGCAACTACGGTGGGTAATTCAGAATTCTCACATAGCCAACCTATGGGTGAAATTGTAAGCTCTATGCTGACTGACAAGAGACAGGAGTAGCATACACCATCAGTGTTTGTGAGAGCATAGCAAATAAGCAGCTTATTTAGCACTGCTGAACCTCGTTACAACAAAGTTAGATCCGACACAAAAATATTTTCGTTACATTTGATATTTGTTAAAAGCATGTATGACATGCTATTAATCAGCTGTAAAATTTGTGGATTTACTTCATTAAGCCCAATAATTCATTATAGCTGTGCTCGTCGTGTATCAAGGTTCGAATGCACCATGTCCAAAAAAGTGTTGCAAGACTTCTTTACAATTCAACAAAATTTCGGTTTTAACATTACAATGCAACACACAAGCTATAAGGGATGCCATAGTTGAGGCCTTCAGATTGATTTCGGCCAATCGGGTTTCCTTAAAAAGTGCTCAAAGCATGGTACACTAGTATTTTTGCATTTCCCTTCCTTGCAACGCAACTACCTACGCTGGGAATCGAACCCACAACCTTCTGTTCATCAGCAGAATGGTATGTAGCCACTGAGCTACCACAGTGGCTAGAGTATTCTCCATTTTCATATACAGATGTCTTTCCTTCCTTCTAATTTTTTTTTTTCAGATCTTTTACACCAACCAGGCGAAGTGAAGATGCCTTCTATCACTTTGCCTACATCAAGACTTCCATGACTTCCACCCAAGACAGTGTGAAGGCGGAGACTCCATCAGAACATCGCGCCTGTGTAGGCCAAGCAGCGTATGCTCGTTCAAACAGTATTTCAAAGACGATGTCATGCGACCAGAACCCGTTAACGTCGACCTGCAGCGCGGAGCTGCCGTACAAGCGACGCTTTTCATTTGTCCCGGAATGTGACACGTTGGTGGAAAGCAAGGTCTTGAGCAAGTCGTCTGCAAACGTCTCCGAGGTTGCTGCCAGGGACCAGGTTGTTCCGACAACAAAATCTTCACCTTCACTCAAGGTACCGAAAAACACTGAGGGCAACGACTTGTCAACAGCAGCACATGAAGAGCAGCCAGAGGAGATAGATGAGAACAGCAGCTGCAGACAAAGCAGAGATCTTGGACTGCAGGAAGCGGTATCCAGTGTCGAGAGCAAAGAGAGCAGTTCAGAGAGAATGGCATGTGAAGACAGCCCAGCGGGCATGAACAGTGCTCAGAACATGATCCTCCCAGAAGTGACCATGGCTTCTTCATCAACAAAGGAAAGCGATGACCAAGCGCAGTCTGTGCATGAAGATGACGAGAGAGTTGCAGTTGCGATGAGATGCAGTGGCCAGGGACTGCAGCTGACTGTTCCAGAAGGCACAGTTGCTTCTTCCTCAACACACGATAGCCTGGGTACAGGTATTGAAGGGCCTTGGCTTTTTGAGAAGGAATCGGACATGTCTCTTGGCAGGGAAGACGTCCTTCAGCACATGTCATCATTGGTGCGAGCCAGCATTGATGAAGAGGATGAACCACCAAGGATTGATGGAAATCAAGCCAGTCAACTGTCCGTAAGTAACGAGTCTGTAGTGGAAAATGATGCATGTGCTTGGCTACAAGCTTGAAATGAGTATGACCCCTAGTCACCTAGCTCATAATCTCAAGGCTGCCACAGGGGCTCAAATCAGCAGGGTTACACCTTATGCCCCATGTACGTGATTGATATAGGTTATGATAACGTGCAAGTAGGTAGCTATGCATGCACTTGCAGCAACATTGAACTTACTATTATTTATCGTATGTACTGCAATCTAGGCCAATCTCAACTGCAGGGCAATACTTTGTGGCTTGAAGCGCAAATAATGTTTCCACGAACGTAAGTCAACCCTGACAGAATGCATCAACAATATAAATATGAATAAGCAACGTCTGTTTAAACGACGTTTCTTGTTCAACTACTACTCATTTTTTCAAGTTTCTATGCTTCTTTGAACTTCCGTCTTGTTTAGAAATATGAATACAATTTTATTTTCTCGTGCAACACAAATCCTCTCGTAAGTCACATTTATGACTGCATGATGAGAGAAACTTTCTAAAGCCTGATTTTACTAGTTTTTACACATTTCTTTCTGCTTACTCATTGTTGTCCTGCGCACTCATAGTCATAGGCTCTGTTTGTACACACATGGTAGAGTGTAGCTGCTTTCTAATTGACAGGTACAGGCTTGTTCATGAAGGCTATTATGGAACTGGATTCTCAAATGCAAGCCGATCCCACTGTTTCATCTTTATCATAAGATATGTACATACTGGGGTTAATGAAAATTCTGAAACAGCTTCCCAGACAAGAATCTTGCCATGCTTATGTTTAAATCTTACATTACACTTTGATAATGTGGTTCCTCATTTTAACACTCTAAAATATTGTTTTCACTGTAAATAGTTTACCAGTGGCAAACTCCTGAACTAAAAAAAAATTTAGCCATACCAGAACACATTCTTGGCATAGTTGGTGTTTGTTAAAGGACATGATTGTCATAGAGAGGCATGTAGAGTAAACAAGAAAAGAAAAACACAAAATATGATTGTCATTCATGTTTCTAGTTCTGTATCTGTGTCTCTAGCAAAAGAATGTCATTTACCAGGCGTCTACGAGTGCTTCTTTCAGCTTTGTGAAAAGTGAAACTGCTGTATTAGCCCTTTTAATGTGTGTGCATTCGTATGTGAGCTGAAGCCCAACATTTGTCTCAGCTAATAGTACTCAAACAAGGAATGTTCATCAAACAAAGGCCACTTTTGATCACTTCAAGTCTCCATCTTCCTGTAAAGTATAGTGTACTAGAACATTGGTATTCTAGTACACTATACTTCTGGACCGCTCCAAGGGCTGAAACATCAGTAATGCTTTCAAAATCTTGCGCAACTTTTGGTATCGCAGGCAGCAGTCTACACGCAACTGTCTTCGACGTGCGGCTGCAGCGACAGAACACAAACCAAAGCAAGCGACGGGACGTCCGGCAATTTCACTGGCAACTACAGCGATCCGCACAGCAACCTTTTCGACGAAGAGTCCTTGATTAAGAGAGAAGAGGTCCAGGCACCAATCATCCGAATGTATGGCGCTTTTCCCCGCGACATCCACACTTCGTTACAGGGAAACCTACTCTCGTGGGCTCACCCGCGTGGAGCTGAACCAGCCCACAATCCTCGCGAAACAGTCAGCCCGAAGCTGGTTTCTCTGCCAGCGGTGAACTCAGACGCTGTGAAGAGAACGGGTGCCGTCACGCACCACGACAGCCTGCCGCTTGCCACAAAAGAGGACAAGCGCAGTGTGACAGCAATGTCTCGGCACTGCGCCACAACCGTTGACCACCTGTACAGTGACCACAGTCGGGCAGGTTTCAAGGTACCACTTTCCAAGGACATGAAATGCCGAGAGGTGTCTTCGACGAAATCGCAACGCTCCAAACAGCGCAGCTCTGCAAGCAGTCTGGCATCAGCGCCGAGTGCCACTGGGTCGCGGACTCAAGAGAGACCCACGCGATTGTCTTCAAGTAAGCTTTCCACATCGTCAGTGTTCAAAAACCGGCAGCGGTCTGTACACTGGTTTAAGACTATTGAAGACGTCGACAGTGATACTGTGGTCAAGGACTGTGACTACATGGTCCCTAGTCAGGTGAAAATGAAAGTGCCCGTGGAGAATAAAGAGGTGACAGTGGCCCCAAAGGTGAAAAGCAAGGCACTGGATGAACGAAGTGACTCTGATCGGAACGACGACAGCACTGTTGAGGAATGCTGCACGAAGTTCGCAACTCATGTCCTGGAGGAGGAAGTGATTGTGGCGGGCAAGGTCAACAGTTGCCTGGAATTCTTTGAAACCTCTTGCAGCAAGGAGGGAGGCTCTTTGCTAGACCAAGAGGACAAAATGGCTGCTGCTAAATATGAAGACAATGGTGTCGCTTACAAGAGTACGGCGTCTGCCGAGTCGCTCAAAGGACACCATGAACCGGCAAGAGGTCTGGTGATTGCAGAGGACTCGACAGCTGCTGGAAAAGATGGAGGAAGCACTACTGTCGATACTGCAGAGCTGTCAGAAGGAGTTGAAGTTCAAATCAAAATGGCAACTGCTCTAAAAGCTCTACACGATTCAATGACAGCAATTGAAGGTGAACACAAGACGGCTGCACTGAACTCTGATACAGAGTTGCCTGAAGTACTGAGTATGACAGCAAGCTCCCTGAACGATGAAAACAACTCGGTGGCTACTGTGGAAGGTGTTGGAAAGAATGCCGAGGCGCCTAGTGTGTCAGAACTTCCGAAGTCACTCGAAGTGCCTCCATGCCAAGCTTCTTTTGCAAGAAGTCGGGAACAGCTGGAAGCCATTGCGAACTTGCAGAGGGAATGCGCCACTGGCAAACTGCCAGAATTCTCCGGGACAGCAGAAGGAACCAGAAGTAAGCCAAACAGTTGTGACAAATCCACCGAGGTTTTCGAAAGCACAGGAAAGCAGAGTATGACAGCTCTGACTTCGGAACAAGAGCCAGTGGCTACTAAATCGGCAAGTCATGTTGTACCCACACCCAGAACATTTGCTGACGCACTGACACAGGCTACTCTTTCTCATGACCAGGCTGATCAGAGAGATGACGACGTGCAGGCCGAGAACAACACAGCAACCGGCTGCGATAAATGTGCACCAAAGCCTTTGCCAGAACAAGTGACAAAGGGAGCCGAAGGTGTGGCTACACAGGATGATTCTGGTGCATTGCTGAGAGATGCAAGAGAGTCTCAATTGCACAATAATAACTTGGACAACAAGCAACCTGCTGCATCGGAAAAGGACAAAAAGAAAACTGTGGAAGGAGAAGACAAGGAGAACGAGGATTCACCTGCCAACAGGGACACCACCATCTTGCAGTGCCACGAGCTTGCGGGTTCCAGTCAGTTTTCTACATTCTCGGCCTCCAACAAGGGCTCGCCGGCAGTACACAGGTCGCTCAACATGACGAGAACGCTGCGCATCACAACAACCAACCAGTTCAAACCGCTTAACCTGCGGCGCTCCATCACGGGCATACTCGGAAGTGACAGCAGCTTGATAGGAAGGCCACTGTCAATACAAAGCAGAGAAGTCGTGCTTCCGCGTGCTCCACAGCGCCCAGAAAAAAGTAAAAAACCATCAGTTGGCCTCAAGGGCATCGACTGTGCCCCCAGCAGCTTGTCCGGGAATTCCGGGTCCTGTAAAAATGTCAATTCAGTGAATAACACAGAGTCGTCAGCTTCTGAACTTCCAGCACGAAGGAGCCATTCCGTGGCCGAAGGTCACACAAGGGCGAATCTAGGAAGCTCTGCTACAAGATCTAAAGCACCACAAACTGTTGGTCCACATTCGGGTACAGCTCCAAGGCACACTCCAGATTTCATCAAGTCCCATGCAGACGAAACTCCCTCGGAGAGTAAAGAGAGCAAAGGCAGTGCGAAAACGAAACACAAAGCCAAAGATGAGAGGCGCTCACAAAGTCAGCTGCCTCTCAAGAAGCGCACATGCTGCCGTGCAGATCAGACTGCACAAATACCAAAAGGTCAAAAAATTCAAAATACCGATGCAGATGACGGATCTCTGCCAGCAGAGCATAAAGGAGAGGAGAAGAACGCAGTGGCGGTGAAAGTAAGCACAAATAATGCAGACAGCGAGGCCACCAAAGAAAGTGCTGCAGCGTGCCAGGACATGCCTAAAGCTCAAGCGACCACGAAACCAGGCGCAGTTCATGAAAGCGAGGACACAGACATTGGGAATCTCGAATGCTTATCGGAGAATGCTCTGGAAGACAGAACCATCTCCTTAGTTGCTGACTCTCGGTACAGCACCATCTATGGAGCTGAAATCAACCCTGTTCCCCTGATCTCTGCCATCCTGGGCGGCGACGTCAATGTAGAGAGCGTGAAACTCTGTCAGTCTGTAGCCTCGACTTGTGACTGCATCACTGCTCCCACAATCTCCAAGGACAATCCGCCACTGAACAAGAACATGACCGTGTCCACCACAACTCCAGGGGAGACCGTGTCCACCACAGCTTCAGAGGAGACTGTGTCCGTCATACAGGGACACAGTCCAGCGGCGACATCCAAGCACCGCTGGAAGAAGGGTGGCGAGAGAGACGTTGCTGCTGAGGTCAACAGTTCCGGAACGAGTTCAACGTCTGTTCGAGCAGAAGTTGACACTGTTGAAGAAAACACTCCCTCCATTCGATCACACTGTGATCTCAACATGAACGATGGTCATGCTGACAGTTGTCAGTCAGGAGGCAGTTATGGACTTTAATAAAGCAGCAAGCCATCCACCTGACGGACAGGTGAACAGCCTACAGGGTGCAGCTCTGTTAACTGTGCTCGAGTGAGAGGACTGAATTCAGCATCAACCGGATTCCATGGCATCCTGCACTGCTAGAACACAAAAATAACAAAAGCATCATGCCATACAGGTGGCCAATCTTTATAATAAAGCATTAAAAATATCAGCTGCTGTCAATTCAGTTAACACGCACCATGAACGTTGGGGACCCTAACAGCAAACACCGACTCATTACAGATACCCAGCTAAAGTACTGTTCTAGAAGGCCCACATTTCAGTTATGTCAAGAGATAACCTAATTACTAGAGATACCCTACCAGTACTCACGTACGGGGCAGAAACTTGGAGGCTTATGAAAAGGGTTCTACTTAAATTGAGGACGACGCAACGAGCTATGGAAAGAAGAATGATAGGTTTAACATTAAGGGATAAGAAAAAAGCAGATTGGGTGAAAGAACAAATGCGAGTTAATGACATCTTAGTTGAAATCAAGAAAGAGAAATGGGCATGGGCCGGACATGTGATGAGGAGGGAGGACAACCGATGGTCATTAAGGGTTACGGACTGGATTCCAAGGAAAGGGAAGCGTAGCAGGGGGCGGCAGAAAGGTAGGCGGGCGGATGAGATTAAGAAGTTTGCAGGGACAACATGGCCACAATTGGTACATGACCGGGGTAGTTGGAGAAGTATCAGAGAGGCCTTTGCCCTGCAGTGGGCGTAACCAGGCTGATGATGATGATGGACCTCATTTCAGATAAAATCGTAAAGAAAGGAGTTGCACAATTCTGCACCTCAAACTGCTCTCGACGAATGCGGCCTCTTGTGTAAGTGTGCTGTCAGTCTTTCTAGTTGTGCAGGGAGCTCAGCTGGACGCTACTACTTTATAATAAAGACGGGTCAGTTGCGATTCCCAAAAAATTACCTGTTAACACACTATGACCAATTTATATAGCGTCCGTTTAAAAAAATAAAATTGCGGAATTTTACGTTCCGAAACTGCACAGTGGTTTACGAGGCACACTGTAGTGGATGTCTCTAGAATAATCGTTTATAGATGTGTTGCAAACATATTTTCTTGCAGAGTTTCAGTGTTGAGTACAGAGTTTCTGGCTAAATGTCTTAGGCCAACAGTGAATGGCAAGCAGAAAATGCCATTTGTTCAATCAGAGCAGCAGCACAAGACAAGGAATAAGTTCGACACGCAACTCGCTTTCTTTTGAAAGCACAGTCAGGAAGGACAGGTTGATGCAAGATCCTTGGCTGCAGTGGTGCAACATAGGTAATGCAAAGCAGATGCAATGTACATTCACATATGGTGAGAACTGTCTGCACAAGTTCCACACAGAGCCATAGGTGGCTTGGGGTAAAGCTTGCTTCCAGTGTTCTGCCTGGGATTCCCTCCCGCACCCCCATTGCTGAAAAAGATTACACAAAATTCTTTTTCTTTACACTGACTAATCCGCTTATTCACAGTGTATTTTGCACCATTTAAATGGAAAATAAACATTTGCTTCGAGTATTTATATGTCTCATAAAGTGTTATTGGTAACTGTCTGGGGTTCTTTCGCATCTTGCCCTCATCAATATGCACCTTTGGGGGGGCAAGGAATAGAACCTGTGCAAGACCTTGTGCCAAGTACTAGTTTCATGGCTCTTGCCAGGCTAGAAAAAGATGATGAGACCCTACAGACTCCCATTCCTTAAACTCAACAACTGCGAACAGCGATTAAGAGCCACTGACTCCTTCACACATTTCAAGACTGTTGCATGTGCATGAATGCCGACCTGTATGTTGGTTAAATGTCAGAGCAGCAGTAGAAGAAAGTGCATTCACTTTCGTGCAGTTGTTGTTACTGAGCCATCGTGCCGTTGACCTCTTTGCTGTAACCAAATTCCTAGCTAGGAACTGTTCTCTGCAGCAAAATAGTAACTAATTTTTGCAGAAACATGTCCTTGCCACAGGTGTAGTTGCTGAACTAGGGGGTTACTTTTAATCTAAAATTAGCTGCAGTGGTTCAAAAATAGCAGAGATTGAAGATGATCCAAATAAAAAAAAGCTTCTGTGGGTCAAAGAAAGAAATGCAATCACTGGTGGCTTCGATACCATCGTAGTTTGAGGCAGAGTGCTGCACCAGCTTTGCAGCGTCAGAATATGTCCATTCCCTCAACATATGTAAGAAACAACAGGCGATCAGTCACATTTAAAGCAGTACCGACATGTCATTTGGAACAGGCAATGTTTTTCTTTGTGTGTGTTAAAATGTCTGAACACGTAAACATTCGAAAACATTACTAGCAAGAACCAGAGCACCCTAGATAGCTTACTATACGTTTCTACAAACCAGCTTCAATATCAGTTCCCAGGAGATGGTTGAGTCACAATGTTACAATAAAGTGGCTCTCTCTTTCTGTTCATTCCTCTTTATAAGCAATGTTATCAGTGCTATGCAACATCACTGAATTTAGCTCTGTGTCACATCATCACAACAATGCTGTTGACGCTGGGTCCAGCTTTCAAGACAAACTCAAGTACCAAGTTAAAGCTATCCTACAAATGCTTCCCAACCTTCATTGTAGGTACTGGTCTGGCCGAGATGATACGTACCATGACAGTAGGCTTTTGTGCACAGGTTTGGGGACGAAAACAAGAGCCAAGACAGACACAAGCACTAGCTTGAACCGCGATAGGAGCGCAACGACTTTCAATAAGTGAAGGTGCGTACACGCCAAGCTGCAACGACCTGCTTATCACACTAGTAAACATCAAAAGCATTGTCGGGTGGTGCTGTCGTGCCACTGTAAGCACATCTGTGCATTAAAACTTTTTTGCTGCAGGCGTCGTCATGCAAACCATGAGGGCCAGGTGCATTCAGATTATGCGGCTCGCGAAACAAACAAGTAGCTCAGGCTGTTTAGGCTTGATAGCTGCACGTAAACAGGCGGAGAATTCCGATGTGTCATCCACACACTGGCACAGCTGTGGCCCTGGAAAGCGACAGCAGAGTTAATGTGTCGTCAGATTTTCATTGGCGATGTCAGCCCACTTGTGTTTCCATCGCTGTAATGACGGTTATCAATACAACTGCGATGCGCTGCGCTCGACACCAGCAAAGCTGCCGCCACAGTAAAGAATACCTTCCATGTGCAGCACAAACTTGGTCCCACCGGGGTGTGACTAAAGTGTACACTTTGCATGAAATGGCATGTCCAGCCAAGGGAAAAAGTGAGCGCTTGTGTCGAGGAAGGAGCTTCACCTGCGGACGTCTACTGCCGTTGCAACGTGTCGTGCGCGTACCTTCATCCAGTTTTGTATCAGGAATGATCGCATTCTGCCTGAAGTTCCAGTTTGCAGTAGCATTAGTCTCGGCTCTTGTCACCTTCCTCTGGCCTACGCACAAAAAGGCAAACTTTATACATGGCACACCTTTGCACGTGAGAAGCGGCATAGTTTCTACAGCTTCAGGATATGTGTCGGTAACCCTTTGAACGAGTCAACAGGTAAGCATCGCAATGCATATTGTAGGGCTTGCGAATCAACCACACGACGAGGCATCGTCAGAAAAAAGGTCTTTTATTCCTAGAGGTGTCGTGCGGAGTGTCGAAGTGCAAATACTGGCATGACCGTCTGCTGCAACGCGCCATGGAAGCGACAAAGTGGCCGTCAGGACAACTTTCCACAACATTCGCGCAGTTGTCTCTAAATTTATACACAGCATTGAGTAAGGACAGACACACCCTGCTACCTGTCACTCAAAAAAGAATTTTGCAAAGCAAGCATTAAGAATTAACGATAGTGAAGGCACTAGATTTCAACCAAGGCATCAAATTCGACATGCAATTGAAGCAGGCAAAATCAAAAAAGCATTATTTAACGTTGTTTCCTAAGCGATAAGTGTGACAGAAATTATGTTCAAGCAACAAGATAAAACTGCATGCAATATATGAACCAAGCAAGCAGCAAAAATAATAGAAAATAAAGACGTTAATTCCTGTCCTGGTTTGGTAGAAAGCGTAAGCAGAAGGAGCGCTAGCGTTGTGTCTGAGATTTCTGTCGATTCCATAGTAGGGACAAGCACACATATCTTGAAGTTAAGAGCGATAGAGCTTTAGCTTGGTGATGTTGCCATTAGCAATTAGATGGCGAGCATTGTCTCGCCTTTAGCTGTCAAAAGCAAGAGAGCTTGGTATGACAATGGGTGCTTGTCTCAATGAGGCTTGAAGAGGGAAAGGAAAATGAGCTGAGCCAATTGCGAGCCACTGAGGTCATTCTTCCACATTTTCCGCATGCCCAGAGTTTAGACACGGCATGTGTTTACCTGGCAGCTTCGACAAAGAGAGGAAAGAAAGCTCGGCACGATGAAACCCCTAGCCTGGCATGGAGGAATGCATTCTTTAAACGGGGCGCCCCTCCAGCCCATGCGCGCCTTACGGGAGCACTCCCGACGGCTTGCTCTCCAGCTGCAGGGCTTCGGCCATGAACAGCTTGCCCAGGTTCTGGGTGGCAAACTGCGCCACCTGCTGGCAGTACGAGTTGACCTGGCCGCAGTGGAGCACCGACTCAAGGCGCGAGGGTGTTGGGATGGGCTTGAACAGCTTGTTGATATCCTCGTCCGGCAGTGGGGGTTCGCCCTTCTGGGCGCGTGCACTGTTCTCCTGGGCCCTCTTCTGGATGTACTGTTGCTTCTGCTGCTGCTGGCGCATCACCTGCGGCACAGAAGAGAAACGGAATATCTGGCAGGACACATCTCACAATGGCTGTCGACAATAACGCAAGTGGCACTGAATCAACGCAGTGACATGCAGTGTTGCCAACGGCGATACGCGACACGTATGACGGGTGCATGTGGCCGAGCTCCTCCCTCGCACTTTGATGATGATTATTTTTATCTCATGGCATGACATCCTGCACATCCTGAACAATATCCAGTTAAAAACGATCACGACAGCGTAAGAGGCTAGAAAAGTAGACTCAAAGTGTCTAAAGTAAGCAAAGAATGCTAATCACATTAAACGAAGACTCTGAGAATTCTTTGCATCACCCAAGAGCAATTGTGCAGGAATATGGGAGCAATGGCCAACTTTTTCACTCCTACGGATGTCCCATAACCGGCTGTTGAGGGGGGGGGCAACGCACACCATCTGTCTCTCAATTCATCGTTGGCACCGTTACATTTGTTGACTTGAAGCTACATCTCATTCTCAACAGCCTGACGCAATGGAAGGGGGAAGGCCAGTCAAACCAGCTACGACAAAAAAAAAGTGCAAGTATATTAAGAGCGTTTGCTCTCACCACATTGCTCACCAAAGTAACTTTGTGTCCGTACTGTGACATGCATCTGGCGGTGCGGCCTGGTAAGAAGGCACTGACACAAGACTGTGTACAAACTGTATACTACGATGAGCTACCACGTTAAAATGTGACATCAGCTTTAATTTAACAGTGATTCAACTTATTCCGCATGGGCAAGGTTGCATAAAATGAGTGTTTTGATCACTCTTACCAAGCTAGAGCTTGAAAAGACACGACAAGGCAGCCGCAAACAAAAGCTTTATCAGCGCCTTCATTCTGTTTGTCCTCAAATATACTCGCATGCCAGGTGGTTGCAAGGGCAAAGTCAGTCATGCTTATGCTTCAATTTTTAGTGTGATGCTCACAACAGCGATGAAAATTTCATAACATTATCCCTAATGGAAGTACTCACTGGATTATATGACAGTCATATAGAACAGTGATGTGAAGGCACTAACAAGGCTGAGTAACAATGTTTCTTTAGAGAGCGAACAGCATTTAACCTGAGAAAAGTATGAACTCTTTTACAGCAAGAGTGAGAAAGCAGTCAACTGTTCACACCATAGCACACTGCATTAGACAGAAATTGTGCTGGTGAAATTTAGTGGCATCCTGTTCTCAGAGGATTATGCTGTTGTGCGCGTTTTAAAAAGTACATACATCACTGATATCACAGCTCTGCAACCACGAGATGGCATCATCTTGGAAGCTTTGCAGTATTCCATAATGGGTAGGAGGTGGGTTTTCAGAGAAGCTACGGAAACTCTGGAAGGGCATGCTTTCCTGCATCATGTCACACAGGGCTAAATACATAACGCCTGTAAATTAAAAATTAAATTAAATTATGGGGTTTTACTTGCCAAAACCATTTTTTGATTATGAGGCACACCGTAGTGGAGGACTTCGGAACTTTCGACCACCTGGGCTTCTTTAATGTGCACCTAAATCTCAGTACACGGGTGTTTTCGCATTTCGCCCCCATCGATATGCGGCCACCCTGGCCGTGATTCGATCCCGCGACCTCGGTCTCAGCAGCCCAACACCATAGCCACTGAGCAACCACGGCGGGTCATAACACCTGTAGCCCTCAGAGCAAGAAGTAGTACACCTAGCCTATCACAGTTAAAGGTGGGCTAAAACGTCATGACATCATTTTTATTTTGTTTAGAGAATTAGTGTCTCACTTTTACTTGATGGTCAAAATTTCACGCTTCCTTGCTACCAAATATTCATGGCTTAAAAGGGCTCATGTCAGTTCACCTATATTCACAACATTTCTTGGAGAGCTAGGCATACATGCTCATGTGGCAAGCAATCTTGTTAGGCAAAGCAGTGCTCCAGACTGACTTGACGTTCACTTATGATGTGTGTGCAAATGTGCATGCCAAGATAATGCATCAAAAGGAAAAGCATGATACACTATTTTGGCGCAGGTTAGCATGCAAGATGAAAGTTATGATCTTTAAACTTCCGTGCACCTGTGCTACAAGTTCGAATAATACTTCTAAGGCGTTTTAGTAAAACGAGCGGTAAGGGAGACTGCTGAAGTTTTCCTCCTGATGCCGGTGGATCTTCATATAGCGTGTTCACATCTTTCATTGTTGTTTAGGCTTCTGTTACATCGGGAATGTTTTTCAAGCGGCTGAATAGCTTCTTTCCAAGTGTGAAGAGCACGAAATAGGCGACGTTCTCATACTTGACATTCCTGTAGGGGGTTTTCGCACGCAGTCAACGTTCTAAGAACTTCGAGAATACTTGTCGAAGAATATTCTTGACCCGTTCTGTAGCTTCGCGCTTTCCATGATCGTAAGATGCAAGAAATGTGTTTAAACTAAATATCTGTGCCGTTTCTCTTTTCCCGGCAGCCGGGAGAATTTCTGAAAAGAATTTCTCCAGGCACTCACCTCGTACTGGTTCCGCAGGCAGTTTTTTTCCGGCGGTTTGTCAAGTGACTTCCGTGCGCGAATATGAGGTGAGTGCCGGGAGAAATTCGTTTCAGGTTTTCTCCCGTATGCCGCTAGAAGAAACGCTGCCAGAAGTTCAAGCGGACAGAATTAACCGGAGCGCCCTGAAGGCTCCCAGCATTCCGCCATGACCCACGTGATTCTACAATGAATGGGCTTAGGCAGACGTCATCAACGTTCTCACCTGGCGCTGGTAGTTGATGAACTTGTTTGTCTCTTGGTTGAGTGCGTCCACGCACATCATCATAGCCTGCAGGTTCTTCTCGAAAACAAACGCCGTGCTCATGTCCAGCAGCTGCTTGCCGACGTCGACGGGCGTCGACTCGCTCAGTTCGCAGAGCAAAATGTTGACGAGGTGAGAGTTGCGTATCACCACGGGGATCTCCTCGAACATGTTCTCGAAGGAACAACGCGCGTTCTTGAACTGCTCAGCGCCGAAGTCGTTGCTGGCCAGCAGCTTCATCGCCGGCTGACTGAGACGGAACGCGCGCAACGAGAGGAACCCCTTGGTGGTACGGATCGGGTCGTAGATGAGCACCACGGACTCGGTGATGTTGGTCTGGTATCCGAACTGGGACTCGAGTAGAGTGCGGTTCGAGTAGCTGCCAAAGTTGGAGCTCTGGTACCAGCCGACGTGTAAGTGGTCCACGTTGACGTGACGCATCTGGCGCATCATTTCCATCTGGTACTCCAAGTCGTCGGCTTCTTCTTCCTCGGCATGGCGCGGTGGGATCGGGAAGCAGTTGGTGATCTCGACGAAGTTGGAGTTTATGAGGCCCAGCAGGACGCCCTGGGCCACATCCAGAAGTCCTCCGGCCTCTTCGCTGCAGTGCTTGATGATTTTGAGCACCACCAGGCCGTCCACCTGGACATAATCGACGGCGGATTCCGCGTCGGCGGTGTGCCGCCTGTCCCTACTCGACGCCATCTTGACTGCGAAAGAGGGTGAAATCGGCCGCTCGACGCTTGAGGTCGCGACGGTCGATACGTCTGCGCGCATGTGATACAGTGATGCAGCAAGAATACAATTTTTATTAACGAAGCTGTGGTAATAAATATTTTGAGCGCTCATTATTTAACTAGAACTGTCAAAGATATTAAAGCATATTAGTGAAGGTTCGGAAAAGCGATCAAGAGGTTCGGAGAAGAAACGCTCGCCACATCGCGATTTTATTTCCTAATGGCGGCGCCCATGGCTTCTTCATCAACGCAAAACGTTAAGCATGATTACTCAAAAAGACCGTCATCTGAGGACAGCGTTGTCGATCCGGTTGAAGAAATGTTGAAGAAGACGGGCTGTATTGATCTCCATTACGCTGTTCAGGTTAGTAACATAAACGTAAATCTTTCTTACTTCAGGTAACTTTCAACGTGGCAGCGGTCATGCCGGACGATGATTCATCAGGCATTTTACTCTACGTTTATTTAGGACACGGTGTTCATTGTAATTTGTACGTTTTTTGTAGGAGTGTATGGCCGAGCACCGCGACTGGCGCAAGTGTCAAGAAGCTGTTCGAAACTTTCAAATGTGCATAGAGCGTAACGCGAAGAAAGCTGGAAGCCAGTAGGAGCCATTAGTCTGTTACACCGTTGGTGAGTGTGTTCAATAATCTGCTTAAAACTCAATGTAATCAGTGTTTCTAACGTTGCGTGGTTGCTACTTCTTGAGCAGCCACATTTGCATAGGCGCGCCTGTTTTGAATGGATAGTAGTGAGCATCTGCACCGGTAGATGGCGTAACTGGCGGTACTTTTTTTTTTTTTCCCTCGTTCCGGTTTGCAGGTTTCGTCGCTTGCGGGCATGGCGTCAGCTTCGGAACCGTGGGGTTCTACTAGCACCAGTGCTGTCAACAGCGGTGAACAAACTTTCGAGGACAACTTCAGTCCAGCGGTCACCATACCGGACACGGAACACTATGTGGCGGCTCTAGGTAGGACAGCTTTGAACGTTTGAGATGCGCATGATGCGTCGTCGCGGCGGCGTGTATACTGCTCGCGCGAGGTAGCAACGGTTTGATTGATCGGATTGCGCGATCGCTATCAAGAGATTATTTTCGATTTCAAATCCCACAGCGCATATTTGTGGTACAGATATCCTTTTTTCTGCCACGCGCCAAACACACTACGTTGGTGGAAGCGGTGAGAAGTGGCATCGACGCCCACATTGCTGCACGTTTGTTAATGCGGTTAGCATTCCTTGGGACTTCAACCCTGTGTCGGTGTCATATCTGTATCTAACTCCTTCACGCCGACTTGCGTCGCTAGCTATACACAAGAATGGACGCCTTGGGCCATTGTGCATGTGACACTAGGTACGTGAACACTCTTGGCCAATCCTCGAGAATGGGTACGTGCCACTGAGTGGGTGCACGGAGAGGCAAGCAGAACAAGAGGCACGAAGTGGAGGAGTCAGCGAGAAAAAAAAATTGAAGCCATCTATAGAGACGTGCAAAAGTTGGCACCAAAAGCAGCCTAGTGTGGCGAAAGAAGTGAAGTGAACAGAATGGGCCGGAAGCACGCGAGTGGCATTGAGCACAGAGAAGTGATGATTTCAATAACATAAAGTTGAAGAAGTCGTCTACACACAAGTGAAGAATTTGGCAACTCACTGTGTCACTGAGATTGCTTCGGTGCTAATCACATTGATGTGGACATTCATCGTGAGATAGGCATCACCTTGTATACTCACGTGTAATACGCCCACTTGCTATGGTCTCAATGAAGAGACTAGGTGTATTGAAAATAAATAGGTTCTGTTGGATTTTTTAGTCGCATGTTAAGGCTGCAGCAATGAGTATGTTGTGGAACCTGTCATGGGCATTTTATGTAGTTTGCCAGAGACTGTGGAAGTACCACATCAGAATTCAAATGTGAAATCTGAAACACCGATCCGACCTCAGCTAGTGTCTTCTTACATTGTGCTGCGTCTCTTGCCTCTAAATTTGACGAAGACCACCTACAACATGGCAAGTTTGCTCTGCAACCAACTGTTGTATGTCGATTTAAGTTGGAGTGAAACGTGACCGTGCATATGAAGCTTTGTGGCCAGTCATACTTGGCACTATAACTTGACTGAGCGATCCGAGCTCTGGATGGCTGCGGCTCATATGTCTGTCTTGGCTATCACGCGACTGCTCGTCGCCTGCATGAGCCACCCAAGGTGGCTTGGCAACCCATGCTATTTTTCAAGCTTAAGTTCTTTGTGTTGACCCTAACGCAAAGACCCAAGGCTGCCTTGCGTTCAGCACATTCTCAGCTGCACATGCCGAGTGACCGAAGTTGGCATCAAGGAGGTTCAGTGAAGAGTGCCACATAACCTGTGGGCCAAGTTGGTTTAAAAAAAATCTCATTAAAAAAGTGGCACACAACCAATGTCCCAAGTTGACGTGAAAAGAAAATGGTAAGGTATGGACATGAATAGGTACCAGAAAGTGCATGATGCAACAAAAGGATGCTGATATCATAAAGTTATGCCGTGTTGGATTAAACTAAAATGGTACGTCTGGCTGCTATCACAAACTTGTATCTGGGAACAAGCAGCAAATGAACCACTTCTTCGCAGAATGCACATTTCATGTTCTATTTAAGCTGAATACCTATAAATGAAAGAGTGACCTGCAGTGTATTTATTTCATGTGTTCACTCCTGTCTTTCAGAGTCCAGGCTGGCCAGACTGAAAGGTCGGACCAGAGATGTGACGGCACGAGAAATGCTTGCAGTGCTGGGAGAAGCGCGTCATGACCACACAGGTCGTCTCATTGCGTCAGATCCAGTGCCGTCTGCACCAGAAGTCGCAGCATATTTGCCGAGCGATAACTTCGGTGACGTGCCTGTCCATGCGACTTATCTTGAGGTGAAGAGCTGAAATTTCTCATGTTTATGCTAAAAGTTTAATTGCAGTTAACTTTCTGTACCTGCAAAGAAAGCATGCTCAACTTTGTGACGCTTTTATAGTTTAAAAAAGGTAGTACTACGTGTGCAACTAAAAATTGGAACAAAACTATGATACGGGTGTTGTATGACTAGCAGCTTTACTATCATATTTACTCTATTCTAACGCACACCTTCTTTCTGTATATTTACTAAAAAAACTACATGTGCATTAGATTTGAGTATAGCACAAAAGCCACAACAATGAAGAGCTCTTCTGCAATGAAGAGCTGTTGGCAGCATTATGAATTTATGTAATCCAGTCCAAAGCACAAATAGCTGAAGCTGTAGAAGCACCAGTTGCTTCATGCCTGTTGAGTAAGTTTGTGGGGCTATATCAGATTTTATACTTAGTCGTTTGGTGCTACAGGCAACACTGAAGATGAGATGCTCTGGGTTGATAGCGATGAGTTGGCCTCCAGCAGCGATGATGACTTATGCTAGTCTAAAATAAGTCGGATAAAAATTTTGTGACAAATGTGACAACAATTGCCATTGCTGTCTGTCTCACTATGAAAAACTGCTAGTTGACCAAGCAAGTACATCACATTTATAATTTCTTCAAGTGTAAAACCAGGGTGAATGTTAAAATCAAGAGTGTGTTGCAATCGAGTAAATATGATAGTGGGCCAACAAAAATTATTGTGAGGCTAGTTGATCAGCATCTTGAAGTCGGAAATGCTGGAGATTTGCGCAAACTTCATGTTGCTTGGCCAGCTGTACGACACGTTTTGTAATCCACTGGTGACAGCCTGTTGGGGGAGAAATTGCAGCATTGGTGTGTAAAACGACTGCACAAAATATTTGAACTATTCTAAACTGTAAGAGCTGAATGGCACATTGTGAACACATTGCCCAGGCACCTTGCACAAGAAATAAACCTTTGATGGTACTAGCACCACCTTGTGTCAGCGTAAGACTCCACATACCACAACGCTGCTTGGTTTGAGCAAGCTTATTCAGTATAGTTCCTAGAGCAGTCGAAATCAGTGGCAGCAATTAGTATTTGCTGCTCCATGTTTGCTGCTGCTTATGTGCTTTGTATAAAGCTGAATAGCCATTAATAAAGTGCATACACATCTCGCTAAAAGTGTGAACTCTAGACAAACTAAAAAAAAAAAGTTGGCAGGTGGTTCCGTCTCTAGTTGAAGTCAAAGATACTGCCTTCCTGGGCAAATAAATCAGCTTCATTGTCATTGATATCATCTTCATCATCATCATCATCACAGTCGCCATCAAAATGGCTGTCAGAATAAGTTATATAGTCACATCATCATCCGTTCTGTCACATTTTTTACATTGCGCTAGGTTCGACCAGGAAGAAGCGTAGAAGCTAGAAATGGACATGCCCGATATGGAAAACTCATCGTTACTCGCCAACGAAGACATTGTCTTCAAAAAAATGCGTGCCGATCCCTTCTTTTACCGTCCTGACAAGATTTTTGCAAGATTTAGAGTTTGCAGGTTGGCAGGTATGCGAAAGTGCTGTGGAGTAAAAAGATGCGAAGCAAAGTGAAGTAAGACCAGGGCAGGAAAGAGCATCTGAACAGAAAGCAGAGCTCACTAAAGAAGTGTTGTAATGCATCTGCAGTTGCTCGGCTAGTTGGTTCCAAGTCTTATTTATCTTTGTGTCGCATCTTAATACACCGTGATAAGTATGAACCAACTAGCCCAGCAAGAGGTATTGGAACTGTAGTGTGTGGCCAGAGATTTGCGGGAGCGACTACTGTTGCAGTGAACGAGTTTGAAGCCACAGAAATCGCGAGGTCTGCTGATTTTATTTCAAAAATCGTTCATGACGTACCAACAAGCCCATATCTCTACCTTTGCAGAGAAGGCTGTTCCCTGAAAGGCAGGCCTTGACACAAGAAGAGCTCAGGCACCTTCTCGAGGCTGACTTCTTGGAAAAGCAGGCCCTGGCGGCAGCTGCAGCAACTCCTGGGGAAGCCAGAGACAGGGCAAGCATCTCTAGTGCCGATTCAGAGCCTAACCGGTGAACAACACATGCGATCTAGGCTTCACCTCATGGAAATGAATCCTATATTCATGTTGCACATTGTAGCTGGCTACTATCTCGCGTTGCTTTTACATTTCTGTTCAGGTACAATGATGCCTGAATCTTCTTTCTCATGTTGATTTAGACACTTGTTGAAGTAGATTTCTTTCCATTGATGAATGTATTGAATAAACTCTTCTGTACAGAGGCTTTAGTTGCTTTAGATTGGTTGACTCACTTGCACGCTGTGTGAGTGCCACTGAATGTCCTTGAGTTGGTGCACAAAAAGACCATACTTTTACGTGGTCATATTCAAGTGCACTTCACTTTGATTGTGCTCGACTGTCACACATTGTGCTTTGTTTGCAGCGAGAGTAAAGATAAAACTTCCTGCATAGTTGGGGTTTTGTGAGCGTTAAACCAGCGAGGTCCTGCCTTATATTTGCGGTTCAGCAATCGGCTTGTGTTGCCCCAGAAAATGTCTCCCATTGGTTGGCTCGGTTCTTAAGCTATAGAAGGCAATGGAAATTACGTGCCAAGTGAATTCTGCTCTCTTAATGTATTTTCACTATGTAGGAATGCGTTCCCGTCTTTGCCTAAAAAAGTAAAGGGTTTTGAGTAATTCGACTGCACATGTGTTGGCACACCATTTGAAAAATGCACAAGGTGCACTTAGCGGACTGTGAAGTATCACTACTCTATTTAACTAGCTCCTGTTAATTTAATCAGCGGTGTAACCAGCTCTAGTTACAGGCTATTTGGCTATCGTGCTTGCCTGTACATGTAGACAGCATGTACGTCTCTGGTGATGTTCACTCAATCAGCTCTACTGCGCTTCTGTGGTGATGCTGAGCAATAGTTGGACACGGGCACTTTTTTTTAGCAGCCACTCGTAAATACCAAATTTTAATGCATTGAAGTACAGAAAGTGAGCAGCGAAGGAACGATGACAAAACATTTCTTGAGACACGCGCACCGACGCTCCAAGTGGTTCGCCACTAATTGATATTGTGGGCAAAGGTCAGGCAGGACAACAGCAGCCATTTTCTGCCTTGAGACAAAGACACTTGCTTTTGAATCGGTGCCCGTGCAGCTTGGACAATGCGCTCGCGGGCCCAGGTGGTCTTGGGTGAGTTTGGTGCTTAATCCATTAGAACTGATTCCTTTTTCTAATATATTATCGCGCAATTCTAAAACTAGTAACAGAAAAACTGAAAGCTGGGCAAGTCGATGATCATCCATGGTAAAACTAGCGCACTTAAAGGACAAAGGACACGTAGTTTTTCAAACAAGTATTTGTAAACTTTCCCGTGTCATTCATTCTTTGTCTGCGCTAGGTTTAAAATTAAATTTTTGCCACCCAGAGCAAGACGCATCCAGCCATATAGTCTATATAATGTAAGTCATGATAATTTGAACACCACAATTTCAGCAACTTTGACACACTTATTCGATCAACAATAAATTTGAATTATTAATGCAGGAAGCATGACCATATAATCATGCCGTGATATAATCGGTTACATATTCAGAAAGGGCTTGTAACGGGAAGAAAGGGCTGTATAGCACTGCTGAAATGTGCCATGCTTCGTAGGGACACTACCTGAGTGATCCGCCATGGTTGCATAGTGACTTTGGTGTCGCGCCGCTAAACCCAAGGGCACGAGATCAAATCATGGCCAAGGCGACCACATTTAGATGGGGGCAAAATGCAAAAAACGCCCATGTACTGTGCTTTGGATGCACATTAAAGAACCACAGGGGGTCAGATTAATCCAGGATCTGCGACTATGTTGTGCTTCATAAGCACATCCTGGTTTTGGCACATAAAACCCCAGAATTTAGATAACTACATAAGTGGCGATGCACCTCCCCACTTCCAATTCAGGAGCAGCTGGGATGAGTGCACACAAAGAGGTAAACAAGGGATCCTTCAAAGGCTGCGATCATCACAGAAAATCACTGTCTGCTGGGAGTATGAGAAACACATGGGGCCCCTGATGATGGCATGTTGTCCCATGTTGTCCTGGCAGGCGGCATAAACTACCATGGAATTTCAAGGGGGAATGGGGCACATACCCAATATGGCCTCACCAGAAAGAACGGCGGAAAGACTGGATACGCGTGGTCTGTAGGCAACAGTGCTCAGCAATTGAGACTCGATACTCGAAGCGCATGATCGCCGGTGCTTTTTGCACCGACTGTATGCACTGGGGACACCGAGCTGATGCATCGGGGTATACAGTCAGAGCGAGAACTTTTTCGACGCAATGTGACTGCATTTGGTCCCACGGCGATGACCTAGAGCTCACCTGTGGCGCATAAAAGAAAAACAGTGGCAGCCGCACGCTCCGAATATTGCGTTTCATTCGCTGAGCACTATACATTCCCGACGCTCCTTTGCTATGGTCTTAAGGAGCAGTTCATACGCAAGAACTTCGTGTCGCATGGGAATTGCCTGCCTTCGCCTCCGCATCTGTAACGGCTACGGAGCTTGGGCTACGAAGGCAAACACTTAGATTTGTAGTCGTCATTTTGCCGTCTTATCAATGTATCAGTCTTCCTTTTAGTGTATATTTTCCTCCCTCGCGCTTCCCAGCTCTAGTTGCGTGCGGTACATGGCTGTTTGCCATGCATCGACGGCGAACGCAAACGCACTGGCGTGTTCACACTTGTCACCACCGGCGGCTCTTATTGCCCTAACTTAAGATTAGCCTAGTGTCTAAGATAGTAAGAATGAAGAAGCATTTCAAAGATAAAAATAGTTGCAACGGATAGAGAAGGGGAGCTTACAGACACATGTGCGATCGGCGAAACAGCTCAAGACACAAAAAGGAGACGTACGTCTCCTTTTTTTGACCGCAATTTTAGAGCGCAGTTTTTCTGTGCCCGTTCCTGTGTTGGCCGTCGGCGTAACCGAGTGAACAAGCAGAGTGAAGGATGAAAGAGGCGAGCACGGAGCGCAGTGAGGCATGAAAGAGGGTGATAGCGAAGAGTGCGCGAGGAGGAGGGTATGGCGAAAGCGTGAGAAGAAAAGCGTAGTGCCGCGCGAGACAGGCTATGCGGCGACGACCGCTACGAGATGGCGCCAGAGTAGCGCGCCATCGTCTGTTCACCCATGGCATGCGGCGAGCGCGTCCACTGACACTGTATATAGAAACAAAGCGCTGAATGAGTGGAGGTATGTCTGCGGCGGCTGCTGTGAATGGCGCCTAGCGTCACCCACACGCTGTCTCTCGCGATCTCTCGATTAGCGAGACAGTCGCGTCACACTTCGCCCCGTTTGGGCCGCACGAGAAAGATGGTCCGCGCCGGCCAGTATATCGCGAAGTGAAAACACCTAAATTTTGCATTAGGGAGTGTCGTAATCTTCGGCGAATATTTTACTCCAGAGAGAAACGGCACAACCCGGGCCGAATCCGAAGGCGGCACAATGTCTAAAAGCATCTTCGTAGCGTTCAGCTACGGGGAAAGTACTGGATAATGAGAGCCCGACCCCGAAGGCGGGGGTGTAGTTTAACACAGTGTCCCAAAGCGTTAACTACCACGGAGCGAAAGTGGAGCAAACTGACACGTTCCCGATCTTGGCGCAAGGAAGAAAGTCATTGACTCTAGTGGCCGAATGGAAGCTAGAGCGCACACAAGTGCTCCACCTCGTGCTATATGCGGGGCACGACGTATACGTTCCAGTCGGGTCAAATAAGTGTAATACAGTCGAACGCTTTTATGACGAAGTGCTTGGGGCGTCCGAAAACCATTATACAGCTCACTTCACTGTAAATGTCGTGCAGCGCACAACTCATACAAGAACAGGCACAGAGTCATTCCTTCGTTATACAGGCCATTCTGTTATATAGCGAGGTGATATATACTGTAGTTGGCATCGACATGAGAAAGAAATTATAGGGTTTTATGTGCCAAAACCACTTTCTGATCATGAAGCACGCCGTAGTGGAGGACTGCGGAAATTTCGACCACCTGGGGTTCTTTAACGTGCACCTAAATCTAAGTACACAGGTGTTTTCGCATTTCGTCCCCGTCGAAATGGGGCTTCCGTTGCCGGAGCGTCGGCATGAGAGGAGGATGTGTACGGTTTGAAAATCACGCTGCTGCGTGTGTTGCGTCAGCGGTTCGATCACACCGTCTGTGCGCGAATTTTCCGAGTTGTTATCTGAAGCTCCGCTGTTATCTGAAGCTCCGCCTTCCACATGACTTACCACGACGGGAGGTAAAGCTTTTCACCAATGTGTACTCGTGCCTCATCGGAATGGCATGGCCACAAGTCTAGATTGTGACATTTGCGGGTGCAGAGAGACGATAGCGCACCTTCTGTGTTGTACACATTCTTAGTTGTACAAGCTGGCTTTGCAAGCGCGCAGCCGCCGCATACTGCGGTGCTGGCATTACCGCCGTCGGAAGCAAGTTGCCTGTATTCTGCGACATAAGCGTTCGACGGTAATGACCCAGCCAATAAAGGAGCAGTGGCCTACCAGGGTACTCATCATCATCAAGTAGATCACATGTACTCTTAGTGCACAACAGCCTACCGAATGTAACTAAGCTCGGCAAGCTCCATCCTCCGCTGGATTTTGGCAGACGCAAAAATTGCTGCGCTACGTATTGCGACTTGTTTAGCCAGAACCATGAGAAAATCAGTGAGTTTACTACTCGTACTGTTGGTGACGGCGGGAGAGCTACCCTTGCAGCAAACTACAGTTTACTTCACAATACGTTCTTAATGAAGGAAGCCCTTTCCGCCAGCGGCAGTGGCGACGCAGTCACTGCTTCCAACTGTTCTTTAATGGAGCTGACAATGTCTTGCCACGTGTGAGGTGAAACACCACTTGCACAAAATTTGATACCTAGTATTTGCATATGCTCGGTCTGTTTAATGTCCCCTGGTAGCGTTATTTCGGCGCGGCCCAAATTTAATGCTTCACATTTTCTCATATTTATTTTGCCCCCTGACATTGAAGCATATTGATTTTAAATACGAAATACCTCTACAAGACTCCACAACTCCAAGGCCACGAAATCCAGTATGCACGGCCCTCCAAAATATCCTGGCAACGACGCATTGCAGCAGTACATGTTTATTGGATTCTTGAAGGGGGCAATTGGGACACTGCGAAGATGGGACAACGCCCCACCGCTCAAGCCTGTCCCGAGTTGGAAGCACTTGCCACACTAGACGCCACATGAAGTCGCGTAGGTGGCCAGGCAAAAATGACGCCGTTATCGCATCCCACGACACATTATTGGAACGTGCGAGGCGCGCTGGGGGAACTGGAGGAAGCAGTAAGGCTGACATAGTATCTGCTACGCGGTTTTGGAGAATGTCTACATCAGGACATACCTGTTGTATGTGGCGATAAAATGCCACGGCCGTACAGTAAAATGTAGGTGCGTTTAACACTTGTGGTCCGTGATTTAAGTGTACGCCCGGTAACGTGCATGTAGCGAATTTTCGTGCCAAGGAAATAGCAAGCGAGTTCACGCGCTGGACACTGATCATGCTGTAACAGACGTAGCAGAAATCGCAGAGCAAGCAGCCGGCAGCGGACAGACACGGATGGGAAGGCGAAACCACCGCGAGAGCGTGGTTGCCCAAGCGCCGCGCGACAGACTAGTTCTGTGCGGGCCGACCAGAAGAAGGCACCAAGAAGGGGCTGCAAGGACCTAGTAACCTGTAATGGTGGCTGTACGACGTGACAAACGTACCACACTCAGCCGCAAAATACAGACTGCTCTAAGTACCTTCTTTCTGATAGGGGTAAATCATACCCTTGAACATCTTCAATATTTCGCCTTACATCTTCAAGAATTGAGAGCCACACAGAGTCTGATATGCCATTAGAGGTGAATTCTCTTTGCATTTTAGGCCTTGACTATAGTCAAGGCCTAAAATGCAAAGAGAATTGCTCTTTTGAAGACGGAAAAGGGGACTTAGGCGTGTCTGTGGTGAACCAATGAACAAATAATGACATTTTGAAAAATTTAGCGCAGCACCTGAAATATTTCCGTACTCAGTGAAAATTCGAAGGCTACGGGTTAAGCTATCTTCATTCCTGAGATATAATGTGATGTCATCGGCGAAGGCTGTCACCTTCACAACACCGCTACCAGGCAGTGGGAGACCGCATACGTAAGGGTCTCTCACTATTGAGCGCAGAAATGGTTCAAGGCTGAGCACAAAGAGTACTGGGGATAGAAGGCACCCTTGACGAACGCCAGGAGTAACGGGAAACGGTTCACTTTCTCGACCATCAAGGAACAATGTACTTCGGATATTTGAATAGGTATTCCTAATAAGTTGAACAAAATTTGACGAGAAGCCGAACGAGGTCAGTACATTAAAAATGTAGTTATGTTCAAGGCGATCGAATGCCTTTTCTTGATCTAGTGAAACTAAGAGATCACGTGCCGACCTGGTCAGCGTGTATGTCATTATGTCACGCGTAACGAAAGAAAGACTGTGTATCTCTCTGCCAGGCACTGAGCATGCCTGATGGTGTCCTATTAGGGGAGGCATCAGGCTTCTCAAGCGCCGGGTGAGAACAGCTGTGAAGGTTTTGTAGTCAACGTTGAGAAGCGTGATTGGCCTCCATTCCTCTGGACGAACTGATGACGGATCGTGCTTAGGTATTAGCACAATACGACCGTCCCGAAAACTAAACGGGAAATCAAAGTTCTCAAAGCATTGGCTGATAACCGATACGAAAGTGGCACCAATATCTTCCCACAACGTTAGATAAAACTCCACGGGTAACCCGTCCGGCCCTGGGGCCGAGCCACGATTCATAGAAGATAATGCTGCCTTCACTTCCTCGGCTGATGGTCGTGCACAAAGACGGTTAGCTACCTCAGGTGGAACCTGAGGCAGCCCACTAAGCAAAGTATGAAGTCCTTGAGAGCCAGAATCTATTTGCATGGTCGTACGGGCCATGTTTTCAATATGCGTTAGAAAGAGCGAATAATCACGCGTGGGAGGTGGTGTAACAGGAAGTGTTCTTGCATGGGGCTGCAGAACCGAATGCATTCGGCTGTCTAAAAAGCGAGTTTCTTGAAAAGCGCAGAACTTCGGGGTGTGCACACGGATTACGTCTGCATCGCCAAGCAGCAGCTGACAAAGACGACGCCGCGATGAGGCGTTGGAAACGCCTCCGTAGTAAGGTCCCTCTTTACTCCGTAGTTCACGCTGCCAGGACCGCATCAACGGAGTCAGTTGATTGACCCGAAGGGCGATGCGGAGTTTCGTGGCAGTATCCGCCAGTTCTTCTGACATACGTCATCTGAGTGCACGTCCTTCAACTGAACAGTGCAGACGCCGCTGCACCTTGAGCGCTTCCCATGACACTCGGTCAGATCTAGAAACAGAGGCGCCCAAGACTCTTGACAAACAAGAGCGCGAGCGCGCTTCATGTAGAACGCGGATGTCCATACGCCAGGGTTTTACTGATGAGGAAGCAGGGAAGCGAATTTCAAGTATTACTGGTTTGTGATCGGAAATATAAACAGGGGATGAAGGTAACGTTATCACATCAGACCGGGTGACATACTGAGCTAAACTGCTTGGCACATAGGCACGGTCTAACTTGCTTGACGACGCACCGCGTCGCCAGGTCCAGGCAAAGAAAGAACCATGAAAAAGTCGATATGTATCCAGCAACGAAAAATGCTGGACGAGGCGACGCAACTCCCGTGCGTTCCAATCAGGGCGACCCCAGCCCGGGCCCTGAACATCTGGTCGCGTGTCTAAGACGCAGTTAAAATCCCCAACGAGCACCACGTGACGACCGTCAAGGAAATGCACGTCCAGGTCACGAAAAAAATCATTGGACTTAATGGCCTGCGTGGGTCCACATATGCACAAAATCCATAACCTAAATGAAGATAGTACACAATCAAATGCCAATATCGCCCAGTCCCATCATAAAAGACATGATGATCTCGCAAGAGAGCTCTGTTGAAAATAATAATGCCAACTCCGCTAGATCGTGATGTCGCGAAGGAGAAGAAACAGTCTAGGTTAAAAGTGCGTTTGAAAGTAAGGACATGTCCAATGGTGAAAAAATTTGTTTCTTGTAAACACATGTCACAATTTCTTGCGCGGGCCACGCTGATAATTTCGGCTTGTTTTACAGGACTTCGGAACCCTTGCGCATTTAATGAAATAATCTTCAGGGTGTCAGCCATAATCACGGAGTAAGACATAAACTCCCGTCAGCGCGAGCGAGCGCGGGCGACCAGATAAAGTCACAATTGTTGTATGCGCCGACGGGGCCGTATACAGTGGCGGCGCCATGCGGCGCGTCGTAGAAGCCGCTGCGAAAAAAAAAATGCAGCACCCGGGCAGGCGGCTCCGGCCAACTCCGGCGCGCTCTCAACGGCGGTAATTTCTTTCCAGGCTGCCAGGCGCCGCCAGCACGATAACGGCTTCGCGGGCTTGTGACCTTTTCTGGTCGCCGCAAACAGCGGAGTTTCCACTCCTAAATATTTTTTGCTCCGTGGCCATAATTAATTAAATGTATCACCAAACTGACCTGGTCGTGTTGTTCAAGTCGGCGCCCCGGGAACAAGTCCAGGGGTTAAAGCAGTGCACGCGTCACTTCTTCGACCCTCTCGAAGAAGGCCGAGGTTTTTTGGGCCGTAACTCGGCACGGCGATCGGGGCCGCCGTCCGAGCCAGAGGCTGACGCATGAGCGCGCTTTACGTCTCGTGAGGCCGCCATTTCTATGTCGAGTTCATCCAGGCTTGGCGAGAGTCCAACGCTGCTGTCAACTCCGAGGCTGAAGCACTGAAGCTGTTTTCTGATGAGGATGATGTCGGTAGCGGTAGGGCGGCGGGATTGATTTCATCGTCGCCGACAACTTCGGCAGCTGGGGGCTCATTCAGATGTAATGGTTGCGCCGTCGTATGAGATGCACTTGAGGCGGATGAAGCCACAGCAGATTTCGTGGGTATATCGACTGTAGTGATCGCAGGGTCAGGTGTTTTATCTGCGTTTAAAACTTTGCTGCGATCAGGAGGAGTGATGGTAACAGCCGAAGTGGAAGCGCTTTCGGCCACAGCACGCGTGTCCTTCGCTGCTTGGAAGACCAGCGAACATGGCGTCTTGCGATCCGCCACGTGATGGTCTTTTATGCGAAGCATATTACGAGAGCTCAAGCCAGCTCCACAGGCGCGGCGGTGTCGCCTTCAATACCACGTGACACCGTGACGTCACGACAGAGGAGAAACGGGGCTCCAACTCGCGCCGTCGCGGTGGTATATAAGCAGCTGCGCTTGCCTCTGCTAGACACTCACGAGGTGAGATGCCTCCTGGAGACAGAGCTGCTCGTTGGAATGAGAAGCGAAGGTTGCGGCGTGCTACAGACTGATTTTCTAGGTGGCTTTGGCTCAACTCTTGCAAGATGGGCTGGGTGGGAATCGAACCAGGGTCTCCGGAGTGTGAGACGGAGACGCTACCACTGAGCCACGAGTACGATGCTTCAAAGCGGTACAAAAGCGCCTCTAGTGAATGCGGTGTTGCCTTAGAAACGAGCTGTTTCTAAGGCTCAGGCGTGCGTCGCTTGCTCAGGTGCACATTTCGTTGCCGCGCCGAACGCTGCGTTGCTCGACGCTCACCGCGTCCAATGCGGGGCGCGTAGTCGCTGCGCCGTAGCCCATTGTCTTACACCCCTTGGCGGGTCGACGGGAACGCTGTCGCGTTCCACTCTTGAAGGCGAAGCAGAGTAACGCATGAGTTGTTTCTTTGTCTAGCCGAACCAAATATAGCCAAGCAACAGCAGTTCACCAGGCTAAACAGTGGTTCAACAACTAAGGTAAAGGCTAGTATGCTTCGCATCCTGGGCTTAACCTTAGCTAAGCCACAGCCATTTTTTCAGTAGAGGAGGCCGGCGAACATGGCGCGCTGTGACTTCTCGAGCTGCATGCCTCTTCTTTTTCATTTCTTGACGCTAGTTCATGCGGTGTCAGTGCGATTTCTTTGGTTGTGGCGTCACGCGCAGTCGCAACCGCAGTTGACGCCGGCGGTAAGGGGGGAAAGGCTCCAGCAGCAGCGTCTGAGTATGAACGCCGCACAGGGCACGCGACCGTAGGGTGACTATCCCCGCAACGCCGACAAGGACGGTCACACCCGTCGCTTTCGTGGCCATGGACGCCACAACGGCCACAGAACGCTGCGGTGCACTGTGCACGGTAGTGGTCGCTGGAACCGCACCGACGACACACGCGTTGCAAGCCGCGGTAGTCAAACGTCACACGGTGACCAGAGACTCGCAGATAATTTGGGACCGGGGTTACGGTACTCATTTCCATACGCACGAAGCGTGTGCCCGTGAGCACGCCACGTCGTCCGCTCATAGGCCAGCGTTGACAGACAGAACCTTGCCGTATGGTGATAGCATAGAGAAAGAAAAAGACTAAGAGCGGACACTCCGAGAAATCTGGCCTCAGGAACTACGTCACGGCTACGTAACGAACGAATGCTCTCATCAAACGCCAGAGGACGCAGGCGCAAAAAAAGAAAATGTTGTAATGAATTCTGCTCAATCGCTTTACAAAATAATAATTATACACCCAAATTTGGCGTGTTTCTGATACATAAGAACAGAATTTATCGAGAACACCTTCCGTGCTTTTTGTTCTTCATTCGTACTGCCATCAACACCAATCACCATTCGTCCATGGAGAAGAAATCAACACCAGCGGCGTGCCAGCGGGAACGTCTCGTGAACGTCGACTGCGGCGGTGTTCTTGTGTGTGAGAAAGGTGGGTCACGTTTTTAAGCGAAGCTTGGAGTAATTGACTTGTGAGCGCGACGAGGTTCGCTAAAAAAAGCAGTTTGCGGCTCTATATGAGGCGGCGAGACGCGAACATTGCGAAAAGCATCCCCCCTCAAGAAACGCGTAGCAAGAGGGCTGTACTAGCTGTACTTCCTTGCTATCTCCACCGAGAACGGCATAATCTTTGTTGGTTGCGTTCCGTGAAAATAAACGACGCGAAGCTGCCATTACCTTCCACCGGTTCACGGCTGTGCACTGCACTGCGACTCGCAGCTTGTCAGACGCCATCGAGACGCTGCGTCTAGGTTTGCGAGGGTAAACCGTTCTTGCCCAGCGCTGTTTGCGATAACCGCGGTATCGGCGTTCCATTAAAATAGTTCGTGTTGGCGGATTAAAAATGATCTGCTGGACAACGCTTAAGGTCGATACCATGAATTGCGCATTTCAGGAAAATTCCGGTTTCGAGAAAATTGAATTCCTAAACCGCGTTTAAATGATCGCGTCACGGTTGACGGTCTTTTCGTTGGCCCGTTCTAGAGGCTGACGAACGCTGGAAAGAACATAAAAGACGCCACGCTGATTCAGTCCGAAAACGGCGTTCCGGGGACGGGCGCTACCTAAATAAAGCAGGTCGTTAGGCACGCTGTAGCGAAGTTTTGCTTGCTCGTTTCCTTTATAGAGTAAGGGCTCCTGAATATTTTAACGATATTGCTTGCAAACAATGGCATGTGACATAAACAGCGAGCATAGCTTATTGCGTTTGGTACTTTAGCGAGGTGTGTATCTAATGCCTGTTTCACATGCTGCGACTGCAACGACGAAAATCGGTGCTGTCGCACGCGTCGCAATGCGATTTTTAGAGGGCTCATTTCACATGATTGCGATTTCAACAATGCGACTGGTGCGACGCCCAGGGTTGCTTACTGCCAAGTTTCGTGACACACGGTGCATAATTCTTTTATTTTAGTGAATAAAACGTTTACACTATAATATTATTGACTTCTCTTGATTACAAGCAAATAATATGTACGTTTACTAATTTAAGAACGTTAGCTAAGATTTGTCTTGGGGTGCGCGACGGCGGTTTTGTTAGTTCAGTGCGACATCGCGCACGTAAACAGCTGTTCGCAGGTGGTTCAGCCAGCGATTCTTTATTCTATGGTTCAGCGTTGTGTGTTGTCTTATCTACATTCTATGACCGTTTCGTTCTGCCTGCGCTACAACAATCTACAATATGACCTATCGACAAGTTCATATAGCTACCCTCACCGTATATGCAGTATTCGGAATTCGGCTGCCACGAAGTTGTGTCAGCCCAGCAAGATCCTCGCGCTACCCGTGCTCGGCGTCAGCTTCTGGAGAAATGATGCGTGTATATTGCCCGTCATTGCGCATATGTGGTGCCTGCTCCTAGCCATATTCTTACGCCAAACGCAACAAGAAGCACCAACCCGAACGCCCGCGTGTGCCCCTGAACGAAGCCTCAAACGATCAGTGTGATAACGACGTGGAATGAAAACTGTGTTGTGAAATTCAACCTTAGCGCTAGCCTGGTTCGTCCATCGCCGTGCTTGCGCTGCGAATGCATATATGGGAGCCCTCTCTAAATATTTCTAAAGGCGCAAAAGCCGACGCATCAAATGTTTCGAGCAGTTACCGTCGCTTTTGTAGAAACCTGTACGATGTAATATAGCATTCTAAAAGACACGCTTCTCGTCCACTTTGTTGTCCCGTGTCTCGCGCTGGTAGTATACGCGGAACTTCTAACAAGAAGACCATATCAATACGCGCTATTCATAATGCAGGATCGTAGGCCCACGGCAGGCGCACTTGCCGTAGAATTTTTCAGCTTTCTGCTCAGCCTCGCACGCCTCTCACGGTTAGCCTGTTTTGTGGAAATAAATATTATTATTACATTATTAATGTTATTAGATATTATAGTTTCTTCACTGTAATTTATAGCAATTATCCAGATTTCTTAAGCTAGTCATGCATTTAACCTGTATTAGGTCAACATTGTTATGACATGCTTATGGGAGTCATTTCAAACTAGATTGCTCAGCCATAGAAAGTACAAATGCAAGCTTCAATATTTATTCCAATTTCGTATTCCTAAACAGATTATATTGGCAGAATTTTATGCCTGCTTGCATTTCCTGCAATTCGATGTTCAGAGCTGGAAAAACTGATTCCTTTTCTTGCTGTCGAAAGGCTGCTCCAATGTCGATAGCAAGCTATAATTATTCATTTCGAAAGTGTTAAGCAATGACTATATGTCTAAGCTTATCAATGCGTTTTTGTTCCACGAACACAATGAAGTTTTCTCTCTCCCTCTCATTGACAGCCATGGAATGAAACCGTTCACTTTCATAAGTATCAGGATGCAAACATTCTGGAGATTGTCCTGAGCATTTGTCTGCATCCTATAGTGTGCATGTTTGTATTAAGTTCTCGTGTTACAATCGCAGTGATCTACACATATTGTTATATTGCAACAAACTAATTTATTTCACTTTGTTTTCAAATCTACCATGTGGCCATGCAGTAGCGACTGCATTAATAAGCAAAAAAGAAAACTGCAGATTCAGTGTAAGTGTTGGAATCTATGCGAAGTGAAGTTTCTGTCAAGTGGTCAATTAAATGCTGTTAAAGTAACTGCGATATATACAATTTGTCTTATTTTCAACAATCCAACATGTCATCTTTTGCAAGGTTTGCTTATGCACCGCATAGGTCACAACCTTAATATCATGTAATCTTTATGCATTACACTGTTCACAAACCATACCGAAACGCAAATGGCAGTTAATGTAGATGCACGCTGCGAGACATCAATGCAGTGACATTTGTTGAGCAAGGAATTGTGCGAGGTGTATGCAGATGAATGAATGACGTGCTTATGTACTTAGTTATATACCTTGCAGGCTGCAAGGTTGGAGTATTATGCAAGGGGGAATAAAAAAGTTGTTACATCAGGAAGAAGGGCACAACATTCAGAAAAAAACCAGCAAAAAAAGCAGTACCAATACATTACACCAACTAGTCCAACGTATTTTACTGGCACAACATTATACAATGCTTAACAAACAATAACAGAAAAAGTTACTGCCCATGCACCCTGTACAGACGGTAAACCAACGAAGCTGAAATGTGCAGCCCCAGTGTTTATCACTGGGTTAATTCCAATGGTTTATTCAAGTCTTTCTATATTATTGGTTATGTCTGTGTTTCTTAATGAGGTTATGCACATGTTTGGCTTGGGTTTATCACATTGTTTATTTGGAATGCCACACATTGCACTTTGCAAGATCACCATCATGGGAAGTGCAATGAGTGGTTCATTGTGTTAATCCAGCGGGCCCATCAAAGTCTTTCTGAATGCTGTTATGCACTTGTGTTTTGTAATGCGTTAATCATAATGTTTATGACTTAGTTATGCACTGTAGTTACGAAGTGACACACCGGGGCTGCACATTTCATTTAATTAAATACAGGGACACATTTTCGAACCTATTGGGAAGTCTGAGAGAGACTGCTGCACGCGTGCTCTGCTGCTAGAGAGAAACGACGTCACTATCAGTCTAGCCAATGGCCCACCAAACCTTTGCTGCGAGATAATGACATCATGATCTTGTCTTAACCCCATCCCCCTCTGTGTCCCTTCCCTGCAATAATATGCAGATAAATGTATGTTTGAAATGCATAAGCATTTCTATGTCTACCCAACAAGAAATGTCTCCATCCATCATGCAAGACGAATGCAATGGCTCACACCCCCTTAAACAATGGCTCATACCCCTACACTAAGGTTTTTGGGATCGGACCATGAGTGTTTCACATAGGCATATACAGCTTCACTGTAAAAAGAATGAACACCTTTCTGCTAGAGACCGAGACAATCATGAAGTGTATTAACAAATGAAAGTTTATTGAACATGTCGAGTAAATGCTGTTTGACAAGCAATAAATCGAATTTACACAAAAAGCAGAAGCAAGATCTGATGTGTGTCAATACAGATCCCAACAGGAAACGCATCCATCTCTGAAAGTGTAACAGCGGCCATGCTGACACAAGATTCTTCCAGTGTATTTGCATCTACAGCATCCATAATTTCTCTAGGCAGCCGATCTCCACAGAATGCTAGCTTCTTCCTCTACAATGCACTCTCCACATCTGAGCGTGCATTGTAGAGGAAGAGGCTAGCATTCTGTGCAGATCGGCTGCCTAGAGAAGTTACGGAAGCTGTAGATCTAAAAATGCTGGGTTAATCTTGTCAGCACAGCCTCTGTTAGAAATGGATGCATTTCCTGTCAGGAAACGCACCTGAATTTTTGCTTCTCCTTTTTGTGTATGTTCAGTCTATTGCTTGTCAGCTAGCATTTACTCGGTGTGTACATTAAACTTTTGGTTGTTAAATCATATCGGTTTTCTTGTTTGTCCTATGTGTTCTCTGGTGCCATTTGCAGCCAGGCTATTCGTTTTTTTTAGACTGCAACAAGTCACTTTAATGACCCTCATGATACCTTACAAAATTTTTTATTTGGCCAATGTAGCAAGAATGTACAGTGTGAAGCAGTAAGAACAGGGTATGCTAACTTCTGATTAAAAGGTTTATTGTGAAAATGCAGTGATCTATAAAGGTTACCATGAAGTAGTAATGCAATAAAACCTGATAAAGACTAGCCTTGTGAATTCATTAACTATATTGCAACAGAAATGTGATGGACAGGAACGAAATGAACACACAGAGAGCTTCGTTCTTGTCTGTTGTCTATCTGTTGCACTTCAGTTAATAATGAATACACACAAACTCATCTAGTTTTCAGTTATTATGTCGGGCTTATAAGCCTGCTTGTGTCCTGGAATATCTGCATGGCTACGTATCCTGTAATTTAATTTCTGGCCATGTGCTTGCAAGTCGCGTGTCAATCACCTGATTTTCCTGACAATCTTGTGTGATGTGCAGGCACAGACAGTTTCTGGTGAATCCATGCAGGGTGTTGTGCAGGGTGTAATCTGCACTACAAGTGCTGCTTTGATTGCTTTCAGTTCAGCTTTTCTAGGTATAGGATGACCTGGAATGGTACTCACTTATATGGGGTTTAGTTTATGTAGTGTCATACTTCTGTTACACTGCTATTGCCAGATCAGTGTACTATATGTGCCTTATGTTTGCTTGCATCTTCATGATTAACAACCTCCTCTGTGTGTTTTGCAGTTGCATATAGTCTTCTGGCCTAATTGTTTGCCCCCATATTCCACGGTATGGGCCTGTTGTGTTTCAAGTTCAGGTACTCCCGACATTGTGTTTCTGAAGGGAGAGGTAGTCGTCTTTGCATCTCATATGCTAGCTGGCATAGTATCTTAGGACGAGGTTCTGAGCTCTTAAGACAAAGAATTTGTGCTGCAGGCTGCAACTCTACTCCGTCTAGGTGCTTGTTCGTTACTTTCTCATAGAGGTCTTCAAGCATGGTACAGCTGGAAAGACCTGTTATTACTACCCGATGCCTGTATTCGATGAGTTGTCTTTTTGTGTGCTGCTGGTAATTCATACCGTACGATACCTTGGACACAAGCACAGCATCTGCGATTTTCTATAGTATCCACTCGTCCACCCCCATAATTTCGAGATTATTCTTTTCACCAGATGTGGAAGTTGCGTCCAGGCACTGCATAATTGTTTCACCCACGTGCTGGCTCTGCCGTCATGGGCTTACACTAGCTAAGGATTTGTGGATGTTGACTTGCGGGCATATTTGTCCAGCTATGTGGGTCACAATGTGCAATCTGGGGTAGTTCTTGATTCTAGTCTTTCTCTTTTTTCCGACGTTGATATGAGCTGACTTATCAGAAAGCGAGAGGCCAGACTGGCCAAGAAAGTCTGCAGTGTTGTCGAGGGCTTGTTGCATCATTCTTGATTTCTGTATAAGATAGCTTTCCCATAGACTGTAATACACCATAGGCTGTAGTGTTTCATGTAGTATGCCCGTGTTGTTGGTGTGTGTGGGCCAAATGTACCTCCAACTCTCACCTGGAATTTTCAGTCTTTCAGAAAGTTACTGTTTAAGTGCTCTACGAGAAATGTTTTTGCTCATCGTTCCTCCTATTAGCGCAGCATGAGGCAGTACTGCTGTTAAAAGCCTCTTCACTCTCTTCATTTTTTCATAAGCAGTATTACATAATGTCCTGCAATAAAGTTTCTGCTGCTTATGGCCCACTCATATCTGCCAGAAGGGACAACTCTTGAAAAAGGTTTTGTTTGTGCTATGTGTGCGACGTAGTATGAGCATTCATGCCTTGACATTTATACATCTGTAGAACCAGCTTCCTGACAGAGTACTTGCTATTGACACGTGTATTTATATTTATCGGGCGACCAGGTTTCACCGCCTAAGAAATCGTATCGCACAGCGCGGGACGCGCTTGAATGTATCCGAAGTTTCTGGAAAGTTATCGATGCTTCTATCCGCAGTCTGTTGTTGCCGAACCTTGTGTTATCTGATTTATTCGCCTGACGCGAATGATGTAGAACTTTATGGAAGGCACGCGGGTGCCAACAATTAGTCTGGAACATTCGACGATTGTGTATAAAAGCCGACGCGCTTGAACCGCTGATCAGATTTTCGACGATCGCCGACTGTGTTCGCCGCTTTCGTTGTGCTATAAGTGTAGCCTGTTTTGTGGGCACAGGTTCGCCCAATAAAAGCTAGTTTTGTATTCCACCATACTGCTTCTTTCTTCGCCGTCACTACCACGTGACATCTGGTGGAGGTGCTTTTGGTCCATGTACCGCACGCCCCCGACAAGCCGTGATCCAAGCCCGGACCGTAAAGAGAGCACCAACGTAGTCACGGACCATCGAGTAAGCCGTCGTCTCCAACAGCTGCCCCCGGAGCACGGACTTCTGCCTGAGAAGACCAAGATTGTGGCCAAGACAACCACAATGGCTGCCCCAGTCTCACCCATCGTACTTCAACGACCCAGAGAGCCCCCTACCTTCCGTGGAGCTACGTCGGAGGATCCTGAAACCTGGCTCGAAACCTTCGAAAGGATCTCGACCTTCAATAGCTGGACCTCTGAAGATAAGCTACGACACGTGTACTTCTCCTTGGAAGATGCCGCGAGGACGTGGTTTGAGAACCGGGAGTCCACCCTAGCAACATGGGACCTGTTCCGCAGTAACTTCCTGAGGACGTTCACGAGCGTTGTCCGAAAAGAAAGGGCCGAAGTTCTGCTGGAAACCCGAGGCCAACTACCTAATGAGACCATCGCTATCTTTACAGAAGAGATGACCCGTCTTTTCCGGCACGCCGACCCGGAAATGTCCGAAGAGAAAAAAAGTGCGTTTCCTGATGCGAGGCGTAAAGCAAGAACTTTTCGCCGGACTAATCCGAAACCCACCGAAGACCGTAGCCGAGTTCGTGACAGAGGCTACGACGATTGAGAAAACGTTAGAAATGCGTACTAGGCAATATAACCGCCAAGTGCTCACGCCTCAGTGCGCCGTCCAAGCGCTGGGCTCCGTTGATCTCCAAGAGACCATAAGGGCCATTGTGCGCGAAGAACTCCGCAAGGTCTTGAATTCGTCGCAGCCTCAAGTAGCCTCGATTGCTGACATCGTGAAAGATGAGGTTCAGCGATCACTGGGAGCTCCTGAGGTGCAACCTGAATTACCGCAGCCCCAGCCAGAAGCGATGACCTACGCCGCCGTCGCACGCCGTCAAGGTCCCCCGCCGCGACCGCGCCAGGGCCCTGTCACGCCGCAGTTCCGTCGTCCGCCGCCGCCGCCACCGCCAGCACGACCACCCGTCGCCCAGCGCACCTACGCGAGGAAGACGAACATTTGGCGCACCCCCGACCACCGCCCGCTCTGCTACCACTGCGGCGAAGCCGGCCACGTCTACCGACGATGCCCATACCGGGAGATGGGACTGCGAGGTTTCGCCGTGAACGCTCCGCGCCCGCAGCAAGGTGAACGCCCTCGCGATATCGCCGACTACCTCGCCGCCACTCAGTGGAACCCTCGACGACCATCCCGTTCGCCGTCACCAGGCCGCTACCTTTCACCGCAGCGCCGACCATACAGCGGCCCAGCTCGGGGCCGCTCTGCGAGCCCATACCCGGAAAACTAAAAGCAGCAACCGATGGAGGTGCGGTTGCTGTTCGTCGAACTGACGAAGATCCTCCGCCGCCGTCGAAGACGCCGAAGAAACTACCTCGACGACATAACGACACGCCGCCGTCCCGACGAAATCTGGAAGTAAAGAATACGACGACGAAAGACAAGCTGATGATGCGACGTTCCAGCTTCAGTTTTACACGACGCAGCCGTGATCCGACGCCAAGACCCAACTGCAACGCCAGACAAAGAACCACCGACCTCGACGTGCTTCTCGACGGCCATGCAGTTACCGCCTTAGTGGACACAGGGGCCGATTACTCCGTAATGAGTGGACACATCGCCGCCCATTTGAAGAAAGTTAAAACTGCATGGGAAGGCCCTCAAATTCGGACCGCTGGAGGACACCTGATTACGCCGACTGGAATCTGCACAGCAAGAATTACCGTTCATGACCGGACTTACCCTGCCACCTTCGTTATCCTCCAACAGTGTTCACGCGACGTCATTCTCGGCATGGACTTCCTAAGCCAACATGGCGCAGTCATCGACTTGAAGTCGAAGTCGATAACCCTGTCTGAAGATCAAGCGATACCGCCGGAGAGCCCTCGTAGTCACCACGCCTTGAGTGTGCTCGAAGATCAAGTGAGCATCCCGCCTCGCTCCAGCATTGTTATTTCGGTCGGCACTGAAATACCCGCTGACGTAGAAGGTGTCATCGAAGGCGACCAACGTCTACTGCTAGACCGTGAAATTTGCGTCGCAAGAGGGATCGCTCGACTCCACGGAGGGAAAACGGAAGTGATGCTAACCAACTTCAGCCAAGAGTTCAAGCACATCAGCAAGGGCATGACAATCGCGTACATCGAGGAAATTGTGGAAACGAGCAATGCCTTAATCCTCACAGATTCTGCCGCTTCTACCCCGCCGACCATTGTCCCCGAACCAGATTTCGACGTAAATCCAAGTCTCCCCATAAGCAAGCAGCAAGAGCTCAGAAATCTACTCCGACGATACAAGGACTGCTTTTCGACTTCATCAAAGATTCGACAAACACCAGTTGCAAAGCATCGCATAATAACCGAAGAGTGCGCTCAACCACTCCGCCAGAGCCCTTACCGTGTTTCGACGCGAGAACGTGAAGCTATTAGGCACCAAGTCGACGAAATGCTCCGCGACGACATCATCCAGCCTTCGAAAAGCCCGTGGGCATCCCCTGTGGTCCTGGTAAAGAAAAAGGACGGAACCCTGCGTTTCTGCGTCGATTACCGTCGTCTGAACAAGATCACGAAGAAGGACGTATACCCCCTCCCACGAATAGACGACGCATTGGATCGGCTCTGCAACGCTAAATACTTCTCGTCGATGGATCTCAAGTCTGGCTACTGGCAAATAGAAGTCGACGAAAGAGATCGCGAAAAGACCGCTTTCATCACCCCAGACGGCCTCTACGAGTTCAAGGTTATGCCATTCGGACTGTGCTCGGCGCCTGCAACGTTCCAGCGCGTCATGGACACGGTTTTAGCAGGATTGAAGTGGCAGACCTGTCTCGTTTACTTGGATGACGTCGTCGTCTTCGCCGGAAATTTTGACGATCACCTTAGGCGGCTTGCAACAGTACTAGAGGCCATCAAATCATCAGGGCTAACTCTCAAGCCAGAAAAGTGCCGCTTCGCTTACGACGAGCTTCTGTTCCTAGGCCACGTCATCAGCAAATCCGGAGTACGCCCCGACCCGCAGAAAACAGCTGCCATCGCAAAGTTCCCGCAGCCCATTGACAAGAAGGCAGTGCGTAGATTCCTTGGCATGTGTGCCTACTACAGGCGCTTTGTCAAGGACTTTTCACGCATCGCTGAGCCGCTAACGCATCTAACCAAATCTGATGTCGAGTTCAAATGGCAAACGGCGCAGGCCGACGCATTTCAAGAACTGAAACGACGCATGCAGTCACCGCCGGTACTCGCACATTTCGACGAAGACGCCGATACGGAAATCCACACTGACGCCAGTAGCCTAGGCCTCGGTGCCGTCCTAGTCCAGAAGAAAGACGGGCATGAACGGGTGATATCTTATGCTAGCCGGTCGCTGTCAAAAGCGGAAGGCAATTATTCTACGACTGAAAAGGAATGCCTCGCCATCATTTGGGCTACAGCAAAATTCCGCCCATACCTATATGGTAGGCCATTCAAAGTCGTCAGCGACCATCACGCGTTGTGTTGGCTAGCTAACTTAAAGGACCCTTCAGGACGGCTGGCGAGGTGGAGCCTCAGACTGCAAGAATATGACGTCACGGTGATCTACAAGTCCGGACGAAAACACTCCGACGCCGACTGCTTATCGCGCGCCCCCATTGATCCCCCGCCGCAAGACGACGAGGACGACGATGCCTTCCTTGGAATGATAAGCGCGGAAGACTTCGCTGCACAGCAACGGGCAGACGCGGAGCTAAAAGGCCTCGTCGAATATTTGGAAGGGCACACCGACGTTGTCCCCAGGGCATTTAAGCGCGGATTATCTTCCTTCACGCTTCAAAACAATCTACTCGTGAAGAAGAACTTCTCCCCAGTCCGCGCCAACTACCTTCTTGTTGTCCCGTCAGGACTTCGTCCAGAAGTATTGCACGCCCTACATGACGATCCGACCGCTGGACACCTAGGATTTTCCCGGACACTATCAAGGATACAAGAAAAGTATTATTGGCCGCACCTGACCGCCGACGTCGCCCGTTATGTCAGAACATGCCGAGACTGTCAGCGACGCAAGACACCGCCGACAAGGCCAGCCGGATTACTACAGCCGATCGAGCCTCCTTGCCGACCATTCCAGCAGATCGGGATGGACTTGTTGGGACCCTTTCCGACGTCAACAACCGGAAATAAATGGATCGTCGTGGCGACGGACTACCTCACCCGCTTCGCTGAAACTAAAGCACTGCCGAAAGGTAGCGCAGCCGAAGTGGCGAAATTCTTTGTCGAAAACATCCTGCTGCGACATGGTGCCCCAGAAGTCCTCATCACCGACAGAGGAACGGCCTTTACAGCGGAGCTCACCCAAGCCATTCTGAACTACAGTCAGACAAGGCACAGGAGGACAACGGCCTACCACCCGCAGACGAATGGTCTTACGGAGCGGCTGAATAAGACCCTCGCCGACATGCTAGCGATGTACGTGGACGTCGAACACAAGACGTGGGATGCGGTCCTGCCGTACGTAACATTCGCTTACAACACGGCGGTGCAAGAAACAACACAGATCACGCCGTTTAAGCTGGTTTACGGCAGGAATCCGACGACGACGCTCGACGCCATGCTGCCCCACGTCACCGACGAGGAAAATCTCGACGTCGCTAGCTATCTCCAGCGCGCCGAAGAAGCCCGACAGCTCGCCCGCCTGCGGATAAAGAACCAGCAGAGGACCGACAGCCGACACTACAACCTCCGACGACGCTTTGTTGAGTACCAGCCCGGTGACCGTGTTTGGGTTTGGACCCCTATACGCCGACGAGGACTGAGCGAGAAGCTTTTGCGTCGCTATTTTGGACCGTACAAGATCATCCGACGTATTGGTGCACTGGACTACGAGGTCGTGCCAGACGGCATTTCGCTGTCACAGCGGCGCCGCTCACGACCTGAAATTGTCCACGTTGTGCGGCTCAAGCCGTACCACCAGCGTTGACCAATTTTGGCACTTCGCGTAACTGACCTTTGGACTTTATTTCTTTTCGTTGTTTTGTTACCTATGTTTAATAAGTGTCCCTTTGTGTTTCGCTCTCTTTGTAGCATCGGGACGATGCTTTTTAAGAGGGGGGTATTGACACGTGTATTTATATTTATCGGGCGACCAGGTTTCACCGCCTAAGAAATCGTATCGCACAGCGCGGGACGCGCTTGAATGTATCCGAAGTTTCTGGAAAGTTATCGATGCTTCTATCCGCAGTCTGTTGTTGCCGAACCTTGTGTTATCTGATTTATTCGCCTGACGCGAATGATGTAGAACTTTATGGAAGGCACGCGGGTGCCAACAATTAGTCTGGAACATTCGACGATTGTGTATAAAAGCCGACGCGCTTGAACCGCTGATCAGATTTTCGACGATCGCCGACTGTGTTCGCCGCTTTCGTTGTGCTATAAGTGTAGCCTGTTTTGTGGGCACAGGTTCGCCCAATAAAAGCTAGTTTTGTATTCCACCATACTGCTTCTTTCTTCGCCGTCACTACCACGTGACACTATACCTGATCATGCTTATTTGTGCAGTGCTGTTGAACAATACATATTGATGCAATGAATATTTACACACTCAAATTATCATGAAAGATGGTTGTTTTACAATTCTGCCCTTTGCTTTCTATTGGCGTTAGATTTTGCATAAGCATGCCCCCCTATGCAATAGTATTTTGAAGTGTAAGGGTTCAATAAAAGGTGATGAACTAAATCTAAGTGCAAGAGCTTCTTCCTCACCTATAACTCCCATCGAAATGCGACTTCCATGGCTGGCAAATCAACCCCTCGCCTTGTGTTAGCAGCAGAATGCTATAGCCACAGTGGCAGGTGAACAAATTGAAGAACAATATTTCTGTCTATAATTTTTTTTCTTGCCTGTATGTAAGTAAAGTTTGGAATAAGTTTGTCATTGCAAAAAAGCCCTGTTTGTGGTCTTTGATTGAATAAACCACATATTGTGTATAGTTGAAATGCAGAAATTTGTTCTAAAATCCTCGGGTGATATGTTCTTGCAAGTAGCATGGTAATTCATTACTTATAAGGATAGTAATCGCAGCGGATATCGTTATATAGATTTACACACTAATATGTGATCGCAAGCTTATTAGAAACTTGCTAGAAACATGTAAGGCATGAATGTTTCTGCACACTTGATCAGCTGTGAACGTGCAAGAACTGCTTGTACTGGCTGACTTCACTGCACAGTTTTGATTTAATTTTCTTCAGCGTGTCCTTTTATATTGTTTTATCCCCACAAGAACAGGCCGTTTGCCTGCTTTTCGCATTGTTGCACGAGTTCTACATAATTGTGCAGGAGGGTACGTTGTCACTGTGCCACTATAGCAAGCAATTTATTTAATCTACTAGCTGTACAGTTAATTACCTTGCAGAGCAAGTGTTCATACAGATGCAGTAAGGATACAAAGTCCGCAACATAGTCAATGTTTATTGGTTTCTGTGCAAGAAAAAAAAAATCTCCAGAGAAGAGGTGAAACTTAACGTGCATGTAATATTTTATTCAAGCCACGGATTTAACGCTATCGTAGCAAATTCATTACGATAGCCTACACTTTTGCAGTGTCAAATTTAATAAGAGGCAAGATAAGCTTTCAAGATGCATCAGGAAATTCCTGCTTGAAAACCGACAAGAAAATGCAACTGAACGGTACCGCGTTCAGCGCAACGTTAAAACTTCGGGTACTTTGCTGTTTTGTCATTTGCCCTTGCCGAGGTTGAGATAATTCAAGCTGCTCCGTAAGCGCGATTTTTGCATGCTACTCAACAAAAGAAAGTTGTGACGACCTCGTCGTCTGCTGGGGATCGAACACATCCTAGCACTCACAACTCGCAAAGGCGTGCGAAGCAGACGTGAAAATGCACTTCATTTGCTGTGTAGCGTGTCAACAAACGCATAGCAATCGGAGAATGCAATCTGCAGTACAAGTTTCTTATTCTCCCTTCGCGTACGTACCGAATTCGACGATCCACGTTTCCGCGCATTGCACTTGTCATGTGAGCGCCATTTTCCAAAACAAACCCATACAAACCGGCGAAATAGCTCCGTTGACAGCTCTCCGCGCAATTTCGACGGAAAATCGCAGCGATCGGTGCGACGGTGCGACTGTGCGACCAACCGGTTGGTCGCAGCCGAAAATCGGGGGGTCGGCACTGCGACTGCGATTTTCATCGCAAACGACGGAAATCGCACTTCCGGTGCGACGAAAATCGCATCATGTGAAACAGGCTTAAGGCGCACGGACGGACGCTGGTGTATGCGTCCGTGCGGATTGTTTATACAGAAAAGTAACGGTGGAGAAAAGTCACCAGTGACTACTGCACGTACTTATTGCGGCGGCCGTGTTGGGAAGCACTGCGCATTCTAGTAATTTTCGGTTCCTTATCATTTTTTTGTGGCGAAGACATTGCACAACGTATTGTCGCGTAGGCGTGGCGTGGCGCGCATTTGAACAAAGGCCTCGTATTTGGACGTTTCGAATGTATTTTCATCACGCTTATGTGAACTGCTATTTTGCCTACCAATGTACTCCTTATACTGAGTACGTACAGGGGTGTCCAAAACTTCACAGGCCGCGATGCCCTCCATGGGATTAAATGGGAAAGCGGCCTGGGAACTTTTGAACACCCCTGTACGGGGCATCAACATTTATCCTTGTAAGTCCGGGTTATATGGGCCAGAGGTCAGGATGTGTCGGTGGTTTTATATTATGCATCGGTTCGCTATTCATTCAAAGCGGTTTCCTGGTACAGTTATGACGTGTGCATATGTTTTTGGTAAATAATGAAGCGTGCACTTATTGACATTTTCAGACCGTGCTGATGCCGTGCCGTCCGGCGGTCCAAGCTACGGCAGCTACTGCAGTGTGTCGTGGTGCTTTGACAACGGCAGAACCCAGAAGAAGCCTATCTTGACTTGCAATAAAAACATTGCGGAAACTCTGTCTCTTTGATACATATGAGCGCTTGTACCATAACACAAAAGACAAGCGCGATGGATAAAGCCGTAGTGAATTATGATTACCTCTATCTCCATCTGTTACAACTTAATCGAAATAAAAATTGCGTCACTACCTCAATTCACACCAAATATTGAACTAGACAAAAGAGTGAATCGCTAAATCAAAGCGACAAATAAAAGCGTTGCCATTTGGGTGACGAAAAGTGGTCTGAAATGACAAGCTTCCGCGACAGCCCAACGTCGGTTACGCGGGGTAATCCAAATTTCGCGCCAGCGGAACCGAAACAGGGAGTGCAGGCCAGTTGCTCTCATCAACCGCCAGGTGCGCTAGGTTCGATTGGGCCGCTGGGGGTGTATGGGAGTGGCCGCTCTTAACTTTTTTTTTCTTTCTCTATGGTGATAGCGGTGATAGTGCCTGGACGAGGAGTTCGTTCGGAACGAAGGACGGAAAAAAGAAGCAGGTTCTACGGATACGAATACTGCCACATTGCAATTGAAGCTATGGAACGCACGCCCCAAGCCTACATGTTATCGCTCATAACCACTGCAGTCACTCTGCTAATCTTTGCAATCTTCTGACAAATACTTCGTCATTGTATGATTAGCGAGAAAATCAGCCCAGTCTTTTTGCTCCACTTCGGTAACAGCGAAGGCCTTTTAGCTCAATATTTCACATGCCAAGCTCTTCAAGAGCACGGACGCGATGTTGTAGGTCATATTTGGCAAGAACGCGCCTTTTGAGAGTAGGAAAAAAGAACGTAACGTTGACCTTCATTTGCAAGAAAAATCGTATTACGTGAACGTCGCCGCGAAGGTGCGTGATGTTGTGATGCAGTGACCCAAGTTGACGTCAAAGAAAGATTCATTCATGAGCGGCAGAAGCCCGTCTGCTCTTCGGGCAAACACCCAGTCTCACACACCCATGGCGGCCTCGCGATAGATACCCAATGGCACGTATTTTATACATTTTTCATCCGTCGTCGGCGGATCTTTCTTTGTGCTCTTCCCCTATATATATGACTAAGTACGCGACAATGTTAACGTGCACAGCAACATAGCATCTGGAATATGAACGCTGGAGCTCCACGTCGCTTACCGCGGTGAGCTCTGTTGGAGGGGTGCATTTGCATCGCAATTTGCGCTAGTTTTCTACTTTATATGGTACCTGGTGCCACGAACGTGTCCTGCCTCTTACAAGTGGCGACACTTCTCAAAAGCAGACGCACGAAAATTTGTTTTCCCGCAAGTCAGGCCTTAAAACCCGCAGTGCGAAAGCGCTGGATGCAACGCGAACCCCTTCGTGCCGTCGTCTGCTTCACACGCCAGTGTTCTGACGTCTGCCGTCCGCGGCGCTGTGCGCCAACACGCCGTAGTGTATACAGGAACACTAGCACGTCGCTGGTGCCTTACGATGGCAGTCACTGTACATGCTACGAAAGGTCACATACAGTAGTAGCACATACAGTAGTAGCCATACGGCGAGATGACTTGTGGAGGCCGCGGCATCTGCACTGTGCAGCATGCCGCTGCCATCTCGGAGGCCACGTGTAGCAGACGCAGCTACGCGCAACTGTCGTTCGCTTTACAGACTTTGTAACTAGGGTATAAATACCCTAGTTACACGGGCCTGCTAACCACAGTTAAGACGCACCTCAGTTCCGGCTACCCGAAGTTACACCCAGTTAGACGAAAAGCCTAACTGCGGTTATTCCACTAACCATGGTCGCTGCAAACTGAGGTTGGCCACCTCAGTAGTTGCTTAAACATTTCTTTCTGTGTTTCTTTTTTTCTTCTCCTGACTGTTGACCGGGTTTGTCAATAGTCGGTGTCTTAAATGGCCAAAGCATGGATGTAACGGGACAGCGAGGAAGAAATAAACTGAAAAGAAAAAAAAGAAGCACGCAAAAAGGAGAAATGCGTTTTAGTGAGGCGCGGTCTTTCGCGTAGTTAAACGTCCGTCCCGTCTGCAGGTCGTCCCCATTCAAGAAACCCGCATCCGCCACGGGAGTGCGATCAGTTCGACAGGGGGAACCGAGGTTCTTGTGTCGTACAAGAAAAGCAAAACGAAGATGGTGAAGGGTGCGGGAGTTAGGGGCAAGGGGGACGCGGTTGCATTGTTGTCGGCATTGGCGTGTTCCTTTCACACATACGGCTCCCGCGACCGTATTCGACGCGAGCCATACCACCATACAGTGGTCATGCTTCGCGAAGAAAAGTAAACGGATGTGTGAGACGGGGCGGGGGGGTCTCTGCTGGGAGAAGGTAGCCGGAAGGAGGCAGCGTGACACTGGTACATGCGGCCTCCAGGGACCCGTGTGTGCTACGAGGAAACTGGGAAGGGCCTATAGTAGCTAAATCCCCTCCATACTGCTACAACTACCGAGCGTAAGCTGATGAAGGACCTTTAGGCCTGACACAGTGTCGGTGCAGCGCGCGCAGAGACCTGCTGTTGTTACACTTCCGAGAGGTTCCGGATGGAGGCTTTCAATGTTCCGGATGGGGAAGGCGCCAAGCGGGGACTCCGTTCCCCGAGTTTGTATTTTACCTCACAGCGTTCGTATCAACTCAGTCCTTTTGACGTCGTCTCCTTGGACCAATGGCTCCTTAGCCAGGAGGGAGGGGGAGGGCCAACACATGCCCTGTTCCGTAACTTTTGTGTTAGTATGCGGCCTGCTCATCTCCACGTACCCTTTCCCCTCCCGCCCCCTCAACCTAAAAGCAGAATGGGGGATACGCCACTGGGGCGTCGGCAAAGCCACATAGAACAAGAAAAATTCTGGGAGCCGCTTGCCTTGGTCGACAGACGAGACAGTTACGATGCTCGCCCACCTTCTTCTATTTCGATCGCCTTTTACCCTGAAATTGCTATATTTTAACACTTGTGCAGTTCTTTTATTTGTCTATTGTTCTTTATCCATGTTGCTTTTTCTTCATTGCGTTTGCATTAGGAGTGTCACAGTGGGAAAAAGTGTATGTGTGTGAATAACGCATGATATTCAACGGATTTGAGTTTCTTAGAAGGAACCGTTTAATCCAGCCGAGCTCGAGCTACGATGAAGAACAAACTGTGTGGGTGATGATGATAATTACAGATGAGGAATTTGTACAACTGATGATGATGCGTAGAGATGAAGAAGAGTCAGTCAGGCATCGCGCTCACAATATTTTTAATATTCGCGCTCACAATATTAATATTCGCGCTCACAATATATTTTAATATTGTGAGCGCGAATATTTTGCCTACCCCATTCTAGGCCTAGAGCGTGTGTGCCACTCCTAGTATAGACATTTAGGGTTGAGAGTCATTGCAAATTAAATTATTAACATTGCCTGTTTCAGTTATTTTCCTCATTCATTCATTCATTCATTCATTCACTCATTCATTCATTCATTATTCATTCATTCATTCATTCATTCACATTCATTCATTTATTCATTCACTCATTCATTTCACATATACCTTTCTGCACTGTTCTGCAGTGTGTGCAAGTACTACCTCAAAAAAAAAAAACTACATTGACGACTGATAACAGTAGAAGACAAGCACATTTCCCGCGCTCTCAGGCGATAACAAATCGCGAGCAGGCGCGGTATTTTTTTTTATCGTATATTTGCACGTACATGACGCGATTACGATTATAGCGGCGAAGTGATGCGCGCAATGAAAAAAGAAACGACGCATTAAAAGCGGATGCGCACAGGGCGCTTTATTTAATTGTCACTGCGTACTAGCTACAGCGTCGCCAAACACGGCATGCACTGCTGACGTCTTTGTCAGTGTCGCCAAGAACGGCGTCGTCCTCCGTGCATGCCACCGAGGTTACTGGACACCTACTAGGGTGCGATCTTGCACGCGTTCCAAAATAGAACGGAGGCGGTTCGTTCCACCGAGCCAAATACGATTCGTCAATTTTAACCGCGCCGAACGCCATGACGTCAATTGTGACGTGATATCCGCTATCAGTCATTCCGTGTCGTCTGCTATCCGACGAACGAAACGGAACATACCGCCTATTTCGTGACGTAAAGAACGAACCGCCTCCGTTTTATTTCGGAACGCGTACAAGATCGCACCCCTAATCAGCGCTTCGGAACTTTGCCGTATTCGATCGGGCGTGTCCGAACACGTATCCTTACGCGGTAGTGATCGCGGTGGTGACTAGCGGTTTGGCTGACTGCAGTTAGAAGCGAAAAAAAAGAGAGAGAGAGGGAGAGAGAGAATTGTGATCATTGTTATTTGCGCACTGCTTGAAACGAGGATTGGGGGGACGACAGAGGATTGTCTCTGTCGTCCCCCAGTGCTCGTTTTAAATGCATGGTGCGCAGATAACCTTGATCATGAATTGAAACCAACTAACTCAGACGAGTGCCCTTCTAACAAAATATCCGCTTTATATGTGCGTCACCAACCCTAACATAACGCGAGGAACGTTTTGAGGCCGGAAATCTTGCAAACAACAACAACAACAAAGCACGCATTATATTCGCGCGAATACGGTATTGGCATACCGTCTCCCCAGTGTCCGCGCGCTGCATTTCTCGTATCACGTAGTTCAAGCGTCGCTAAGCGGGAGGCGTATGTGAAAGCAACACGTGAATGCCGGCGACAATGCAACCGGGTCCCCTTGTACTCCGATCTTCTCTCGTGCCGTGCGAAACTGTACATACGTTTTCTTCTTTTTTTTATGCGAAGCATATTACGAGGGCTCAACCCAGCTCCTCAGGCGCGGCGGTGACCATGAAATCACGTGACACCGTGACGTCACGACAGAGGAGAAGTGGCTTTGGCTCAACTCTTGCAAGACGGGCTGGGTGGGAATCGAACCAGGGTCTCCGGAGTGTGGGACGGAGACGCTACCACTGAGCCACGAGTACAACGCTTCAAAGCGGTACAAAAGCGCCTCTAGTGAATGCGGTGTTGCCTTAGAAACGCGCTGTTTCTAAGGCGTGCGTCTCTTGCTCAGGCGCACATTTCGTTGCCGCGCCGAACGCTGCTTTGCTCGACGCTCACCGCGTCCAATGCGGGGCGCGTAGTCGCTGCCCTGTAGCCCATTGTCTTACACCCCTTGGCGGGTCGACGGGAACGCTGTCGCGTTCCACTCTTGAAGGCGAAGAAGTAATGCATGAGTTGTTTCTTCGTCTAGCCGAACCAAATATAGCCAAGCAACAGCAGTTCACCAGGCTAAACAGTGGTTCAACAACTAAAATAAAGGCTAGTATGCTTCGCATCCTGGGCTTAACCTTACCTAAGCCACAGCCATTTTTTTTTCCTGACCGAGTGACAAGGTGCTGAACGTGCTTCTAGGCGAAACGCGTGATAGGCAATCCGGCGTGTTTCCCTCATGACTTCGAACGGCATATGTATCGATGGCAAGTATCGATGGCGCCCGTATGAAGCAACCAACTGTATTCTCGCAAAACTGTGCTTAAATCGTCTTATTGTATTCCACTTCATTCGCAATGGACCGTCACCGGGCGCGTATGATCTACACGGCTCGAGACACGCTATCTCTGAACATATTCCCTTCCAAAGTAATACAGCAGTACATATAGATCTATGTTTGCTTTAGATTGATGTCCTGGCAATATAATTGCATTTCCCCCGTTTCTTTCGCGAAGCAGCGGCCGCCTCGGTGCGCTCTAAGCGAACACCCGCGCAAGGAACACTATAGCGAAGACGTCTCCGCTAGTAATCAACCAGGAGCTAGCTGTAATCAACAGTCGGTAACGTCTCCGCTATAGTAATCAACTAGGAGCTGTAATCAACGGTCGGTATCTAACGAGGCGAGTCCGTGCCGTGTCGCTGTATTCGCCGCGCTGCCAGTGTTTCTTGGATAGATAGCAGCAGAGCAGCGGGGAGGTGACAGTCTCTTCGTCTTGCTTCTTTGTTTTGCCACAGCGCCACCGGACGGAAAGAGGGCGAAGGAAACGACGTAGGGGGCGCTGGCTGCGCGAGGCGGGCCACGCGCGCTGCCCCATTAGCGCCAAATCGCCGTCTCTGCTCTCCGAACCGAAACGTCGCGTGCCTGGCGCGGCTGCCGGGGACAGCGGTTAATAACGAAGGCGAAAGCGCCGGGCAGCCGGTCGTCGCAACGCACGCGGTGTTGCAAAATTTTTGAGCTCACCAAAATACAAAGCTCTGCGTGCCAGCCGCAGGAAACCACTGTAATAGACGGGAGCAGTGCACCTGTCTTGATTTACGTTCGCATTTCCCGAGGCATGCGGCTTTCTCGTGGCTGTATAGCGCTGCGGCTTAACATCTGGTACGTACCGCATTTTCATGTATGTAGTCCGCATCCGCTGTAGAGTCGATGGAGCTCCAGTTTAATTGGGGAGAGAACGAGAAAAAGAAGCCGTATTACGACTGCAGTTGCTGTGGACGGCTTATATACTGCATAGTGTCGTTGCTTTGTTGCGTGTGTTTGATGTTTTGACCTGAACGCACTTTGTAGTTAGTAGTTTATGAGTCGACTGTTCCGAAATCTGTGCTGCGTTGTCTGGCACACCGTGCGAGTTTTAAAGAGATGTCTGGCTATACAGAGATGGAATAAATAAGCGGCTAGATCGAGTAACGTTTCAAAACGCCATTCACATTCATTCGGTAGAATGTGGAGGTCACTGTGCGTGGCAAATGAAGAACGAAACTCTCTCTCTCTGTATTTGTACTTCGCGCCGAAGCCGCCGAGTCATTATATAGCGTGCCCTATGGGAATCGCGAATACGACTGTCTTTTGCCCAGTGTTGCGGCCGTTTGCTAACATTAGTACAATTTGCCAGGTTCAGTTACAGCGTGCTTCTGAAAGCGCGATCTGTCCCTGTTAACTACGCTCCGGAACGTGATGACGTCACGTCAAATTCATGACGTCATGGGCACGAATTTCATGGTGGCATGCCACAGTAATCTTTCGTTTATCGCGTTCTTTCTCTCATACTGAACTTCCACTACACGGTCAGTCTGCGGGCTGTGTAGCCGGTAAGGTACGGTATATATGAATTCGGTCAAGCCTGCGGTAACACGCTCCGCTAAGTTTTGCGTGCTCTGCACACGACCGCATCCGGTCGACTTTCAGTGACGGCGACGTAACAGGGGCGAAAGTGTTGCGTGATCGTCCGTATACGTCCACGCCTTATGTTCCCGACACACGCGAATTTGGCTTTGCCGCGTGACTTTACACACTGTCAGGTGACCAGCAAATTACTTGAGCGAAAACAGTAGGGAGAACCGACTGGCTCGGTTTTTAAGGGGACACTGCAGAAGAAAAAAAAACTGATTTCACTGGTATTAGTAAATTACTCTTCTATGGTATCGAGAAGTTTAGCGTGTTCGGTATTACGACGTTTGCTCAATACCGCGTGAGCGGACGCTGCTACCGACATCGTGTGACACTTCGGCTGACCACAATGCCTTACGGAGACGGTTTAGCGTTCTTTGAGTGTCCTTGCCGAAAAAAAGAAAACACATTTAAAAAGGCAACGTGTTCACGATCGCGCCGCTGCCGAAAACTTACAATAGCACCGAAGTAAAACACATTCGGTAACTGCAATAATAACTCCTTGTTCGTTTGGTTGTGCTCTACGCCAACAGGTGGCGCCACAAAACCAACCGCTCTAGGCACGCTATGGCGCTCGCATTTAACGCGTCGCTAATCCGGTAACCTGCAAATGATACCGGAATACCGGACGCGCTGAAACTCTCTAATACTATGAACGCCACTCTTACCACGATGAGAGGCTCGACAAGCTAGAAAAAGTCGCAAAGGGGGGAAGGACAGGTGGCGACGCCGCCTTGAAGTCTGCGCAACAGCCTGCCATGACGTCACTAATGTTGACGACGTCCGCTAGGGCCTAGTTAAACTGTTTACCCGAAAGAAATGGACCACATTGTCTTCTAAATGATGCGAATATTGAAGATGGCGAGTTTGGAGCACTTTTACTGGCCCAACGCGCGGCCCAGATACGAAAAGAAAAGCACACTTTGAAATCAGTGATGTCACACTGGCGTACCAGCGCGAAATTTGAAAAAAGAACGAAACACTGACCTTCATTTTCTATTCTAGTAATGTACTTATTATCGCGAAATTAACGAGATTAGAGTTTTCGATGAACACTTTGTCACTCTTAATTGGTTTAGTGCTTCTCTGAAGCGTCTCCTTAAAGCGAAGCTTGTACCTTACAGTATTTTGCAGACTGTGGGTGCTTTTGCTGGTGTTGCTTTTGTTGTATTGCCGAATAGATCACACAAATGGGCTCATTCATTCAAGGAATCGGCTTTATATGGCCGTCTGTACTGTCCCTGCACAGATGTGCTGGTTGCTGCCTCTGCTCTCTCGAGAATCACGCAGTGAAACAACAAAGAGTACCCAAATATCATCAGCGCAAGAAATGTGCGCCTTAACTTAATAATTTTCAGTTGTTTCCTGAAAAGAATAAAACAAATTTGAAATTTTGTACCACCCTATTCATGGTCGATATTATCTGGATTGAGCGCTGAAATTGCATGACGAATATCTCGAATTATGTGAGATTTTCAAACTAAAAAAAAAAGAAATGTCGGCGCATTAACGCCTGATATGCGTATGCACGTTTGCCATTTAAACAGCTACACCCAACTCTAACAAAAGAAATAAAAAAAATAAAGGGTAACGAATTCTTGTTATTCAGCCCTCTCAAGTTCACCTATTGGAGGCATAGTATGTCCACCCAACATCCTCTACAATAACACCACATTCTTTACGCTCATATCCTTCGCATGAAAAGTCTGTATATTCCAAAAAGAGAGAGAAGGAGAAGAAAGAAAGAAATGCTCTGTATCATGCAGGGTGTTTGCACCTTGTGGCAGTGCGCCATATCCTCCGAGTCTGCGCTGCCAGTCATTACAAAAATGCGAAACAGAAGAGAAAAAAAAAGTACATATATGAAAGGCGCAGGCCTGGCGTATACATACATATACGCCCCTCCTCCGGTGCGGTGGGCACAACGAACCGCTGCATAAAGGCAACGTGTGTTCGCGAGGAACACAAAGGGGAGGACGCGCAGAGTAAAAGAGGCCGACATGGAGAAATGACGCACGCATATAACACACATTACGCCACAACGCTATGCGGTTAATGGACTCCCAGAGCGCGCCACCATCATCCACGCCGCCGCGTTCTTCAGTTTTTAAAGAGACCCCGGCGGCACGGACGGGGGGGGGGGGGGGGGGGGGGGGGGGGGGGACAGCTTCAACATTTGTTTGCCTGTTCTTTATTACTTTGTTTTTTTGGTTGTCGTCTGCTCGGCGGCATTCCGAGCAGACGGCAACCTCTCTCTCTGTCTCTCTCTCTCTCTCTCTCTTCAAATTCTTGCTTCAGTTTGAAGCTAACGTACTGTGCGGGTGCTATGCGTTCGACGAGAAAGGTGTAGGAACGCTGCACTTTTCGCCGCTGTTTTGTCGTCTGGTTTTTAGTTCCGAACGGCGTCCTGTCTCTCCAGTCTCGTCGGCACGCAGTATTATATCATTCGCCTCGGCCACTACAATGGTGTTCTGTTGATGCTCAAACACAAGCTCGCAGGGGTTCGAATCTCGTGGCCACCAGCCGCAATACAGTCCGTTTGAGGCGGAGTGCATGGAACGCTCGTGTCTCAAGATTTCGGCGGCACGTACGTTATGGACGCCCTCTGTGTGTCAAAATCATTGCGATGCTCTATAGGCTTCGATGCGCGTGATGACGTATAGCTTCACTTTGTGCATAAAGGAAGCTGTGATGATGAGAGCGCGATACCAGGAAATATGGGTACGCACCGGAGAAGAAAAAAAGGAAACAAAAGAGGAATAATTAAAAAGAAGAAAAATGACGGAAGAAGGACGACTCGATTCATGGAGCCGTTCAGAAGTGGGCGATTCCATGGAAAGCAGTCATCACTGTCTTAAGCAGCTATAGACTCAAGAGGAGGTACTTGGGATAAATCGTAGTTTCCTACACGAATTACAAGACGGAACTCTGGTTCTGGTGACTGTAGGGAAGCTGTAAGTATGGCGGTTCTTACAGCGCGCATTGGAATTGCGTGTAGGACGTAAAGTTGCCTAAACTTGGTCCTTCTCGCTTCAAACGGCATCGTGACTTATCAAATTGACCATCCCCACGAAAATATTGCGTTAAAAATGCAACAATTCGCAATGATTACGCATGTGGGTTGAGACTGTAATTACCTCGCAGTGTTTGTAAAACTATTTGAGTGCTTGGAAAATTGGGAAGATAAAGCGTAATAAACAAAGTCACACAAGAATGCTTGAAGCCACAAGCAGGAAATTAGGTTAGATAAAAATACATGTATTAACACAGTCCTTGCTCCACAACCTTTGATCACTATAGCTGACGTCGTCAGCGTCACAGTTAGGATGGCTCTACCAGCGTGGCTGCTACGCTGTTTCTTCGTACCGGTGCTCTGTACACCGTAATACGTTTACGGACAGCTAAAACTATCTGACGCCGACAAATAGGCAGCCGGTTAGTAAACCTTTCCGTTCGCAGGGGACGCGACCGTAAGTAATAAACCGCCAATAAATCACCAGGCCGGTTCGTGAGGCATCGCAATAGGTGCTTCCCATCGGCGAATGTTAACGTTTCTTCCACGCACATTCCAATCAATGTGCTCGATTATTGCTGCTTTTTAGCATAGAATAGCCTGTATACGTAAACGTATTACCTATAAGGTAAACCGGGTTACCGCAGACGTTTACGGTAGCGCGGCATGCGGATAGCAAAGCGGGCAGAGAGCGATGTTGCAGCGGTGAACGATATTATGCTAAGCTGCTGGTGTAAAGAGGCGACGTAAGCATTAAGACGCGGCCGTTTTCATTTGTTTAAATTTACCTTCGACGGGAAGTAACGCGCATGTTACAAAATGAAAATTCTAGCGGGTTGTGGTCCAACACAGCGCCACGAGATGTAGTTACCGGCGTTGCCACTACCACAATGACTTCAATGACCCTGTATTCCGTTCGCTGTAATGCGTTTACGGGAATAGAATACTCGCCTTTCTTTCTTTCTTTCTTTCTTTCTTTCTTTCTTTCTTTCTTTCTTTCTTTCTTTCTTTCTTTCTTTCTTTCTTTCTTTCTTTCTTTCTTTCTTTCTTTTCTTTTCTTTCTTTCTTTCTTTCTTTCTTTCTTTCTTTTCCCGATGATCGCGTCCTCTTCTGTTTCGCTTCCTGCATCTCCAACCTGCGCACGATGTCCTGTTGTGTGGTGGACGTTTCCTTTGTTCCGATGCGTAAAGACCCTTGATCGACGCCCGGCCCCGGGCAGCTTTGTCGGCGGAGAGTATCGTGGAGGGGTCCGACGCGTTTAGCGCAAGGCCGAAATAAGGTCGCCGCAATTAGCGAAGGCGCCGTGGGACGCTGCGGCGACGATCCCATCGCCGAAGGCCGCGAAGACCGTCGAACTTTCGCCAGGCGAATCTTCTAGCGCCTTTATTTCTTTCAGTCTTTTCTATATGTATGTCTCTGCCATAGTACTTCCTTCCTATGTTGTTTCTTCAACTGAAGAAGAAACACCTTGATATCAATTCAGCTCTCTCTCGGAGAAGTTTCTTCATATATTTCACCCTGGTCATGTTCAGCTAGCACTAAAGTCTTTCTGTCGCCTTCGTTCCTTTCATTCATTTTTATTCATTTGTGTCTGACATTACATAAGTAACCCGGCGTGGTTGCTCAGTGGCTATGGTGTTGGGCTGCTGAGCACAAGGTCGCGTGATCGAATCCTGGCTACGGCGGCCGCATTTAGAAAGGGGCAAAATGCGAAAACACCCGTGTGCTTAGATTTAGGTGCACGTTAAAGAACCCCAGGTGGTCGAAATTCCCGGAGTCCTCCACTACGGCGTGCCTCATAATCAGAAAGTGGTTTCGGCACGTAAAACCCCATAATTTAATTTTAATTAGATAAGTAGTGTGTATGTGGTATACGAGCACTTCAGAAACAAAACTGGGAACAAGAGAAAGCGGTCGAGATGGCTCATATGTACAAGGGTTGTTCAATAGAGACCGAGACTCGATGCTCTGAAATCTTTATTGTGGAAAGTTTTGCGCACACTAAACGAAGAAAACAAGAAATGGACACAAAGAGCAGCGCAGTCTTTATTCCTGAAAATTATTCATCGACACTTTTATATCCCTTTCTGCGTGCTCCCCACTAAGTGAAATGCTCTCGTCCCGCCGTTTTTGTCAAGCCTAGAAACATGTTTGAAGCCATCATTTGCCACCTTTTAAAAAAATCGCCTCCAACATCTCAGTTATGCCTTGTTCCACGTATTGGTCCGTGTCAAAGTAACGGTCCTTTTCTTACCGTTCGACGAAGCGTCGCAACGACCCGCTTATTCGTTCTACAACCCAGATTCATCACTGTCCGACTTCTATATTTACCTCACAGTAAAAAGAAAAAAAAGAAGAAGAGGTTGCTTTGGCATTACACAAGGCAAAGTTAAGACATAGGAGGGAATTCTTAAGCAGTTGGCAAAATATGGTTTCACTCACGTTTATTGAGGCTCGGTAGAAACGGTGGAACGTGTGCATTTCACTTACGTGGAACCTATAGAGAGTGTTAATAGTGCTGATTAATAATTTTCGGACATCAAGATTTCAGAGCATCGGTGTCAGTCTTCACTGAACAACCGTTTAAAATTAATTAGCGCAGCCTATAAAGCAGCAACGCTGGTAGCTAAGTTTCGCGACGCTTTGTTCAACTACAACGCGCCTGCAACTCTTTTCCATCGCCTGATGTTTGTCGAAGGAAAAAAAAAAGGACCACATGTTTACGAAGACGTCCCCACCGACCCTGTATACTGGCAGCCAATCAGAATATGGTTGGTCACTGAAAATTGAATAGCTCCCTGGTTGACGCCTGCGCCGCAAGATGGTGCCGCCAACGCGACCTCTCACGTGAACGCCTCAGCAGCATCCCGGAATTCCGTGAGGGGCAATACGTTCACGGTCAAGCTAAAATATATATCTTGCTCGTCGTCGTTGATTGACATTTACGAAACAGCGGAGACGTAGACCTGTGGAGAAGCGCTGGTGGCGCCATCTTGCGACGCTGAGTTCAGCGAGGGAGCACATAAATTACTGCAGTGATAGACTTGTAGTAACTGGCGATCGAGAGAGGAAGATCTGGCAGTAATTAGTCGTTTATATTGGAATGAAAGGAGGCAAATTAACTTAAGAATAATATTATTGGTAGCCACACTGCAGCTGTCTAACAGTAGCGGCTGGCATCTGAACGGTGGTCAGTAAGGTAAATGGGTACATGGGAGTAAAGGAAAGGGAGGAGGATGTGAAGGAAGCATGGCAATGGGTAAGGAAAACCTGTATACAGTTGCGTGCAAATATCGTGTGAGTAATCGTTCAACCTTATACAGCGTGTACTTTAGCGGCTTGTCGCTTCCTCGATTGTATCCGTGATACGGCCCTGCACAATGCGACATTGTACACTGTTTGTGGTGCAAATCAGCTTGGGGTGCGAATCCCGACTCCTGTAGTTTTGTAAGATGCTTCCCGCAGACCCGGTACAGGGCGCGTGGTCACACAGGAGCGGCCTGTATATAGGAGTATACCTGTACGCGGACAAGTTGAAATCAGCCTGCAGCGGAATCAAAGCATAGTGGGTCCTCTTACCGTTGCCGAAAAACGCATATGCACGCAAACACACAAACACGCGCACACACACACATACACGTGCAACCACACAAACAAATGTGTCGAACACGTTGCATCTAACAAACGAAGTATCACTCTCACAATGTGTCGTTACCAGAGCTGCTTGCAGCAGCTCTGGCAGCAGACGTCCATGAGCAGACGACTATGTTATACGCGTTTCAGTGTTCCTCGCTGCTATACACGGCAGTAATGCACGGTGAGTTTTTTTTTTTTTTTAACTCTCCGGCTGGTGTGGCGAATGCGCACAGAATTCAAGGGCTAAAGGAGCACATTCGTAGCCTTCGGCGGTAGATCCCTTTGTGAGCGCTGACCCAGAACCTTCGGCCCTGACAACGGGCAGACTGTCCAGTCTGCCGAGCACGTTGTATGCGCGGCCGGCCTAACTTCGTAGCGGGCGTGAAGAAGTAAGGATAAGTGGTAGATGTCTTGTTTATTTATTCACGCGTTGTTTCTGTCGGACGGGGCGTTTGTATGGGCAGTATTGTGGCCTACCGATGGGCGCTGTCCCTTGTGGGGAGCGGGCAACCGCGTTAGCCGCGCGGCCGATGCTGCAATCCAGACAATGCACACGCTGAGCCTCCCTCAGCCTTCACTGCGCTGTTTTCGTTATGCCTACATGGCCCTGCTATTACGGGCGAGCGCGGACCCAGAGGGAGCGGACGTGCGACGATTTGTCCACAAAGTCGGAGGTAAAAAGTGAACGAAACGCGAAGGGGGGGGGGGGGGGGGCAGAAAAGCTAGAGGAGTGCAGGGTAGAGGCAGAGAGAACGCCCCCGTTTGGCAATCAGGAGAACAACGAGTGGTCTTAGATTCCCGTCCTTGCTTTGCTTTTTTTGCTTTCCCATTTTTTTCTTCGCCCCGCCGGAGTGGATGTCGAACGCTTTTCACATATCGGCGGTACCGTCCGGCGTGCATAGATTGAATAAAGATTTAGGCGTAGCCTCTTCATGCTCTCTAAAGTCTCCTACGGGGCGTTGTGGAGTGGTGGTAATAAATATATCGTAAAGTGGAGTTAGTGAATACAGATATTTAGAAAATAAATCAGAGTTATGTGATGAAAAATAGTTGGTGTGGGTGAAAGTGAGGATGAGGAGGTAGGCGAACTATCAACATCAGCGTTCAACAGCCAAGTTACCGAACCTAGAAGCAGCGTTTATTAACAAAATAAAGGTAAGAATACAAGGTATCACAGTTTTAGCTTGTCCGAATATATGCATTACAGATTGCGGAATACCGGTTTACAGGGGAGGCGTATACGGCGGCAACGACGCTGGTAGCGACATCTTGTAATGCAGAGTTTAACCGGACCGCACGCAAGACTAATACTGCAATAACTTATTTCTACATTCTGCTTAACTGCTGGCATAAAGAGTCGGTAGCGCCATGATTGTTAACGTGCAGTTCTCTTATGGTGTCTCATCGACGGGAGCGTTCACGCGACACAATATATTATTCTGAATAAAGGGAAAATCAGACATCCACCCGTTCGTAGCAATTGCGACAAAGGAAACCCATACGGGTTCCTCGAAAGAAAGGCCTCATAGTTGAAGAAAAATGCGTCCTGGTCCGGGTCGCACGTGGAACCCGTATGCTTGCAGTCCCATCATTGCGGCGGTGTTTGTAAAATGTGCAAATAAGCGCACGTCCGCTCCTCTGCGCCGTTCGTTACCCGCAGATAAAAGAATATGCACCTCCCACAGAAGAGCCCATTTACCAACCCCTCCCCAACCCCCTCCACAGGCTGCTTTCCCCCCCCCACCCTTTTTTTTCGCTCTCCCCAACACACGCAGGCCCGGTAATCCGCGAATATAAACGCCATGCCATGTTCTTCTACGAGCAGACGCGTTTATCTAGATGAAGTCGGAAGAGCCAGCATATGGCTTCGAGATTGGATTGGATCGGCTCGGGATTTGGCCTCGTTTCCGACCCGTCGCATATAATGCGATGGTGCACCGATGCTGCCGCAGTGACCGCGGCCTTCCAGAAAAAGATAAAATAAATAATAAATAAATAAATCAAAATCTTCAAGTGTGCCGAGATAACTTTTGGGGGGGAAAAGGTACAGATCGCGACTCGCTCTAGGAGGGACAGCAAGCGATTCATGTAGCACAGCGATCGTGTTTGACATAAAAATTGTTACAGCGCAATCACATGCAACCAGAAAGTATGAAGGACTTCATACTTTGTGGTCCTTCATACTTTGTGGTTGGATGTGATTGCGCTGTAACAATTTTTATGTCAAGTATGCACCAACTCGCCTAGAAAGAAGTTTTAATAAATGAACAGAGATAGTATTTACGCCCGTGAAATCAGTCTCGAACGCGTTCATTGGGCCGGGGAGCACCTTTGGCATAATTTCTAGTTCTGTTGCTGGCCAGAAAGGGCAGATTTGGCAACACTTGTTTATGGATGAACTGGGCAGGGGTACGCACTCAAGCAGATTTTCGCATACCAGTAAGAAAATGTTCCCGGTCTGAATACAGTGCTGCCGCGGGCACGCGAGACATATATTAGTCCGCTTATATAAAACGCAGCAGGGGGCCAAGAATCTCGCATAATAGATAATTTCATGGCACACAAAGGTAGGCGCGCGAACACGGACGCATCTTGAACGACAAGGACAACACAAACGACGGCTGTCAACTGTCGCCTGCCTTTCCCTGCCGCGAATCCTGCGCAACAACTTCGTCAACTACCAGCAGTTCCAAAAATTGATCGCCTCCTCTCTCCCGCGGCTTTCGAAGTCACGTGATTTGCGCCATTTGTCGCTTTATGTGTAGTTTCCGACTTTTTTTCTATATACTTATAGGGGGCCCGACATTAAACCCTATAGTCCTTCACTACGTACGACCTGTGTGCCTTTTATTGAGATCGTGGTTTTGGCACGTACAACCCCATGATATATTTGTTTTTTTTTCTTGTTCTACATATGAGTCGGAACCCATATCACGTGGCACTCAAAGCACTTTCCTCGGGGATCGTTTTTTTTCTCCGCATATAAGCGGGACCAAGGTAGCCCACCAAAAGTCTTAAAAACGTCTGTTTCAGGGATACATCGGACAAAACGGATTTCTAACCTTTTCTAGACATCCTAAAGACGCCTCAGACCAGTCAGATTATATCTTATCCTTAAAATCGCACAGAAAACGTTTTGAAAAATACTATTTGTATCCTCGTCTTCTCGAAGCCCTATCAAGACTGTGCTTTTGGCGGGAAAACATTTTTTTCTTATCACGGCGGAGTCATGCTCAGCAGCCACTATAGAGGGTCGACAAGACAGCTGCAGTGCGGGAGGCCGAGCGGCGAGTTGCTGGAGTGCCGCCCGCCATATATTAAGGCGTAAGCCTTTAGTGGCTCATGAGTGTCCGTGCACAGTCCGTGGTGGACGCAGGAAAGCGGTGAACACCGGCGAGGTGTGCAAGGAGAGGATACGCCATGCCAGTAATGGCGGCGAGGAGTTACGGAGTCGCCATCTATCGGAAGCGCCTCGCTGGCGTAATATGATCGCACACACTCCCCCCATACACCTCTCCCGAAGCTGCAGAGGAAGCCGCCATTGCCCCATATCATAAAAGCGTAATCCATCCTAATCCACCTTAATCCGCCCTAATACGCCTTAAACTTTTTTCGTCCACCTTACTCTACCTTATTCCACGTTAATACATCCCAATACACCTTATTTTCCTTCATCCACCCTAATCTTCCTTAATCCTCCTTCAACACCTTAATCCAGCTCAACCGACCTTATTCCACCTTAATCCTGTCACTAATCAATCATTAATTGACTTTGCTCATTATTAGTCATCGCTTATACCTGGCTGGACACGCCTTGGTTCATACCTCGCCTTCCTTCGGTCACGTGATATTTTATGTACTTCACAACACGACCTTGAAACAGATATCTAAGGCTCTCGCCTTCAAATGCCTGACAGAGGTTTTAACACCCTTGTCAACAGTTCGCACAGCACTCAGATATACGCAAAACAATGTGAGCAATAAAAACCGTGCAAAAACTGTTTAATAGATTGCAGATCACCTAATCTCGCGTGCCAAACACTCGTGTACAGATGCAGTATTGCATAGACAACGTGGGACAACAGAAATGAATAAGGGATTAAGAAGCAAGATCTCAACTGTCGCTAAAAAGCTTATCAAGACGAAGCGCAGCGCGCAAGTTAAAATCGCAAGAGCGCAGTCGTCACTACTTCAGTCACCTACAAAACCTGTTGCCTCAACTACAAAAAAAAAAAACAGAGGGATGCTGCGCTCGGCGCTCGTCAGCCACCAGCAGGCCAAAATTTGCGCATTTCGTCAAAAAACTCCAGGTGAGATTACCGCTTGTCGGAATGTACGCGCGCACGCACACAAATATACACAAACCAAACGAAAACATGAAGTAATACGACGGGATAAAATCAAAGAAAGCGGCTACACCGTCGAAAACACTATATGAGCATTGCCTGTTCGAAGATATGACAACACACAGCACGGCAATTAAGAGTTGTCTTCTAGTGCGTACTCCCGATTATGCTTTCTCCGCTACAAACACAGTTTTCCTTGGTGTCACACTTAGGGAACACAGCGACTAGTGACACATTAAGTGCAGGTAACTGAAAGGGCCAGTCGAAACGAAAAGGAATAGGCGTCATCATTGTACGGTGACTACAACTATTCCGTTTATTTCATTAAACAAGAAAACACCGATGTAGTGGAAATATTCACCAATCAAACGGCGCTCAATGTCACCATCAAACATCTAGTACGTCTTAACGCCACAATCACCTTTTCCACCGCGCGGAGTCTGCGTTTTTCCCCCCAAACCGACACAACTTGCGCGATCAACAAGTTCAAGGACACGCGTAACACTGCCGCAAGCAGAGCATTCCTCTATCACGTGTTCGTCACACTAGCGAGCCGGCAGATCACGTGACTCAATTTAACCAATAAGACAACACCTGCACACGGCACTGAAAAGTGAGGCCGATGACCCGGCGCGCACCCAGTGCTCGTAGTAGCGGTGAAGACGGCGGGCTTGATGGTTGCCCTCACCCTTCTTGTGTGACTATGGTCTCTTGGCGGGAATCGTGAGGAATTTTCCGCTCAACCGTTGCGTCATGCTGTGTGGTCGTGGACTGGTTGGACATTTCGACAAGACAAGCTGCTTCCCTGTTCTTTGGAAGCTTAGCTTATCGGTGTGTTACGAAACTCTTGTGTCCTTTGTGGTGTTCGTCGACGAAACTTTAAGGGTATGTTGTGCGGACAGTTGGGAAGGCTGCCCGGAGAAAGAAGGAACACGATTCGCCTCTACAAACCTTGAGAACACACAGCAGGGCTTCTAAATGTGAGTACATATGAAACTATTATGTACATTGCTCAATTCGTTCCCTCTCTAAAGCTGTAAACCGAATAATTGTGAGGACCTAAAAAAAAAAAAAGGTATTGAGGTTTTGTCGTCTGTCCCAATTCGCGCCCAGTTGTTCGTGCTTCTTGTAAACAAGCAGCGGGTATTGTAGGGGTCTTCGTAATTATGCACGACCTCGGCGACCATACAGAGCAAGAGCTTGTTGATTTGATAAACTTGCGCTTTGCGCCGGACCCATTGCGCTCGCGCGCTTGAGCGTGAAACGGGCAGGGATGAGACAGGTCGAGCTCCGGAATCGTCCGCATCGCCGCCATTTTTTGCCGGCTTCTTGGGGAGGGAGGATGCCATATTGTCGTCTGCTGCCAAAGGTTGTTTCGGCGCAGCTGTTCCTCTTCGGCAGACTTCCCGCCTTTTTTAGATATTTATTTTCTCCTTGTTACGTGATGGCTATAGATATGTGTGAAAAGGACTGTTATTTACTTATTTGTTTATTTATTTGATGTGATGTAGTTCAAGTGTATTCAATACCGGACGGGTGAGGTCGTTTGCATTTTACAGCCGCGCGCAGTGTTTTGTCTTTATACTCCGGTCGGCGATGATTTCCGTACTGGGTCTGTCACTCGTTAGATTTTGTCCAAATTTCTTGACCTCTCTTGTACGTTGCGTTTGACGACTATTTCTGTAATAGTTGCGGTATTGGTGAGATAAAGCTTATATTCTGGGTCTCATACTACGTAGAAGTTGAAGCCATACGTACTTGTTTCATTTTGAACTGCACTGGCGAGGCATGCTTTTTCATTAAAGGCTCGGGAGAAAGGATGTGGTAGTGAGCGGCTATTTTGATAAATTTACTGACCTGAAAAAAAAAAGAAAAGATCCATGCAGTCTCTCCGCGAAAGCAGAGATGCTGACATCTTATTCATTTTCCATAAAACGTTGTTGGTTAACTTATTAGTTAGTATGTCTTTGGCGACTGGACGCTTCTTCCCTGGATGCCTTAATTTGAGTTCATTGTCCCACTGTTACCTTTGGTAGTACAAGCATGACAATCTTGTGCTCAGGTCGCTGGTTTGGTTCCACTACCACCGCACTCCGATTGAGTCGGAACGCAGAAAGGCTCGTGTGCCGTGCTTTTCGTGAACGTTAAACAAGCTCGACTGCTCGAAATTTATCCGGAACTTCCCACAGCTGAACGATAGCTGTCGGTGACGTTTTAAAGGCGAGAACTTTTAATGGCTCGTGCTCGCGGCCATGGCGGCGTCCGTGCGCAGAACATGTCACTCTCCGATAGGGGGCGCTCGTGACGTCATCAGTGGCGCGCGTACTGCGCATGCGCCCAATAGACGGCGCCACCCTTGCGCTCGAGGCCACGGCGGCATCCGTTCGCAGAACATGTCACACTCCCCTAGGGGGCGCTCGTGACGTCATCGGAGTGGCGCGCGTACTGCGCATGCGCCCAGTAGGTGGCGCCACCCCCGCGCTCCAAAATGGCGTCGGCAGACGCTCCTCGCTAGCCCAGTTACAATGTAGCCGAGTCAGTCGGATGTCTCCAAAGCGCGCTGCTCTTTCTCCAGCAACCAAGCGCGCTCGCGCTGCCGAACGTAAGCGCAAGTCGCGGCAGGCTCAGCGACAACATTCGAGTGGAACAGCGTCTTCCAGAGTTCTCCCAACACAAGAAGGTTGAAAGCCAATGAACGGGCGCGACTGAAGCGACTCAACCGGTCTCCTGGGACGAAGGCAGAACGCAAGCGACAACAACGCCTTCGGAACGAGCAACAGCAGCAACAACAAGGCACTTCAAGTGTGGAATGCCAGCTCCCAGATTCTCCCAACACCGGAAGATTGAAGATGAAAGAGGGAAAGCGTCTAAAGCAACTCAACACGTCTCCCGGAACGGGTGCTAAAGAGTCAGAACGCCTCTTGCCAGAAAAAAAAAACAAGTATATGAGCCAGAAGAACAAGTACCAGTCGAATAAACCAATAAATGATTTAATCAACATCGCAGTGCATTTCAATAAAAGAGAGCAGTTCAGACAACAGAGGCAGTCATAGAAAGGCTTTCGCCTACCGCCTCAGCAATGTGCCCATACATTTTCTTCTCAGGACCTCAATAAAATTCTTTGCCTACCTGTCTGTCTCTCTGTCTAATGGACACTTCAGAAGCATTTTCGCTGTAGGCGTCGCCGTGATGTTTCAACTAAATATAAAGGATAAGTGCGATAACGCCGTTGCTGCACACCGTATGCTGTGTGGGCAAGGTTCTGACCGGTGTTCTATAAGTCGCGGGTCGCTTTTTTCGTCGCGATGGTAGGTTGGATTTTTTAGAACCACTGCCCCAGGAGGGCACATGTAACCGGCAAACGGAGGCTTCAGGAGAGCATCTGAGATTATAATAAAGGAGGCGGCGCAGGGTCTCCAGGGCTCCCGAGGGTTAGCGGAGGGATCAAAGCTGGAAGCAGGGCGGCCCGTGGGTTGGGGCCGCGCAGGCCTCGGCGAGCCTCTAGCTTTGGTGTCCTGGAGGCACCGCCAATAATGCGAAATAATGGCACGCTGTTTCAATTAGTAAAAAAAACGATTGAATAAATATAATTACGTCCAGCCGCCCATTTGCGACGCTAAGTTCAGCACTACCGCGCCCCGCGACTTCTGCCGGCACGCCTAGGGGACAGACGCATACTACACGCGCAAAGAAACTCCTCCATAGTGACTAGGCAGAGTCGTATATTCAAGAAGCAAAAGTCCACACATTTCCTCTCTCGCAGCTGCTGTTACTCGCGCATGCGCGCAAACGTCCGGCGTCTGCCCAAGTGCCACGTCCCGTTGTACCTACTAGCAATTGTAAAAATGCAGCACGCGAGGTTGGAGAGGGAGGGGGTGCTTCGAATCTGCCAACAAGCGTAGAGAAGGATGCATGTACTTTGCACGGCCGAGCACAGTGTTGCGCGCCGTATCTTGAATATGATCTGTAGACGGCTCATACCGTTGTCCACGCTGCGTGCTCGTCGTTCTTGCGTTCAAACGATAGACCACACGAAGGTTCGCTCGCTACTGCTGCCGTGTTGCTCACACCGGGTTGCTCACGTCTGCATGCCTCTTTGACTTGTTCGCGTGAGCTGTACGATATTTGATCAGGAGAGGTGTGCTTTGATGTCATTAAATTAATCTCCTTGGTGACCATGCTTTCATTCTCGATCAGTTCGGCTCATTGAATGACTCGTCAGTACAGAGATAAGCTCTGAAACACTTAATAACGCTTTTAAATGATGTAGTATTTGTTGATTGAAACTCCGGGTGGTCTTTTCTTATTTATTTGATTGTCACACGTGGGTATTGCTTTCACGTTAAGAACCGCACTCTAGGTTGGCCGACGGCTCGTATCTTTTCGTGCGCTTTGTTCTCACCGCTCAGTTGGCGTTCAAGCAGTACACAGCATACAAATACAAATATGCCTTTATTTCCATAAACGTACAACTTATGGGGGATATAAGGAAAAAGTTGCTCGCAGCAACTTGACGGGCCTTAAACCCGGTCTGAGGGCAGCAGCAGAAAGCACAGGCACTGATTTAGAACCGGCAAAACAAATACATAAGCGAAAAAAAAAGACAAGTTGGCTTAGACAGTATGCCAGCAAACAGAAGTGCAATGAAAAAAAAGAAAAAAAAATACGAAGCTCACTTCGCTCGCTACTGCTGCCGGGATTCCTCGCGCCAGCGTTTTGACAGCGAGTGTCCGCGGTCGTCGAGTGTGAAGTGTTCACGTTTGCCTGTGCGCGCTGACACCACGCTGGGTAATTTACATAGCAAGCGAATGCTCACAACGGGCGCCCTACTCCGGCGGCTGCTGCGTATGGCGGGGCCGCGCGAGCCCTTTCTTGAATACGTACGACCTGCGATGCGGGACAGTGTAGGGGTCCGGGCGCACAGAGGGCCGATAGCGTCGTTTGCACTATAGTCCTCATACGCAGGACATGTAATGAGGAGGGAAGATAACCGATGGTCATTAAGGGTTACGGACTGGATTCCAAGAGAAGGGAAGCATAGTAGGGGGCGGCAGAAAGTTAGGTGGGCGGATGGGCGGTGGGCGGATTAAGAAGTTTGTAGGGACAACATGGCCACACTTAGTACATGACTGGGGTAGTTGGAGAAGTGTGGGAGAGGCCTTTGCCCTGCAGTGGGCGTAATCAGAGTGATGATTAGGGTTGCCGCCAACCCGAGTTCAGGGTTGCCGCCATCTTTGTTCGTGCGCAGTGGGATGTCAATGACAGGGGCCCGGGCATCGTGAGTGTCTGTTTTCGCGTCTGTGTCCATGAGGTGCTGTCATGGATGAAGAAAAAAAAAACAATAGGAACTCGCGAAGTGGGATGTTACAAATTTAGGATAACAAAAGTCGCCCCAGCACGTGATCATGTCGCAGTACGTTAGCAGCGGCGTACTGTTTACTCCACCAAAGCTTTCATGCATGAAAAAGCACACTCACATCAAAGTTCAAGCACACTCACATTAAAGTTCAAGAGTGGTCATATATCTGCCGTGACTGGCGAATTGGAAGATATGACATGTGTACCCTGGAATTTTGGTGTGAGTGTGCACTTTTTTATTTACATACCTCACAGACTCCAAGGTTTGAGTATTAAACGAGGGGGATCTGAAGTAGTGAAAATGAAGAGCGCAACCCTATAAGTAGTTAACGCAATAAAAAAAAACAGAACTAAACGAACAGAACTAACAAGCAAATATGTCGCAAACAGTCATGCGGACCCTCCCCCCCCCCAAAGAAAAAAAAGAAAAAGAGAACTGGACACAACGTCATGCAATACTTTGAGAGAATTTTCAAATTTCGTGAATGTATGCCCTGTGCCCGTCCTGTGCAGCTCGTGTTTTTGTCTTCATCTTCGTTGGCGTTATAACCACGTTTACGCAATGTCAGTGCATTTTTTCATTTCAACAACAATTACACCGCCAATGTTGAAGGACGCGGATGAAAAGGAATTCACGTGGGCAGTGGCTGTATGTCGTTCGTTACTGTCTGTCGCATTTCCTTTCGCTAATTCATTGGAGCACACAGTCACAATGCCCTGCACGAACAAGAAGCCGCGTAACGTAGCTCGACGCCCACTGTGGAGGCTGCTCTGCCCATGGGCGTTTAAAAAACAGACTGCTGGAGTGGAGATGACATCTCGAAAGGGAAGCGGGACCGCCGCCATGTTACCACGGGCACGAAAAAACCTTAGCGAATAGCGGTGATTATACGAAGCGCGATTTAGGATGGGTAATTTTGTTGTGCAGATAATGTTCGACGTCTTTCTTTCTGTCACTGCTTTGAAAAGGAAACATAGACGTCTCGTCAAACTTTGTGGCACGCCACGATATCAGTAGTCAGCCAAACGTTACATTTTAGCCATGCGCTACGAGCGAGATAAACGAGCTGTGAGCGGATTTCAGCTTTCGTGGACTCCCTTTCTGGGTTGAAGTATTGACGTTCTCTGGCTTCAGCTGTGCTCATAGGAAACTGTGGGGGCTGCCACTTCGGCAATCCTTTTTAAAAGCCTCCTTGGCTCTGGCGAAGGATGCCCATCAGATCGTTATCAGTGAGTTACGAAACCGAAACGCATCGCCTTCCTGTACGCACCACGAAATAATTCCTCAGTTTAACTCGTAATTTTAATGTCTCCTTATTATCCCGATATATATACTATCGAATTCATTAACGTAGGAATCGCATTAGCGCGAACACTCGCAAATAAAATGAAGTAGTTTACATTTCTAGCGCGAACAGAAAGTTTCATTTCTTTTTCTTTATTTTAATTTTACTTTGTTGTTTTGGTCCGCACCACATTTCCTGCGCGATTGCACCCCTCCGCGTGTCAAACATGGCGTCCACCTTGTGGCCCGGCACGCGCGTCTGGTCCCGAAATCCCGCCGCGTTCCGTTCGCCGCGAGGAGGACTTACGCCAAATTTCGGCAAGCAGCGTTCCTCTAAGCAGGCGAAGCAGCTTGCGTTACAATGCGTGTAGTACGCCGGTGTATACGCGGCGCGGTCAGCCCGGCATATCCGCAGCCTTTGCGTTTTGTACCGTGCCGTCAGCGTGCGCTCACCGGTGTGAGTGAACGGACTGCCGCTGGGATAAAAGCCGAATCTCGGCGCGAACCTATGAAACACCCAGAGCGCGAGAAAGAAAAAAAATGCATTTCGGCTTGGGCAGCAGCACATCACCGACATGATGATGTGCACATCATCACATCATCAGCAGCACATCATCGACTGAACCGGCGCTTTGATTGCCGCCGCACAGCGGTGGCATTGTAGGAGTAGCGAAGAGAGCAAGGCTCACGCCGTGCGCGAGAGATGGCGCCAGAAGCGCGAGCCCAGCTAGAGTAGCGCACTCGCCCCGGCTACGGAGCTGGTTACGGCGAGGGACAACGGCGAGGCATGACGGCGAGGCTAAACGCAGGAACGGGCGCCAATGAGCTGCGCTCTTAAAACTGAAGCTCGAAGGGTGCAAGAGGGCCGCCAGAATACTGGACGAGCGAGGCTGCAGCGCAGCTGCGACACAATCACGACGGCTTCTCTGCGACGTTAAGTGCACATATGTCTTGTCTCTATGCTCGGCAAAGTGCCGACAGTCGAAAATAATACGTGCAACGAGGTCGTCGTGCCACCTGGACGTGGCGGAATATCAGCGTCACCGCTATTCGAATAATTCTGAAGGAAAAGAAGGCGCAATCCCGCACTGCTCGAAAGAGGCGACATCATCACACGTCGACGGAAACAACTCCACATATCGCGCAAGACATCGGGAGACATGTAACAGTATAAGCGCCTTTTAAACGCTAAAGCGTTTCTTGGCCGTAGGTTGGCGAAAGCGCGCACCCTTGGCTGGCGTCCGCAAAAGGCGTCCGCAAGAAGCCCTGACCAGAATGCATATGACTTCTCCCAGCGGAACGGACGCCGACGCCAACAGCGACCGTAGCAACGTAGCCAAAGGAAACTCCTTCGTGCTCCGATCTCGTAAGAACGTTTACTGCAACGTTTGCAGGAACGCAGTGCAAATTTCAGCGAGCCTGTGCACCGCCTGCGAGGATGATCATTTTACTTTAAAAGGACCGCGCCATGGATGAATGCAATTGCAATGCTATTTGTATCTTTTGTTTGCGAAGCGAAATTAAGGCGGTGTTTGGGCAAGAAACCGACAGATAACCAGAGTGCCTTTGGCGGCTGGGAAAAGTGGCGTTTAGGCGACTTTGATCTACAATTCGTTTGTACCATAGAGATGTTTGTACGACGCTAACAGTAAGTTTGTTAACATTGCTTTTTCTGTCGGAGGAGTTCTTCCTTGGAGAAGAAGAGTTCCTTCGGCAGTGGTCATGTCGTTTCCTGTCGGCGGCTAATGGACGCGTATGGCTGAATTTTCGTCCAGCCTGGTTCTTGTAGCCAGACCATCAGAATTATCCATTTATTACACATAGAATGCAGGTGCCCGTGATTTCTGTGTGTGTGTCATCTCGTATACATGATCATTTTTGTATATACACATCTCGTGCACATCACTTCAAAATTGTGTAAAGTGTTCTATCACATCATCATTGTATATAACCATTGTGCACACTGTATATATTGAAAGTCATTTTGTACATGTGGCATTTAGTTTATGTATAACTGTGCCTTTCCGTGGGTATACGTGTTTATATGTTGGTGCGTGAGGACTCGGACACTACTCGCGTTGACAACGCGCTGTGTTTCGTGTCTTACATGTTATCGTCCGTGTGGAATTGTGCGGTGATTATGACTCAGTGTTCGTATCGTCTCTTGTCGAAATAAACTTTTTCTAAACACAACCATTGTTTCTTGGATTGGTGTACACGCCAACAGAGAATAGCTTCCTTCCAAAGTGTACGGTTAGCGTCGTACGTGACAGTTGAGCGGGTCAAGGGAGCCAAGGCAGAGCATAGCCGTAAGGCAACGTTACTACACCGGGCTTGTGCTCCGGCACTTTGGTTAGTCTGCTGCATGACGGCAGGAAGTAGGACAACAGATTTCTCACTTATTCTCAATACTGCCATTCTCAGTTGAGACCATAGCAGGTGTGCATTACAAAGACAATCGTGTTTAAAAAGAACACACACACACACACACACACACACACACACACACACACACACACACACACACACACACACACACACACATATATATATATATATATATATATATTATTTATTTTTATTTTCAAATACTGTTGGCCGTCTTGGCCGTAACAGGGTGGGTACAGCTGGTTTGCACATATATCGTAAAAAAATGTAAACAGTAAAATATATATGTAAAATGTAAATGTAAAATATATATGCGTCCAAAATTGCTTTAAAGTAAGGAACGCGAGATAATTCAATGGCTTCTTCTGGATTACGTTTACCACTGGGAAAACATTTGAAAAATGACTCGAGGTAGTAACTATATATGGACGAGTACATGCGCAAATTCGGCTAATTCCCTTTTTAACCATGCGATCAACCCCTATGGAAGACTTGAAGCTCTCTATCCGAGCTGCTCATAACCGTTCCTACCGATGCAAAAAAAGCTGACGCTGCTAATTTTTACAGTTTAGTGAATGCTACAGTGAATACAGCTATAAGGCTGCTCGCGCTATGCTCTTTCGACGGTAAGGCGCAAGTAGCCACGTGACTCTCCGCGGCTTCAGTTTCGGTATTTTTGTGTGCGACTGGTGAGCATTCACTGTGCCGTCAAAAATTAAAGAATGATGATATGCGCACTGTACGGATTGCGCGCCCCTGCCGGAAGTGGCCACGTGACTCGGTGCACGATGATGCAGCGCAATCTATGGGAAACGGCTATTCTCGCATTAGTACGTGTTAGCATGGAGATATAAGGCTGGTGCAAGGTTAGGTTAGGTTAAAGGCAAGTTGGGGTTAATTCGGTTGGAACTAAAAATTACTGAAGCTCCCGTACTGGGGTGCGAGAATTGCAAAGGTCTAAACCAGACTCTGTAAAGATCTAAAAGGTCCATAAAGCCACTATAAAGGTCTAAACCAGGCGACGATAATGAAAGAGAGAATAGCCTAGAGGAATTTGAAATCCCACAAGTAACGCCCGAAGAAGTAAAGAAAGCCTTGGGAGCTATGCAAAGGGGGAAGGCAGCTGGGGGGGGGGGGATAAGGTAACAGCAGATTTGTTGAAGGGTGGTGGGCAGATTGTTCTAGAAAAACTGGCCACCTTGTATACGCAATGTCTCATGAGCTCGAGGGCACCGGAACCTTGGAAGAACGAAGTTGGATGTCCCGTAGTCGCTAGGGTGCTGTTCCGTCTGTCCAAACTGTAAAAGAACTTCCGCCCTTAAGTGAATAAGGGTGTAAAACAGTCTATAACTCACACCCTCACACGTATATAAGAACGGTGTACGGGAGTGAGTTATCGACCTATGTACACCTTTGTTCAGGTTTAAGGGTGTTGCAGCAGAAGCTGCCTTGCTCGCTGCATCACGACATGTCTCACCCGCGTACAATTGAAGCATCATCCGTGGACTTAGCGTGCAAACCTTGCTATTTCTGGCAATGCTTCGCCCTTCGAGCGAAACTACCCATGTTTTTTTTTTTATCCGTTCAGGTTCAGTTCGGGCTCAGGCACGTTCCAAGAATGTCAGTAAAGGTTCAGTTTTGACAAAAATTACGGTTCAGATGAGTCTGTCGTTTTCGGGTTCGTTTCGACATCCTGATGATATCGGCTAGTAAATAAAAGAAAATCACTGTCACGGAGGGAGTATGGATGCGCCTACACGTAGACCGGCAGCGGCTGCAAATCTGTGCGGGTTTGATGGCAAGGAAGTTATAGAAAACTATGTACAGTCGCGGACAGAATAAAATGGACCACGGGATCTCCGAAAACGTTGAATTCCCGAGCAGCCTGTAGCAGTAACCAGCAAAACTGCCCACGACAACGTTGTTAGCATATTCTAGTCGAGGTCCAAACTGCAAATACCAGATTGCGTTGTGAGGTTGCGGAGATATTCAGCTTTTTCTTAGATTTCATGGTACATAATATTCTGTCCGCGACTGTACTTTCAGCAACATCCTTGGTGTGAAGCTGTACAGAAACGGTAAAACGTTCTGGCACGAAAACGAAACTCCGCTCAAGACAGCCGGACTACATGCGGAGTGATACACATGCTCGGAGCTCCGGCCCCTGTGGTTTTGGTTTCGTTGCCGCGAAACGCTGTGCTCGCGAGTTTAACCTACAGGAATGGCAAACGCGCTGGAACCGTCCGAAGATGCGGAACGCTGCTGCCCGTCTTGCAAAGCCAAGTGAGGTGGTTGGGACAGTGTTTCTACCGCGGCCTCCGCGATCACCAGCGCTCCCCCTTGCGATCTCGGAGACCACGTTCCTACAGTCGGTTCGTTTGGTACAGCGTCGTTCGGGCTCGCTGTGCAGGAGAAAGGGCGCTGCTTCCGAGCGAGTTGATTCACGTTGACCCTTGGTTCAAACAGGGCTCGCGCGCACACCCTGGCTCCGTAAAATAGGGCGTCTTCCCTTCCCCTCAAGCTGTGCTCAGTGCCATGTCAAAGTCGCGACCATGTGACGTGCGCTGCGGGATTGCTCCGAATATTCCGGCAAGGGAAAAGATGTAAGGACAAACGCCTTCATCGCTTAGGCTTAGCCTCTTCGCAATGCACACGAGATTCATTTAACAGGAGCACTGCGTGCAGTACAGGATTTTCTGAAATTCCAGGATTTTCTGAAACTCCAGGATTTTGGTTGTTCAGTGGCTATGGTGTTGGACTGCTGAGCACGAGGTCGCGGGATCGAATCCCGGCCACGGCGGCCGCATTTCGATGGGGGCGAAATACGAAAACACCCGTGTGCTTAGTTTCAGGTGCACGTTAAAGAACGCCAGGTGGTCAAAATTTCCGGAGTCCACCACTACGGCGTGCCTCATAATCAGAAAGTGGTTTTGGCACGTAAAACCCCATATTTTTTTTAACAAAACGTCGTTTTACGCATTCATGCACAAAGGTAACTGGAATGCCAATGGATTTCTCCGCGAAGTTCGGGAATTATTATCTCGATACTGGTGTCACCCTGAGTATTCGTTCCAAGTGGATCCGCCTTGCGAACTCCACGGCTATAATTGGTGAACTGCAATATGGGCCTTAAGGTTATTAGTTAAAACATAATTAGTGAAATGTTAATTTGTCGATTATGCACTTCAATGTTTTGTGCATGTCCGCCTTTTCGAGTAGACCAGCTCATGAACGGGAATTGTGCTATGTGCCACAGGCAACCTCTAAAAATTTTAAATGTGGTTCGCTGAAACATCCTAATATATATATATATATATATATATATATATATATATATATATATATATATATATATATATATATATATATATATAGCTATTTCTAGTAGTAAAGCATAAGTACCCCAGTAAGTGGATGGGTAAACGGCGCCGTGGTAGCTCAGTTGTTAAGAGCATCGGACGTCTAATGCGAAGACGTGGAATCGATCCCTACCTGCGGCAAGTTGTTTTTTCATCCATGCTAATTTCCATGTACTTATCATTTCGCATATCAGACTGTCTTTGCCTGCGCAAACGTACCTTTAGAACGGCAGTTGGGGAGGTGGCCCGAGGCATTCTTCAAGCCTGACAACACTGACAACAATACCGAGCACAGTAGCACGCTGCACCTAACTTCGACGACGCGGCCCAGGTGAACCTCTCGACGCTATCTCGGCTCGTTACACGCACCCTGCAGCCCCGCCGGCAGATGGCGACCTGGTCGCTGTTCTGCGGTTCGGCCAGGCGTGCCGAGCAAACCACCTGTCCTCGCAGCCAAGTATACACGCACGCACCGAGAGACGCACTGGGCTTTCTTGAATAGTCGGTGCCTCGCGCTGACGCAGTTTCTCGTTTCTCCGCGGCAGATGCTCGCGCGCCCCTCCGAGATCGCCGACAGGTGGCGCTGTTTCCTCGATGCTTTGGACAGACGAGAGAAACGACGACCGTGGAAGAAATAAACAGAACAGACGATGACGCATGTAGTTCGGGCAAGTCGCGGTCCAGAAAGTTATATGTGTATATTTCTAAATGAAAAACGCGAAGCAGACGGCCCGGTAGCAGAAGTGCAGATGCTGTCTGGCACAGGGCGCGCTGGCTTGTTGTGTGCGGTAATGTTACTCTCTCTCTCTCTCTCTCTCTCTCTCTCTCTCTCTCTCTCTATATATATATATATATATATATATATATATATATATATATATATATATATATATATATATATATATATTAGTCATATCATAAGAAGCCAACAAACACTGACACCAAGGACAACATAGGGGAAATTACTGTTGCTTAATAAGTGAAGTAATGAAACGATAAATAATGGAAATTAAGGTGGATGAAAAAACAACTTGTCGCAGGTGGGAACCGAACCCACAACCTTCGCATTTCGCGTGCGATGCTCTACCAATTGAGCTACCGCGGCCCTGTTTTCCCATCCACTTTCTTGGGTATTTATGTGTCCTAGTAGAACCCTGGGAGTGTTAGCCAGCGTCGCCACTCACAGACCTTGACGGCGGACGTCAGATGATCCAAATTTCCGGAGTCCCCCTCCCCCCCACTATGGCTTGCCTCATAATCAGATCGTGGTGTTGGCACGTAAAACCCCATAATCCAGTCTAACTAACTGTCGGTTAGTGTTTCAGGCCTGGTCTTTTAGGGTCTTGCTAGCGCATATGCAAGCATGAAGAGCCACAGACTAGCCTCTTTCATAGCGATCTGGAAAACCAATTTCGATTCCTATAGTTCACCGCTGTGCGTGTCCACTTTCATAGCCCCGTCTAATACGTTGAAAGATGCCTCTGAATGAATAGAATTTATTGATAGGAAAGACAGAGAGGTCGACCTGAGCTAGTGCGCTCTAGTCTGCTACTCTGTACTGGGGAAGAGGGAAGGGGAGTGAAAGTATTGGGATGGATGATGATGATAAGAGAAGTGGTGAGTGCTTATGTACATGAGACAGTTGCCTCGCTAGAGCCGCTCGTCGAGCTTGGTGTCCTGCAGGAACTTCAACAATGCTTTTGTGGCACGCATTGAAATTGCAGTGTCAGGCCATGGACCGAGAATAGCTTCCTCCGACAGTAGTTGTCTGCCAACGCTGGCTAGGAAACTCTCTAACGTCCTTCGCTCCAGCATATATGCTGGGCAGTCGCACAGTACGTGTTGCAGTGTTTCGGGCATCTGGCAGTGTACACAATCAGGGCTGTTCGATTGGCCGATGAGGTGTGCGTAGCGACGGGTGAAAACAACGCCGAGCCGAATCCTGCGTAGCAATGATGTTTTGCTCCGTGTAAGCCTCAATCTGTACATGGGCATGCGCGATCTCCTTGTTCGGAGTGCGTAGGCTTCGCTTTTTTTCTTTCTCTACTTTTTTCTGGGAGGCGCTGGTCGAGCGTGCGTCGTCGCGAAGAGCGAGAGCTTAACGTAGTTTTGCTCAAACGCTCAAAATGTACAGCCGCTGCGAGCGTTGGTTTATCGTGACATAACAACTACAGCAATAGCCTGCTGTCTCCGACTATCGAGGAACCAAGCGAAACAAAGCCGGAAGGCGCTGCAGGGATACAATTTGCCGTTTGCTACCCTACACTAACTTCGGTTGCACGAACTCGACCCCGAGCGCGTCGAGTCTGAGGTCGAGCTGGCCTCCAGATCGACCGACCCTAGCGCGTTTACACACGCGCCCCATCCCAAACGGGTTGGTTGATTGCATGCGGGTTGGCCTCGACGCTCACTCGTGCCCGATCGGCTATAGTGTGTGCGTGAACGCGTCGATCGGTTTTCGACCCGACATGCCGACTCGACCCGATTTCATTCGGTTCATGTAAACTTAGCACCGTGGGAAGGGGGGGGGGGTCGACCCGATTTCATTTGGTTCGGGGGAGGAGGCAAGGACTGGTATAAATTAGGTATAAAAATGGCCAGGCTTAGCTTGGTTAAGCCAAGAATGCGTTGTATATTGCGCGAGTTGGGGCCCAGCTTATCCTCCGGCTGTCGTGACTTCACGTCACGTGGTTGCGCTAAAGGTCAATGGTGGCTGCCCGGCCGCGCCCAAGGGCTGAACTGAGTGATTGCAATATGCAACGCATAAAAGTAGAGATACACGCGGACACAGCCGTTTGGTGCACACGTTCACACTACGGAATCGCGGTCATCATCAGCCCGCGTTGTAAAACGGATAATACACCTCTTGTGCAACTATGTTGCCTTTAAGATTCGTCACATTGCTGCGACGACAAATGAAGCGGGCATTGCAGAACGGTTTTGTTCCGACTAACTTTATGGAGTGAAAGGCCACGTCGCCGCTTCTCACGAGCAACTTCTGAAGACGGCGCTCGAAAGAGAGCCGCGCCTGCAATTGAGTGTCCGCTCACGGCTCAAGCACTTTCACTGTACTAAATGGAAATAGTACTGGGCAGTTGCGAAATAAAAGCTCGTTGTCTCCTGCTAAAATAGTTCAGTCGGCTGAGTACGGACGTCAAGACTTGTCGCAAAGTTTTACTTTTAGTTTAGGCTTCACTGTAAACACCAGCGACACAAAGGCACGTCGAGCAAAAGGCCAAACCATGAGGCGAGATTAGCGCCGTGTGTGAGCATAAAAGTAGTACGCCATTAAAATCGATCTTGTTTGTTTTTTGTTCCCATAGTAAGATGGCTGCAGCGCGGCTTCACTTTTCGGGGCATCGCCCACATCGTCTTCAGGAGTCAACCATCATCAGCAGCGTCTGTCATCAACGCGAACTGCTGCAGCTGCGAAGGAAAGTTTCTGTCCATATATACTGGATCGAGGACAGTTACGAAGGATGTTTTTTTCTTTCTTTTTCTTTGGTCTCCTCGCGAACGCTTTGTTCACGCGCGCACTCGCAGAAGCAGGAAGCGAGCACCGAGCAAAAAAAAAAGTGTACTTCGGAGTCGGTCAAGTGGCACGCGAGCGTTCCGTCTCCAGGGGCGAGGGTGACTCATCGCAGGTGCTTCCAAGAATGCGTCACGTCGCGTTCTCGTGCAGGGAGCGGAGCCGGCCTGGGGGTTTGAAGTTTATTACAATTTTGACAATACAAGATTGTCATGGCGCCGGAGCAAAAGGCGAGACTATACACGCCTGACTAGGCCCCTGGCGCCACGAGCACAGCAGACAACAGTGCAAACAATATACACATAATACATACTTATATATACGAATGATACAATTATACATACAAGAAATTGGTTGGGTTGGTTTCGTTTAGAGCTAGAAGTAACCGTTTTTTTTTATGCGAAGCATATTACGAGAGCTCAACCCAGCTCCTCAGGCGCGGCGGTGTCGCCATGAAACCACGTGACACCGTGACGTCACGACAGAGCAGAAGTGGCTCTGGCTCAACTCTTGCAAGACGGGCTGGGTGGGAATCGAACCAGGGTCTCCGGAGTGTGGGACGGAGACGCTACCACTGAGCCACGAGTACGACGCTTCAAAGCGGTACAAAAGCGCCTCTAGTGAATGCGGTGTTGCCTTAGAAACGAGCTGTTTCTAAGGCGTGCGTCTCTTGCTCAGGCGCACATTTCGTTGCCGCGCCGAACGCTGCTTTGCTCGACGCTCACCGCGTCCAATGCGGGGCGCGTAGTCGCTGCCCTGTAGCCCATTGTCTTACACCCCTTGGCGGGTCGACGGGAACCCTGTCGCGTTCCACTCTTGAAGGCGAAGCAGTAATGCATGAGTTGTTTCTTCGTCTAGCCGAACAAAATATAGCCAAGCAACAGCAGTTCACCAGGCTAAACAGTGGTTCAACAACTAAAATAAAGGCTAGTATGCTTCGCATCCTGGGCTTAACCTTACCTAAGCAACAACCATTTTTTTTTCAGGTGGCGTCAGAACTAAACGGAACATGTGCAGGCATTGCGTATACGATCGGAATTCGTCGGTGTCCACGATTAGGAACAGGCAACGTAGGAGTGTGTCCTGCCCCACGAGGGGGCAGACCGTTACAAATTGTTTCTTTTTTTCAGGGCGATGTCACTAAAGGGGAACACTATATCAGTTTAAAATAATGAGATTATAGGGTTTTACGTGCCAAAACCACGTTCTGATTACGAGGCACACCGTAGTGGGGGACTCCCGAAATTTCGACCACCTGGGGTTCTTTAACGTTCACCTAAATCTAAGTGGCCGGGTGTTTTCCCATTTCGCCCCCATCGGAATGCGGCCGCCGTTGGCCGGGATTCGATCCCGCGACCTCGTGCTTAACAGCCCAACACCATAGCCACTAAGCACACTATATCCGTTTGTACCGATAAAACATTTTTTTTCGAAACTTCATCTTTATAATTTCGCGATTAGAGGTAGATCATTCGAAAAGGAAGTGTAGGTCATCATCATCAGCTTATATTTATGTTCACTGCCTCCAGGACGAAGGCCTCTGCCAGCGATCTCCAATGTGCCTTAAATAGACTGGTTGACAGGCCATTTACAGAAGCGAAGATCTGGGGAGCCTGGCCTCACAGTTCATTAGCCCAGAAAGCAGCTCGAGCGCTTTTTTACTACCTGAGGGCAACAGACTTGAGTGCCCGACTGTAGACATCCTACACCTAAGTTCTCTCTCTCTCTCACTCCCCCTCTCCCCTCCCCATGTGTAGGGTAGCAAACTGGACTCATTCTGGTTAACCTCCCTGCCTTTCCTTCTCTCTCTCTCTCTTTCACTCCTCTTTCCCCTCCCCATGTGTAGGGTAGCAAACTGGACTCAGTCTTGTTAACCTCCCTGCCTTTCCTTCTCTCTCTCTTTCACTCCTCTTTCCCCTCCCCATGTGTAGGGTAGCAAACTGGACTCAGTCTTGTCAGCCTCCCTGCCTTTCCTCCTTCCCTTCTCTCTCTCTCTCACTCTCAATCTCTCCCTCCCCACTCCCTCCCTCCCTCCCTCCCTCTCTCTCTCTCTCTCTCTCTCTCTCTCTCTCTCTCTCTCTCCCAATTGCCTGCATTGCGCTAGCTGATGCGCGACGTTGTGCCTGCTAAATTACTGATTTTCGGCACGCCACCCGTTTCTCTGCTGTCCTCGACTGCGTTTTCCCTTCCCCCGGCACCCGTTATGTAAATGTAATAGACGGCCGGTTACCTGCCCTACACACTACGCCGCCTGCCCAGTCCCATTTAGGTGCGATTGGAACTGTGTTTGCCAACTTCAGGCGTTTTGAGTCGCTCGGTCGGTTTGTGCTTATTTTTTTAGGTGCGACGTCAGGACACCTGGCCTTTTCTGCTTCACGACTCGACGACGGGGCAAGTTTTGCTACGTGTCATGACGTCACAATAATGCCGACCTCTCCAGGTCTGGATTCTCGAAATTAAATTTTGTTCCTCAGTAAAGTTTTCGCATCCATCCATCCATCCATCCATCCATCCATCCATCCATCCATCCATCCATCCATCCATCCATCCATCCATCCATCCATCCATCCATCCATCCATCCATCCATCCATCCGTCCATCAAATTAAAACATCCAATACGTGTTTTACATCTTTCTCACATGCCATTAATGCGCGAGGAACGTGAGATGAAGTTGTTACGCGACTAGAAATTATGTACCAGATAACAACAACAACAAAAAATTATCTCCTTATTTATCGTTCTTTACCAAAAGTTGAATATTGGGCGAGTTGGTATGGCCTATTTGCTTTAGTGCTTCTGGTGTATTGTACTTCTTGCACCTATTCTACGTATCGTTCTTGCTTTCCTCTTGTATTTATTTCACCGACATGGGAATGAGTCGTCAGTTGCAAGTAGCGCTGTGTGTGTGTGTGTTTCTTTTCTGTTACGTGAATCATTGCAATTTCCACTACAGCAAGTTATGTTTCCTTGTTACTACCGCCTCTATGTCATTTTTCATCCGGGTTGTGTTTTACCCTAATCGCCTTTAACGAATAGCGTACCAGGGCGCATGGCCAGGCTGTATCCTCGCGAGTTCTCATTAACTACAACAGCGACTCCCACAGAATGCAGCCCCCCCCCCCCCCCCCCGTCGCATCGTGAATAACGTGACAGGTGCTCCGTCTCACGAAACTTTCAAGAAAATAATTTTTTTTTTCTAGAGACGTCGCTATGTAAGGGATGACCGCAGGTGTTTGTCCCGAATCGCGATGAATGCAGCTGTTCGCCTAAAGAAACAGCAGCTGCTTGACGCGCTCGCTTGCTCGTTTATACGCTTACGCTGGCGTTCTTGTATAGAAAACCCGCAGCGTCGGTGGAGGTGAAATGCGAAAGAAGTTCGAGCACTTGGATTCAGCTAGATGCACGTTGAAACTCCCAGGCGATCGAAATCAACCCGGACTCCCTCACGTATGCGGCATCTTTCGTAGGCCTTCTGTTGCTTTAGGCCGTTAAGCCAAAGTCAATCAATCAATCAATCAATCAATCAATCAATCAATCAATCAATCAATCAATCAATCAATCAATCAATCAATCAATCAATCAATCAATCAATCAAACAAACAAACTATCTATCTATCTATCTATCTATCTATCTATCTATCTATCTATCTATCTATCTATCTATCTATCTATCTATCGATCGATCGATCGATCGATCAATCAATCACGGCTTGTACGCAAGGCCTGACGTCAGTCGCTCCAACTCCACTGCACTTGTAACAATAATGAATTCAGCGCCAAAGACGCGTTCGCAGAGCGGGGAGGACACACACAAAGACAGGACCATTCCGCTCTCCGCGTTTTCGGCTCTAAATTCGTTATTATTCGACCTGAACCAACTAGCCCCAAATGCAAGCACTACTCCACTATGCGTCTCTTGTCTTTCCAGTGATGAAAAATGTAAGAGCTCCGAAGAGGAGCGTCTGCGTACTTCGCACATGTGTTCTCGCTGGCGGTGCACGTTGCTAGTATAGCTTTCCGTGTGACCTCGTGCAGGTCTGGGTGGCGGTGACGCGCGGATGAGTCAACGCACTTGCGTCGTGCGTCTTGGAGACTGCATAGATCGGGTGGCTTGGTCGGTTGTGTACGCGGTGTAATTAGACGATAGCCCGCCGGGCTGTGTCTGAGTGGCAGTATAGTGTTCGGCTGCTGAGCGTAAGGTCGGGGGCTCGATTCCCGGCCACGTTGGACGCACGTAGACGGAGGTCTAATGAAAGGAAGAAAAAAAAAAGCTCTTGTACATAAATTGAGATGCATACCTTAACAAAACTTCTCGTGCCAAACACTGAATTACTATATCGACACTTTCGACGTTTAACCGAGGTCTAAAGCCCTCCATAAACCCTAGAAACAATGCTGGCGAGCGACGGAGTGTCCTAAATAATTTATGTACAATGCTTAATTGTTTTGACGACAAAGTTCTTACATTGAAATCGTTCGTAAGAGCAGATGGCAGCCACTCGTGATGCTTGACATACTTTAGCAAAGGCGGGCCCTGCCAGTCAAAGCTAAATAACGCTGACAAATGAAAAGCATTTGGGAAATCGGCGCGTGTTTTGGTTTTGACAGTCTGCTAATGTAAATGCTGGGTTAATTAGAAAATAAAAGCCCATTGTTTCAAGCTAAAATACTACCTTTGGCAGAGCCACTATGTCAGGATCCCCGTAAAATTTGTCCTAGGCATTCATGTTTCATTCCTGAAACCAATGACACAAAGACAGTTTTCCACAAAAAAAAAAAATAATATATATATATATTTTTTAACGCGCAGCCTTATCAGTACTTCAGCGTTGCTTTCACTCTAAAAACAGTGGCACTCCTTTGATTGCATATTTGCCACACAACGATAATCGTCATCTGCCCTGCTTGCGTTTCCTTTCTTAAAAACGCTGCGGTCGCTACGTTCCTGTCGAGAATGCTCTGTCATGCTAATAACGCGCATGCCGTTCGTGACTTGCAAGTACCGGGCTCGCAGCGTTAAAGAAACGAAATGCGGACAATCGTTGTTGTGTGGTAAATCTAAAACCTAGAGGGTGCAGCTGTTTTTAGAGTGTTGGTGTAAGCGAGCCGTATTGGTTGTATGTAATTTGTGTATAATAATGAGTGAGGTCGAGCTGGCTCGGCTGTGTTTCAGAGTTGAAGGATGGACACACTGCGTTTCTATGGGTGGAGCTGGCTTGTAGATTTTAGGTTGTCACCGACTATAGGCTAAACCACGATTCTTCCCTCCTCCTTAAGTTTTTTTTCCACGACGCGCTAATATACATGCATCCCTCAGTCTACGAACAACTCACCCAGCAACATATATTATTATACAATGTAGTTTAAGGAAAGGAGCAACCGCAGAGGGCAATCAATATCTCGCCCTTCGCCCGCATGTACGACTGCATACATTTTCGTGCTGAAGCAGTTACGTGAGTGGATTTTCCTGTGGTGTCATATTGTGTATCTGTAGTGAATCTACAGTGCTTGTGACATATTCATCTCAATCATTCTGTTTTGACAATTTCGTGCTTCGAGTATTCGTGCCAATTTAAAATGTGTTTTGTTTTGCATGTGAGGTGCGTTAACTTGTTACATATTCCAATGTTTTTTTTTTTAAAGCAGAATGGTGTAGCCGACACCATCTGTCAGCATCTCACTTTGATTTATGTAAAAAACAAAACAGACAGACACTCAAATGAACAAGGAACGAGGCCTATATGCTTCGCAGGGCCTTTTGGTTTCTTGTCACTTGAAATTTGAGCTCCTCTCGAAGTTCCTTGCGCGTGAACGGCCGTTTTAGCGTAAGCTTGAATCTCTATCAAACCAACGAGCTTTGGCAGAGAGCCTTGGCCGGCTCCGACCTCGAGGATCAGCAACGGCTGATTGCGAGGGCCCGGGACGCTGCCCGAGCTCAAGGCATTCTGGAATGAGGACGCCTCTCCATAGCTTCATTTATGGAATGAACATGTTTGTTATCTCTCTCTCTCTCTCTCTCTCTGAGTGGCACTGACTCGATCAGGCGACACTTACTTTTCGTCCGGGAGGCAGCAAGAAAAAAGAAGAGCTTGCGGTACAAAAATCGCAAGGGAAAAGCGTCAGCGCGAGCTTGCTCAAGCGATTACAGGCGTACCATGTGGCAAGGCAACGCCGATGTTTTTCCAAACTGTGCGAGGACTTCCGAACATATTAGCTTTTCTTATCTTTTTTTTTCGTTCGCTGTAGATTTCCTCGTTGGGACTGCTTCTCGCATATATTACGCGGAGAAAAACACAGGAAACGCGGCAGAAGACGACAGAATGCGATATTAGTACGTAACGGGTGGTGTTACGATAACTCCCCCCCCCCCCGAGTGAACCACCGTTACATACAGAAAAACAAGTTACACCCGTAAAGTAATTCGAAGTGTATGACTTGTACCCATGCAAGGTGGGTCACGCTTGGTGAAACACCCTTATCTAGCATAACGCAAATTATGCCGATAAAGGTGTTTCGCCACTTGAATACACACTCACTGAAAACTAAATTCGAAAGTCAAGGTGGGGCGCCGACAGATGGAAACACACTATGGGACAAAGCTGTATAAAGTGCCTCAGACAGGCACCCCTACGTTTCGATAGATGTACCTGCGGCTTTGTCAAAGGCTACCTTGTGATCCTTGGCGTGTTACCTTTAACGAGTTCGTTGGGTGACATTACGTGCACGTGAACGTCGGCCACTTTATCCCTGCTCATACAACTCGTATCCCGTTCATTGGAAAAGGTGCTTTGCGTGGTGAAAAATCACTTGCTGTGCAACAGAAACTCAAATTACACCAGTAAGGGGCGTTTCAATAGGCGCCAGTTGGCATCTGGGTGCTATGTGCATGGTGAAACCTCCTTAGTGAACATTACACCCATTGAACCCAGATTACACTCATAAAGGTGTTTTGTGAGTCCAACTCGCACCCATTGGAAAGGATGATTGCGTGGTGAAACACCTTATACTGATCGCGTCCCGCTTCACGTCCCAAAAGTCTGGCCACGGTCGCGGAACGCAGATTTGGGGACGGAACGAAACTCGTTAAAAGTTTAACTTCTAAGTGTTTCCCGATTGGCGCATATGCTTCCGATGGTGCCGCAGATGCAAGAAATAACTAAACTTCCGACACACGCAATTAACTTGGCGTCCGAATAGATTGCTTCATTTATAACAAACCGGGGCGTAAACGCTTTCTAAAGCTGGTACAGCGCAACATAGAAAGGCAGAAACAAGCCGAGCCGGCCAGATGAAAGAACAGAGCGCCGACTTCCAACAGAGTTTGGAAGAGAGTTGGAAGTCAGCGCTCTGTTCTTTCATCTGGCCGGCTCGGCTTGTTTCTTCCTTTGCATGTTGCGCTGAGTCGGATCGGCTTGTTTCTTCCTTTCTCTGTTGCGTTGAGTTCGATCGGCTTGCTTCTTCCTTTCTCTGTTGCGTTGTACCAGTTTTAGAATGCAATACCAACTCGCCCAATCCTCAAACCTAGTAAACCCTCTGCTTGTTGCCGACTGGCGACGCGATGTGAACGTGTCTGGAGAGGAGGCCTCGTCTTCGGAGAATTGTTTTGCCAGCGTTTCTTTTCTCTCTCTCTCTCTGTCTCTCTCTCTCTCTTTCTCTCCAGCGCGCCTTCGCGTCACACCGCGGTTGCCAAACAGGACGTTGCCACCGATGCACGCCACTTGCTGTGCATAAATGTGCTGCGCGCACGGCCGCGAGCATATATACACTCCCCGTCTCGCCAAATGCGTGCACACAGCAATAGCTCACTTCATCTCGCTTCATCCGATCGTTATAAAACGACAGCCGCGGCTGCGTGTACCCGATAAGTTTAGGAGAACGCCCGTTGCACGCCACTAAATTCATTTCGTGACGCAATTTCATTCAGGATGTGGGCGCTGCACGAAAAGGGGGGCGATTAGAGGAGGCTGTACAGTGGTGCTAAGCTATTCTATACAAACGTTGCCTCTTGTGCTTGGCCGAGGCGATCCGCAGCTTTCGCTGTACTGCACGGAATTGGCGAGACCTGGAGTAAGGCGAGCACGTACATACATTGCGCTCGCACGTCTAAGGAAGACAAATAGAAGGGAACCGAACGCATAGAATCTGTACAGTGAAAAAAGGAAAACTGTGGTACGGGGGGTGCATGGGGGTGGCAAAGTAAGGCGAAGAAGCAAACAGCGTTAACGGCAGCGCGGACAAAAGCTGTTTCCCAGACTCACTCCTCCGATGCCCGTAAGGTTAGTGGCTCCGTTTCATTAGCATTCAGGTCAGGACGTCCTGCGGCGCCTTTGCTCGAGCGCATGCGCACGACTTGTTACGTGCCGAGGGAGGATGGGCAGCTATTAGTACTGCGTTCGTTCGAATGTAGCCCACCGTAGGTCGATCGGCACAATAAGCCGATTCTGCTCGCTACTGCTCACTCACAGAGCGTTTTTTGTCACAGGCTGTGCCCTCGCTCAGATTTGGGAGCAATCACCCGTGTCGTGCCCGCTCATACATCGCCAAAGCTCACTTCCGTGCGCAGTTACCAGCACCCATTCACGTTTTACACTCGCGTCCGCGCCCACTCATCGGCACTCACTGGCACTCGATATCACGTCCATTCACCATAGCAAACGGTCACTCTCACGTTCCGACTCACCATCGCCACTGTAATCATCATCATCATCATCATCATCATCATCATCATCTTCTTCTTCTTCTTCTTCTTCTTCTTCTTCTTCTTCTTCTTCTTCTTCTTCTTCTTCTTCTTCTTTTTACACCTACATTGCAGGACGAAGGTCTCCTCCAGCGATATCCAATTACCCTGCCCTGTCTTAGCATATCCGATTCCGACTTGCATCTGCAAATTTTCAAATTTCGTGACCCCAGTTAATTTTGTGCCGTCCTCGACTGCGCTTCCCTCCCCTTGGCACCCGTTCTGTAACTTTAATGTCCCGCCGGTTATCTGTCTGCCATATGCCTGCCCAGCTACATTTTATACCCTTCTTACTCAATGTTGACAAGAAAATCGACTGTGCCAGCTTGCGATCACGTGCTCCCGCGTCTACTCGAAATCACCGTCACTGACTTTTGTGCGTATACTCACGTTAACCAGCTCTCGCGTTCCTGCTGATGCTCAAGTCGACCACCGACGATCTATGACCTTCGGTCATTCACTAGCGCTTTATCTTATAGGCCTGCGAGATGAATGTGTATCGCGAGCATGAGTCCGTGTGCTGGGGGAACGGGGACGCCGACCTATTTGTTTAGCAGATCTTCATTTTTCTTAGTTCACATAATGACCAAAAGGGGGCGTCACGGTGATTAGACTCGAGGCTAACAAACCGTCTATTAATATTTTCATTCGAGCCCTTCCGGTTCTGAGGGCTGTCAGAATGTGAGGATCGAAGGCCTTAGGTTCATGAGGGAAAGAGTAAAATATGAGGAAATACGGTAATATGACAGACAGACAGACAGAGACAGACAGACGTACGTACGTACACACAGACGGACAGACGTACGTACGTACACACAGACGGACAGACGTATGTACATACACACAGACGGACGGACGGACAGACAGACAGACAGATATAGATAGATAGATAGATAGATAGATAGATAGATAGATAGATAGATAGATAGATAGATAGATAGATAGATAGATAGATAGATAGATAGATAGATAGACAGATAGATAGATAGATAGGGAGAGAGATGAGAGCGCGCAGTCATTTTAACCCAGAATTGGACGTCTTTTCTTACCGAACCAATTCGTTTCTTTTTCAGCGTAAGATATATTCTACACGTCCCCGTCGATGTAGCGGTTTGTAAGATTGCTTTTTCTTTATCGGCTCGTTGCTATACTGCCGCTAAACAGAAACATCTTTCCGTGGGGTTGAATTTTCCTCGTGTTTCTGCAGTCAAAGGAGAGAAAAAAGAAGATAGGCACATCGCCAAACACGCTCGTGCACACCATGCATAGGGCGTACGTTAAACAACTCAATATGGTAAAAAATTATCCCGGAGTCTCCCCCACTGCAACTTGACTGATAGTAAGGTTGTGGTTTTGGCACGTTACAACCGCGGAATTTTATTAACTAATCTAAACAAAAGTGCGCCGATTGAAAAAAAAAAAGAAGAGTGAAACCGAACCTGCCACCGTCGGAAGCGTTTTACATATACGCCGCAGTATTATAGATGGATTTTTTAAGGGCCCACGCATTCTAATGAGTGGGTCCGTACGAAAACCAAATGAATAGGCTCGTCCGACGCATGCTTGTAGTGTGGAACATAAATTAAACCTAAATGGAGGTCGGCCACCAGTCACTGAACGAAGAAAACGAAAAAGAAATAAATATAAGCGATATAGAAAGAGACAGCTCGTCTCCAAGCGTATATACGCTTTTGAAGCTCACTGATCGCGCACGTAGAGAGGTCCCGACCCTCCGAATAGTAATAGATGGCTCGGCCCGCCGCACGCACGGACTTGCGTGTACGTTGTGCACGCGTTTGCAACGCGCTTTTGCCAAACGCCGCCGCCGGACGCCAGTTCATTTTTCAGAGCGAACCACTCGTTTTCTGTACGGGCATCGTGTTGCTCCGATTTCTTTCTTTCTTTTCTTTCTTTCCTGCTTTCTTTGTCTCTCTCTTTCGAACCCCTCGTTTTCCGTCTACGGGCATCGTGTTGCACCGATTTCTTCCTTTCTTTCTTTCTTTCTTTCTTTCTTTCTTTCTTTCTTTCTTTCTTTCTTTCTTTCTTTCTTTCTTTCTTTCTTTCTTTCTTTCTTTCTTTCTTTCTAACCGCTTGTTCTGCTTTTCACTTTGTCGGCTTGTTCGTGATGACGCATACGGGAAATCGAATTCACCTTGTGCGGTCTTCTCCGAGGCACGGACATCTCCCTGGTTCTGCGCGAAAGCGTGGGCAGGATTCGGCCGCGTAAGGGTGTTCACACATACCGCGTATATAGAGCTGCGTACAGCGACTTCGCTTAATGTTGCACTCGCACGTAACTCCATTCTTGCTCGAGGAACTACTCCTATAGATGTACTACTTCGTGGGAAAAACTGCGCTATATGAAGCCAACATTGATGACGAAAGGGAAGCGCGGTGACGACAGAGACGGAACATGCTGTGGGGCGCTTTCCTCGAGGAAATCGACGCTCGTATGTGCCCTTCCTTTGCCTGGCTTTTGTCCACGATCTCATTGCGCAGTTTTATCTTGAAGTCCATACGCACCTAACAGACAGACAGACAGACAGACAGACAGACAGACAGACAGACAGACAGACAGACAGACAGACAGACAGACAGACAGACAGACAGACAGACAGACAGACAGACAGACAGACGGCAAAGAGACAGGCAGACAGACGGACGGTCTGTAATAAATCACTCACTCACTCAAGCAAGCAAGCAATCGAGATTAAATTGGATCATTCGAAAAAAGAAAAGCGCACGTACTACGTGAGCATGTACGGTATACGCTTCAGGGGTCGTGCCTCGATGATGCCACTGAACTGTCATCAGTCCGTCCGTGCGAGCGTGCGCGTCTGTCCGTAAACCGCAGCGAGCATCCGTGTCACGTGAGAGCAGCTTATTTTTCGTCGACTCCCGTTTCTTTGCTAGTGCTGCCGAGGCAGCTGGTCACGTTTCGAAGCAAATCCGTGACAGCTGCTATTAATAACGAACCCTCGACGAATGGGCCGACCAAGCTCCCAGTGATCCCGGACCAGGAACAGAGGAAGTCAATTACGGAGCGAGGCCGTTGAAACGACCTAATGAGCTCGCCGTGGTTACGCTGTTTTAGAAAGCGAGGTTGCAGGTCGACACTCTCAGCGTAACGTTTTACTGTGTACGCTGTCTTGTTTGTCCTGTACACGTAGTGTCCTTCAGGGAATATCGGGCTACTGGAGACGTGGACGGTGATAATAACGCCGGTAGCGACATCGTATGATGCCATGTCTTACCACAACGTCCTAGAGTTTTTTACAGTGGAGCTGTTAGAACCTCGCTGGGCTTCTCTTGACGTCCGCAGCTTCGCCGAGCTGGGGGAGGGAGAGCTGAGAGTGAAAGCAGAGTATAAAAATAGCATCGCGCAGCATAGATACGCGGCGAGGGAGGGTGGAGCCTAGCGGGAGAGAAGATGGGGCGCGGCGGGGACTGTTGTGCCATTACCACAAGCCTGGATTCCGAATCTGCAAGATGCAGAATCTATCCTGCGAGCGCCCTAATTCTCCCTTCACAAGTCAAGGTGCTGAGCCGTCAGGCAGCGGTGTCCTGCGGGAGAAGCATCGGCAGGCGACGTGTTTAGACGCGTCAGCGTGTGCCAGACAGCCCGGCGCCGCACCTCCTTTTGCATGGAGGTCTCCGCGCGCGCGAACTTTGAACCGGGTGGCCAGCGCGGTCGCTGGTTGGACCCCTCGGACGACCGTCGTGTGCTGACTTTGTATTGGGCCGTTTGAGTGACAATGGTTCCTCGGGGATTATAAAAGCAGCGACGCGCTGCCTGAAAAACAGGATCCGCCGACCCACCGGGAGACAGTGTCGCTCCCGACTGGGGTGAGATGTGTCACGCGTTTTCGCCGGACGTCGCCGTGCGGGAAGTCGCGTTTGTGTGAGCTCTCGGCCCCAGTGCCGATCCGATCTTGTCCTGTACAATGACCTGTATATAATGTATAAAAACCCTTTCGTTATTCTCATCGACGCCTGGCTCGGAGTCTTCGCTACCAACGCTCTGTCACGAAACGGGTGACGAGCGCTACGGGACCACAAAGCCGTAATCGTGGTGCAGCGGTGCAAAGTCGTAACACTGGATGGCAGCTACGGGATTGACCGGCATCAGCTACCTCGGCGCGGTGAGTGCCTGAAGTTTACCTCAAACACCAGACTTTCTCTGACACAGGTTATAGTAGCTTAGGGAAGGATTTGGTGTTGCATTGTGATAACCTTGTGAGTTTCAAGCCTAGTAAGAGTGTTTTGAAAACCAGGGGATGCTGAGGGGGTAAACAGGGCAGTGTGTGATATACTTGCATATGTCTTACTAGTAGTGTTATAGTAGCGTACGGCAGGTATATTCAAAAAGGGTAAACAGCAGGAGGACAGTGTGAACGATGGAGAAGTACAAGGTGAAGGAACTTCTCGAAATTTGTGAGGAGTTGGGCATTGAGTTGGGCTCAACCAAAAGAAAGAATGCGATCCTTGAGGTCATGAGGACTGGGGACGTAACGGCTGAGGAAGCCGCTGAGGCCTGGGCGGATATCAGTGAACGTCGGGAAAGGGAGGAGAAGGAACGTTGCGAGCAGGAAAGGAAAGAAAATGAACGTCGGGAAAGGGAGGAGAAGGAACGTTGCGAGCAGGAAAGGAGAGAAAAGGAACCTCGCGAGGAGGAAAAGGAGGAAAGGAGAGAGAGGGAGCGACGTGAGCACGAGCTTAAAATGAAAGAGTTGGAGATCCGAAATAACTCGCCGGCGCCTAGTCTCACTTCTAACGTTCCAAGAATACGCGATCAACTTCCACCCTTTGTCGTCGGAGAGGATATGGCCAAATACCTCGTGAAATTTGAGCACGTGTGCGAACGGAATAGCATTGAGCGATCCCTTTGGGCACAGAATCTGTTAGCCTTGCTTCCTGGGGAGGCATCAGACGTAATAACTTGCTTATCGAAAGAGGCGTTTGAGAGCTACAGTGATGTGAAGGAAGCGCTACTGCGGAAGTACAAATTGTCGCCCGAAGCTTTCCGGCAGAGGTTCCGGTATGCAAAAAAGGGTAAGGAGTCGAATGTTGACTTCGCGTTTCGTCTAAAAGCCGACCTGGTGGAATGGCTGAAGGGCGAAGAGGTTTACGACGACCGCGACAAAATTGTCGAATGCATCGCGTTGGAGCAGTTCTACCGTTGCATTGATGAGGATGTCCGGCTCTGGCTGCAAGATAGGCTAAAGGAGGTTAAGCTCAACAAGGCAGCAGAGTTAGCGGAAGAGTATTACACCCGCCGCAGCTTGCACAGCAAGGCAGTGCGCGTAGAAAAAGCTGATAGAAGAGATGGGTTTTCCGGGAAGTCCGACGAACGGAAGCAAATCACGCGTCGCGAGTTTCGGAAAGATGAGTCTCTTACCAAAGAAACTGTAAGGGAAGGACAGAATGCATCTCAGAATGCTAACGATGGTCCCAAGCAGCGAAACGATACGACGCGTTCTTTTGAAAAACGGAAGCCGTTAACTTGCTACAATTGCAAAAGGCAAGGGCACATCGCAGCGAGCTGCCCAGAGAAAATTGCTTTTGCGACAATACGGGAAACTAACAAAAACATACGACTATTGGAGCCATATATGCGGGAAATTAAGGTAAACGGCAAGAAGTGCCGAGCACTTCGAGACTCTGCAGCAACTATGGACGTTGTCCACCCGTCTTTCGTCTCCTCGAGTGATTTTACGGGAGAGTGCGCTTGGATACGGCAAGTGGCCGAGGAGGAGAGTGTCTGTTTACCGATCGCAACGGTTACCATTGAAGGAGAGTTTGGGAAACTTAACACAGAAGCCGCTGTGTCTGCCGCCCTCCCGGAGCACTTTCCCTACCTCTTCTCAAATAGCTCGGAGCAGCTGCTGAAGGAGCAGGGCAAATCATTCTTTGCCGACGTGGCGTACATGGCCCTCACGCGATCCAAAGCGCGCCAGCTGTCGAGGGAACTTGACTTTGAGTCGGTGAGCGAACAGCGGTGCGGCACACGGACTGATCAGGGTAACTTGAGTGGCGAGCAGGCACGGGAGAGGCAGAGCTCGGAGGCTGGCCTGGTCGAGCGTGTCCTGGAAGTGACTGGGAGTGACGCGTCCCGTGCTAGCCGCGATAAGGACACGACGCCGCAGTTAGGCGACGCAGGATCCCTACTCGCTCCGGTTTCCGCCAGCTGGCAGGAGCTGGCTGCAGTTGAAAGAGAAACTCTGATTCGCGAGCAAAAGGAAGATTGTTCAATAGCCGATCTGATGAAGAGCGTCAAACTGGGAGTGAAAAAAAAGAGGGTTTCATTTTACGAGGAATCTGGCTTATTGTACCGCCGCTACACAGATAAGCAGGGTCGCAAATATGAACAGCTTCTGATTCCTCGGAAATATCGCCGACAGTTACTGGAACTCGCGCACGAAAATGCGTGGGCAGGGCATCTTGGCTTGAAAAAGACCAAGGCTAGAATGGCTCAGGAGTTTTATTGGCCGTATTGTTGGAAGGATGTCGAACAATTCGTGCGCTCTTGCGACACCTGCCAGAGAATCGGCAAATCCACTGACAAGTGGAAGGCACCGATGAAGTTGGTGCCAGTCATATCCGAACCTTTTCGGCGACTAGTAATCGATATTGTAGGCCCTCTGCCAGAATCAACGAACGGTTGTAGGTATGTTCTGACAGCCCTGTGTGTCGCGACCAAGTTCCCCGAGGCAGTACCTCTTAAGGAGCTAAATTCCTCCCAGGTCGTGGACGCTCTGCTCTCAATGTTCGCACGCGTCGGGTTCCCTTCCGAGATTCAGTGCGACAATGGCAGCGTCTTTACCAGCTGCCTAACTTCTACTTTTTTGGAAAGATGCGGCATTAAAGTAGTGCACAGTTCCATCTATCACCCGCAATCTAACCCAGTAGAGCGGATGCACTCGGTGCTGAAGCGAATATTGAGAGCCCTGTGCTTTGAGCGTCACTGTGACTGGGAGGCCTGCATTCCCGCCGCTATGTTCGCCTTGAGATCGGCTCCCCATGAGAGCACCGGCTTTAGCCCCGCGGAGCTTGTATATGGACGGAGCCTAAGAACTCCGTTGCGCATGCTGCGAGAGTCTTGGGAAGGCAGTGACGACGACCCAAATGTAGTCTCGTACGTCCTCGACCTCCTCCAGAGGCTCGGGAAAACCAAAGATCTTGTAGAGAGCCACATGAAGGCGGCGAAAACCTTGTCAAAGGAATACTACGACAAGTCAGCAAAAAAACGCACCTTCGAAGAAGGTAGCCAAGTGATGTTGCTGCGACCGTCGAAAAAAAACAAGCTCGAGGTTCATTGGGAGGGGCCCGCAAAGGTTGTAACTAAGCTTTCCGATACCAACTACGAAGTTAAATTAGGGAAACGGCCTAACAAAATTTACCACAGTAACTTGATGAAACCCTACATTCAGCGTCGCGCGATTATAAGCATGACGATAAATGCTGACGATGAGGAAGGGGCCGAAATCCTGACGACGGCTGATATGAAGGGATGTGGTTTAGAGCTAATGGTGGAACAGCTGACGTTGGAAGCGCGTCTAAGTGCCGCCCAAAAGGAGGATTTAAAGGGAATCGTTTCAGAGTTTAGGGAGGTTTTTTCGAGCCGTCCCGGAAGAACAACGGTCCTAGAGCATGACATCGAGTTAACCTCTGATCAACCGATCCGCAGTAAACCGTACCGTTGTTCGCCCGTGCAGAAAAAAATCATGGCTGAGGAGATTCAGCGCATGCGTGACTTGGGGGTTATAGTACCAAGTGAGAGCGACTACACGTCGCCCTTGATACTAGTCCAGGCTCCAGGAAAAGATCCGAGGCCATGTGTCGATTATCGGCGTCTGAACGCGATAACCCGAGATCAGACATATCCTATACCGAACCTGGAAGAAAGGGTAGAGACAGTGTCGAAGGCAAATTATATCTCTACCCTGGATCTCGTGAGAGGCTATTGGCAAGTACCCCTTACGGAACGGGCTAGCCGCTATGCCGCCTTCGTTTCCCCGCTTGGAACATTCCGGCCACTCATGTTGAGCTTCGGCCTCAAAAACGCGCCGTATTGTTTCTCTAGCCTGATGGACAGAGTGCTTCATGGTTTAGGCGAGTTCGCATTGCCGTACCTCGATGATGTTGCCATATTTTCGGACACTTGGGAATCACATCTGGAGCACTTGCGAGTCGTGTTGAGCCGGTTGAAAGAGACAGGTCTTACCGTGAAACCAGCTAAATGCCACCTAGGTTGCGGTGAAGTGACTTATTTGGGCCATGTGGTGGGGCGCGGCCGGCGTAGACCGTCCGACATCAAAGTAGCTGCTATTTTGAACTATCCCCGGCCAACCACGAAGACGGATATACGGGCCTTTTTAGGTTTAGCTGGATATTACCAACACTATGTGAGAGACTACTCTGACCTTGCCAGCCCGCTAACCGACGCACTTCGGAAGTCGGAGCCCGTTAAGGTGACGTGGGACTCAAAGAAAGAAAATGCGTTCCAAATGCTGAAGCGAGCATTAAGCCATAAGCCGGTTCTGACGGCACCAGACTTTTCGAAAGGTTTCGTCATTCAATGCGACGCGAGTGATCGCGGCATGGGAGCGGTACTATGCTAGGAAGATGCTAGTGGTCATGAACGACCAATTTTGTATTTAAGTCGCAAACTAAGTTGTAGAGAAGAGGCATACAGCACCTCTGAGAAAGAGTGCCCCTGCGTTGTGTGGGCCGTTCAGAAGCTGGCTTGTTATGTCTCCGGTTCTAAGTTTGTTGTGGAAACAGACCATTGCCCTCTAACTTGGTTAAGTAGCATGTCCTCTAAAAGCGGCCGTTTGCTGAGATGGAGCATGACCCTACAGCAGCACAGCCTCGTTGTCCGTTATAAGAAGGGAAGGTTGAACGCGAACGCTGATGCTCTAAGTCGTGCATTCTAGGCCTCGCTTCTTTCAGTGGCCTACTCGTTCCTGCTCGTTACTTACCTTCTCTTACTTCGCGACGACCTGTCCTGTTCACCGGGAGATCGGGGTAAAAATGAATGACCTCATTTGCTTCCTCAGTAGTATGTTTTCGGTCCAAAGCGATTTCAAGGGGACCATTCTATTTGTCATTATTATTGCTGATTATTAATTGTTTCTATTTTGGTGTGTTGTTAATTTGAAAACTGATTGCTTGAGCCTTGTGTGCTAGATCGTACACCTGCCTCTTGTTGCAGCGGGAGCAAAAGGGGATAGCGATTTAGTTAGGTTGATTTGGATTATGGCCTTGTCTGGTGTTTGACGGGAGACAGAGGGCACTTGTTCGTGTTGGGTGTTGCCTTTTGCCGGTCGGTTTTGCAAGCTGCAGAACGACCAAGCGGGACCAGTGGCGAGAAGCAAGGTCTTAGGAACGACCCGAGCGGAGCTGGTCAAGGTGCCTTGGCGACGACGCGGTGAGCAGAGCTCCTGTCCTGGCGAGTCGGACCTGGGCACGTGAAGTTACCTGGCATCCCGACACTGGACGTGAACTTGGACGAGCCTGACGAACGTGCGCGCCCGGCATCCGAGCCACGTGGAGGCAGCTCGTCTTCCCGGCGCCTTATCTGAGGGCGGGGATGCTGTTGTGCCATTACCACAAGCCCGGATTCCGAATCTGCAAGATGCAGAATCTATCCTGCGAGCGCCCTAATTCTCCCTTCACAAGTCAAGGTGCTGAGCCGTCAGGCAGCGGTGTCCTGCGGGAGAAGCATCGGCAGGCGACGTGTTTAGACGCGTCAGCGTGTGCCAGACAGCCCGGCGCCGCACCTCCTTTTGCATGGAGGTCTCCGCGCGCGCGAACTTTGAACCGGGTGGCCAGCGCGGTCGCTGGTTGGACCCCTCGGACGACCGTCGTGTGCTGACTTTGTATTGGGCCGTTTGAGTGACAATGGTTCCTCGGGGATTATAAAAGCAGCGACGCGCTGCCTGAAAAACAGGATCCGCCGACCCACCGGGAGACAGTGTCGCTCCCGACTGGGGTGAGATGTGTCACGCGTTTTCGCCGGACGTCGCCGTGCGGGAAGTCGCGTTTGTGTGAGCTCTCGGCCCCAGTGCCGATCCGATCTTGTCCTGTACAATGACCTGTATATAATGTATAAAAACCCTTTCGTTATTCTCATCGACGCCTGGCTCGGAGTCTTCGCTACCAACGCTCTGTCACGAAACGGGTGACGAGCGCTACGGGACCACAAAGCCGTAATCGTGGTGCAGCGGTGCAAAGTCGTAACAGGACACAGGTGGTGTGACGTCATAGCTCCCCGATAAAAACCCGCTTGCTTGCTTAGGCGGTCCTCTTTCTCGCAGTGGAAAAAAAAAATTATGCGTGGCTCTGCTATCGAAAACACAAGAGACCGGAACCTCCGAGCTCCGCTGGTCTCTCGTGTTTGCGATAGGATAGCCACGCATTTTTTTTGTTTTGTTTGTGGGTGTTTTCGTTAAGGGAAATAGAAAAAAAATTCACGTTACGGACGATATCACTGAGCCGTCGCTTTATTCGAGCAGTTATGAGAAGAATACGATTGGTTGCTGCAGTCAGCTCTGTCCGGTCTGGTCGAGCTTCGCGCCACAAGATGAAGCCATCATGACGAGGTTGCTCACGTTTACTCCTCCGGTGACCTGGTATTGCGTGTAGGCTAACAAGTATACAAATAAGCGAGAGCTCTCGAACGGACCAATGGAGAGAACATCGCGCGCGTTATCTGGAATTTTCAGGATTGGTCTACCACGGGAGGCAAAAAAAGTTCAGTTCTTTCATTTTCCTGTTTTTTTTCTTTATCTGAAATATCGAGCTTGTCGTAAATGTAACGGTCATTCTTAATTAGTCATGCACCACAGAAACAATTTGCTTCGTGCTTTCGTTGGCTTGATTGTTGGCTTGTGTTGGTTGTTACTTAATATCGGACTCCTCGGGTGCGACTCAGTGGCGCGTTCTTGGCGCGCTTTTTCGGAATAGCTTATGTCGAAGACATCCTAGCTATGACGTGCCTACCCCCCCCCCCCCCCCCTCGCACACACACAATAACTCCTGTCGTATGCAGCCTGCAAAAATACAGCCTTCGCTGGGGCATCTATTTCCATGTCATCTAGTATAGCGTCGCAATGTGCTATAGGTAAAAGCGTAAATAAATAAATAATGCGTTCACAATGCAGGATTCACTCCCAGTAGTCTTGAACGGCGCATACGCGCGCACACAGCACCTTACACACACACACACACACGCACACTGTTAAGAACGGCCAGCTGCAGCGCAAGTTTTGCCAACCAGTTGCGACCGCGGGCGTCATCTTTTCCCGGAGATCAAAAATAACGTACAGCGCAAAGGACAAGGACAGCGATAGACAGCGATGTTGTCTATCGCTGTCCGTGTCCTTTGCGCTGCACGTTATTTTTGATCATGAATTACCAACTAGCCCAAGCAACCACCCTAGTTCACTTTTCCTGGAGCGCCGTCGCAAACCTCTAGCCACGGCGTCACTAAATCGCCATTGTGACTGAATGAGTTCGGCGGGCCAACTATTGTTATCGAGCCCACCAACGCGGACCCTATCTGCTACGGGTGGGAGAGTTGCCGCGGGAACGTCATCGGAGGCCCCTTCCCACGCGCCGACCAAGACGCAGGACAATGGATACCCGGACGCGCTGCGAGGGTCCGCTACGCGTTCTACGAAATTCGTGTGATGTCGGTTTCGGACCGAGAACCTGTGTGTGTGTGTAAACCGTCCCGCCGAGAGGCGGCGTGTTTACAATGGCTGGACGAACGTTTCCGCCACCTTGGAATCGGGGGAGTACCGAGTGTTTACAAACGGCTGTTGTTCGGATGCTCGAGACACTTTTCTTACGCAGTCATGTTAGACTAAGACACTCTCTCAAGCGGTCGTGTTAGACTGACGTACTTCCTCTCGAAGTCATGCTAGACTGATGAACTGCGTGTAAATACTGTAAATAAACCCATATTCCTCGTTATCGATGAGAAACAGTCCTTCCCTTCATCAACGTCCTCAGCGTGGATAAGTTGGACGACGGCATGGGCCAGCTACCTTCTACTTCATGCCGGACTCCAATCTTGACAGCGGGTTACGATCGATATATATATATATATATATATATATATATATATATATGTGTGTGTGTGTGTGTGTGTGTGTGTGTGTGTGTGTGTGTGTGTGCCACTGCGAGTGTCATTTTCTGAGCGCTAGCAGAACTCACCTTGAGCACGCGACGTCACACGCGTGTACATATTTTGTTTGGCGAGAATGACGAGAGACCAGACACGAAGGTTCAGTGTTGTCCTAAAAAAATTGCGCACTTTATTAATATCCTATTTACACATCATACACAACGAATAATAATATACAAGTCCACAACACACGCACACGTCATTTACGTCGAGTCACTTCCAACACAAAACCGCACGTCGCCGCTCTGGCGATCACTTTCACAGAAACACAAAAGTGCACGCGAATGTCTGGAAGCGCATGCCGGGAAGATCGAGAAGCAACGAAAAACGAACCAAGGTATACGAGAAAGCAAAGAAACGAGGAAAAAAGAAAATGTAAGCCACATGATCAATTCGTGCGTCTCTTTAGGTACATTTTGCTTCTATTGCGTCATGCTACACTTAAGTTCCCCCTTTTGAAGCTGCTTTTTAAACTCGGAGGAATCACATTACGCGCACGATATTAGGGAGTTTTAGAAAACATTCGCTCGGCATTCTTCTGTTACAACGTTGCAATCGGGTCCACTAGACGAAACTGTACTATGTACACTTGCTTTATCATTCAATACATCCATTTCACTAACTTCACGTTTTAAATGCACTCTTCGACCTCAAGGTGTTATCGGGGGAACCACATCGGGCGAATCAAAGTTGGGGAGTTTTAGAAACACGGTAGTGAAGCGCCTTAGCGTAGCCAAGAGATCGGAGTCAGTAGCAGTGCGCATGCGCGATCTGCGGGCGCGCGCTTCTGGTGACCTGAAAGGCGTGGTGCCTGTAGCGTGCTAAATAATTCTGATTAACAGTGATGACGCTATATCATTCTCTTAAACCATGACCATGCTAAATCATTCTGCTATATCAGTGCGTCAGGATGTATCACGAATTTGGCCACCACGTGCATTTCGGTTTTCTATGTGCACTTTCCATTCCGTAGCTCGATATCGAAGTTAAATAAATAACAGTAGTCTTCAAGCTACTGTCTAAGCAAGTAATAAAATGTTATTCGTTAACAAATGTGGGATATATTCTACAGGTACATTGCACAGACATAAACGAGACTTGCAGCCGCCACTAACATTTCTTGAAACGCTTCAGGCCTGCTCGCGTCGTAGCGCAGACCACATACCAAAGCTACCGCTAGACGATTGTTATTCTATAGGTGATATCAATAAATATGTCTATAGATAGACCAACTAGTACTATCCATGGATAGATCTATAGATACGTCACCTGCGCCTGACGCTGAGAGGCTCGATGGCGACATCGAAATATCCGTCAAGATCCGATCTTTTCCGCCTGAAGGATGACTCTACTTAATTGTTCCATTCGTCGCAACATGCGTCGATGATAAAGTGCTTGGGATTTCACAGTGGCCGCACCACTACTGCGCTATTGGTCCTCTAAAACTCTCTAATCGCGTCTAGCGTACGGAAGAATGAATCGCCAAAGTACGAACTCTGACGATTGTCTCGAGCACGGTTCAGGAACATTTAGAGGCAACTGCACAGATCGGCGCTTTCGCGCTGTTATCGGTGGATAGGAGGAGGGAAGGTTAGCAAAGGGAAAAGAAAACGGCACAAACAAAAAAAGGGACGATAAGGTACGGAGACAACGGTTCGCGCTAAGACACCAATGCAGGGCTTCAAACTCAGCGAAGGGTCTACAGCACGAGGCAAAAAACTGATATGTCTTTCGATTTCTTGGTGTAGGGGGCGCCCCCCCTCCTACCGCAACCTGCGCTATCGCAAAGGCTGATATAGGTTGAGGGAGGGGGGCACTAGTGGATAACGCGCTACGAGAACAAGCTAAAAATAATAAAGAAACCAAAGTGCGTGCACTTTAATGACGCACAGCGATAACAATGTGCACAGCATCGACAGCAACAAGAGAAAGAGGTGCATTGCGGTGCGATAACAAGAAGCAAGTGCGTCACACTTACAAAAAAAAAAAAAACCCTACACGCGCGGTGACACTGAAGTTAGGGAGTTTTAGCGCAGGGTAATTACGCTGCAAATATGTCCGCGGGATGCTTTAAATCTTGCTAGCAACACACGCCGACTCAGGTATATGTTCATCGCCAGTCTACGGTAGCAAAGTCATCAATTAATTGCGGTGTGCCAAAATTGTTTACTATGGAGTTTTAGGTCGCCGTAGCAAGAAAACGACGTTGTCACGTGCACCGTTACTATCTATACTTGGCGAGCCGCGTACAACCGTTCGCCACAGCTAGTGCTCATTAGGGTGCAAACAATGCAAATATTTGGCACGCAGTTACGTACACGCTCCAAACGCCACGCAATTACGGTATGCTAAAACTCCCCAGTGGGGGAGAAATGTAGTCGGTACTGTTTTAGATGACGGAAGTTACTCCGCTACAGCTATACAGGGCCGGGAAGGACAAACAAAGCCGACGTGCTTTGCTGACGAGTAGACAAGACGACACGGGCATTAGTGTTTTGTCGCTCGAAGCTCGAGTACATCCGGTTTCGAGCGTTGTCACAAACAATACTAATGCTCATCAATCTTGGCACAAACCTTTATCTCGGGCACCTAACTCCCAGTAGTCACTGGGAGGCTTACATGATCATGTTCAGGTTCACAGAGAGGAGGTTTTCCCGCTATATTTTCGTACCCCTGCCTGCTCAGCAGTGTGATTGTGATTAAATCGGCGGCAGGCCGTTCGCGAAAAGCTCTCTAATGACTGATGTAGCCTGGTTTTCTTAGGGGTACGGTATCGGATATATATATATATATATATATATATATATATATATATATATATATATATATATATATATATATATATATATATGTGTGTGTGTGTGTGTGTGTGTGTGTGTGTGTGTGTGTGTGTGTGTGTGTGTGTGTGTGTGTGTGTGTGTGTGTGTGTGGAAAACTTCTGAACAGGTGCTCAAGAAGAGTGATTATCTCTTGCAGGAAACGCGTCCCTCTTGCTGATAAATCAGCGAAAATACGGGCTTTTTTTTCTTTTGTTACGCTTGGCACACTGCTTAAGGCTGTTTGTTGATGCAACTTCACCGTATATATTTTTGCATCTGAGCGATTTTGTTGGTTTGCAAATACGCTGTTTGAACACAGTCTGTTTGGCGGCGTTTCTACTGGGCAACGTTACTACACAACAAAGAATGTTGGCACAGTATGTAGTAGAGAGTTTGTTTGCTTCGTTTGGTTTTGGCGCTTGTCACCAGAACACAGTTTGCGGGGTGAGCTATTCTACAGTCTACACGGAAAGGAGAGATGTGGGAAGCTGTACTAAAAGAACTCTGTATTTCAAATCGCCGCACAGTTACACAAGGATTGTTCTGTGACTGCACCCTTGGATAAGGATTGTTCAGGCTTTCAAAAAAAAAAAAAAAGCCTGGAGCACGCGTTGTCCGAGATATCGGAGCCTCTAGCTAATCGTGAAGGTTGGAAAAAAATATTTTTTTTTGTATGTGGGTTGTAGGCGGAGGTACATACTGGTACATTTTTTTTTTCTTAAATACAGGCCCAATGTCAAGGACAACTGGAAGAGGTATGCATAGACTGTGATTGGTCTCGAAGCTACGTGATATCTCCGCACAACAGCCGCCGTTTCCCAAATAGAAGTAACGTTATCATACAAAAATAAATTAGCATGAGCAAATAACACCGCTAATCGTGCGGTACGGTCATATAGCTCTAACATCATTTTTCTTTATTTCCTCTTTCAATAGAGGGAGAGGGTGGCGGTAGGCGGTCCTCGATACGAGCCTTGCTATAGTGAGCAGACTTAGTACTGCGTGTTGCTTTAGCGAAGGGTCCGTTAGGCTTAGCTGAAAGAGACTGTGCGACCGGCGTCACCAACTTCGAAGGTTTTGTGCAGCGACAATCATTTATGTACACAACTTGGAACAGCCGAGCTACCACACCACATCATTCAAGCCAGCACGTCGCTGTACATGGTAGTCGCTTACAATTCCGTGCACGGCATCAATTTAATGTCATTTGGGGTCACACCTCGGCCACAGGCATCACCTAAATCGTTAGGAGACAGCAGCTGATGCTGTAAACTCCACTGTACTGCCACTGCGCACTGACGATTTATACTGTACAACATACTCGACGTCAGAGTCACGTGACTGCAAAATTTGATAATCACGGTGGCAGGGAGAGTTCCCGAGCGAACACTCGTTCTCTAATGGCAGTTGTAATGTCCGCCGATGTACGGCATGGTACGTTCTTAACAAGAACACCTAGTTACTATCTCGGCGCCGATTGCGGTCCAGTTTTGATTAAGGAGGCACGCAGAAAATCCTGTTGATTGGCACACGTCTACTTAACGTGTCGCATGATGCACTTTCTTTCCACAACTTTAGATAAACGTTAAACTATCTTGCACTGAATACTAATTGGGTGCTCCCTTAGTACTGGGCTGCAATCTACAATGACATTATCATGTCAGTGTCCCCTTCAAGAATGAACCGCATTGTACGTGCGGGAACCGGCAGTGGAATGCCGGGGTTTTAGCGGCTCGTTCAATCGGTGCTCTCCGGTCACGTGATCCCTCGCGCATGAACTGCCTGAAGGAAACTTGATTTCTTATGTCTTGGCAAAGAGAGGCGTGGAGAATAAGAGATAACAACGCAACCATTAAACGAGCATAAAAAGTAATCGTATTAAACGAGCTGATACGCCGACGACATAAAAAACTGCGTAAACCAGTGCGACGGATCGGGCGTAATGTGCCCTACAAACGCGCGCACAGAGAAGAAAAAAAAATATATTGTCATCACCGGGAAAACAGCATAAAGCCTGTTTCAAGGGGCCTTATACTATGTATCTTGAGGGCAAGCAGTAACTGAGAAAGGGTTAATATACACAAGGAAATGATCATAAACCCTCGGAGACGGCAGTCGGACACAATGGTTGAAAACTACCTTACAGACTCGTGTAATGGCGCTGTCTCGGAGATTGGCCACAAAATAAAGGAATATCGACCCAATTATAAAGCCTGACGTTCGGAACCTCGTCGCAATGCCGCGCGCGGTCTCCAGCAGGCACAGTTGTCGCTGGAGTTACCATCACCGTCTGCCAGAGGTCGGTTAGACAGAACACCATGACCAGAACATGCGCGAGACCAGACGGTATACGCAGTACAGATGACGTGCTCGACGGGTGCCTGATGCTCGATGCTGGAAGGGCTGTTGACTGGAGCGCACTGTATAAAAAAGAAAAAAAAAAGAAAAGAAAAACTGCACCTCACGGAGCTTCAGGCCTCGTCCAGCGTTTCAGAGATGGGTGCTTCGGCAGGCAAGAATGCAAAGAGGAAACTAAAACAAGAGAGACCTGTCCATAAGAGTATCGCAGTTCACGGAATGCCAGAACACCGGCAAGGTAGACGTGCGTATGGTGGCGCCACCGTGTGACATTGAGGTCAAATGAAGCAGAGGGACCTACAGTTGTTGCGTGCACGTTCTCATTATCTGGTGGTGCAGAGGCGTCAGCAACAACGATCGCTGACGTATAGGGAGTTTCCTCTTTTCCCCCTTCTGCCCACGTTGTGTGCTCGCTGTACGTTACGCAGCCATAAGGACAACACCAAAGAGCGTTGGGACGCAGCTCTCCGTAGTATGGTCCCTAGAATGTCTGTAGCCCCGAATTAGATGAACGGACATGGGCAGTCCATCGGGCCCGCGATGCGGCCGAGAGGCTATAGGCCTTTCGGTCCAGACGTGGGACCGGCCCGCTTCAGGCTTGGAAACTAGCGCGACCTGAATGACCTGAATCAAGTTTTTCACGCCATACCATATACCCTTTATGGTAGAGCACTGGCACAACACAAAAACGCTTCTAAGGCGTTGTGTTTGAAGAGAGTGTCACAAGATGGCGCTACCCGTACTGCTGCCACCGTCGACCTATGCGGTGATCCCGCATTCCGTAAACTCAAACGCTTTACGGACACGCTTAAAAAAAAGAAAAGAAAAAGACCATACGCTATCTTGATGTCTGGGCGAGCAGATTTGCACAGTCTTCGGCCGTCCCTTCGCAGCACCACTATAAACAATGACCACTGTCATCACAAGCCGACGAAACAGTCGCCAAACAGTTACAGCTGTCGACGAAAAAGCACAGTGCGCACAGCTGGAAATTGTCCTCGTAGAGGACGAGGTCTCGCTTTGACTGGACGATCCACACGAAGTGTCCCGACATGTACAGTCATTGCTGAAACATGATCGCCTCCCGTTAAAACGCTCAGAGTAGTTGCTGAAGTGCGACTTGCTTGGGCTCAAGTTCGGTAGGGCTCGGCGTGACAGGCCTGCACACCCCTGGTGTCGAATGCGTCCGACGATCACATTACTAGTCGGCCCATGCCATGCCGGATAGGGATAGGTTACTCGAAGCCTCCTTCCTTTCCTTGTCGTTCTTGTCGCTCTCACGTACTTCTAGCCAGTCCGCGGACAATAAACCGCTGCACGCGATAGCAACGATGAGCAATGGCGAGTCGGCGAACACGTGGTCACAATCATGGCGTTCACGCCGACGCCATCTGGCAGGAAGGCCGGAATTGGAGACGCGAAGGCTCTTCCGCTCCGATTATCAGAACCAGATTGCGAAACCAGAAACACCTGTTGGTGGCACGGTTTATCCAGAAGAACATCACGAAGACTTTCGTAAAAAAAAAAAAGTCAATGAGAACCGACTCGGGCTGCGTGTAGCTGCGGTCCACAGCCTTTGTTTCTCCGGTCGCCGCCGTCATCTTGACTTCACCACCGAAGACCCATGCCTATTCTGGACCAATCGCGTCGACAAAACGTCCAGAAGCCGTAATGAGCGACTGTCTACGGCGCAGCGCCATCGCACGCAGCCAGTCTATTAGTGTGCCGGTCCCAAAGCGTCCGCAGAACGCGACCACACGCCTTCACAAGTCACTTCCAGCGTTGGCGAGAACCGACTGGCTCGGCGTAGCTCTCCAGTCACCAGGCGGTGCCCTGTTGCCAGTGATGATCTTGACTTCAACCCTGAGACTTGTCTTTCCTGACACAACGTTGGTCGCATCCCTCGTCGAAACGAATCAAAACCCGTCGCTGCTCCACACAACGCTACGACCAACACCGTGTTCCATGGAAACAAATTTCTCGTCGAGGCCTCCGCACCGTAGGAACCGCACTTCGGCTACACACGCACCGTACACACACACAAACGCAGGCACAAACTAACACCTCAGATGAAGCAGCACAACTTCTTCCAGCCCGTCTTCTTGCCGTCGTCCCGGGCCCGCCGGTCGAGGGACATGGCGCGCCTCCGGGGAAACGGCACGAAGCCGTTGGTGAACTGTCCCGCGCCGCCGTTGCTCCTGGAGCCCGGCGACCTGGTGGACAGCAGGTGGAAGCCCTTGCCCACGAGGCCCGGGCTGTTCCGACGCAGCGCCGCGACGATGGCCGTGTCGAAGACCTCCTTGAGATTCTTCTGCGTGAGCGCCGAGCACTCGACGTACGCCAGCGCCCCCATGCGGTGGGCGGCGTGCCGCGCCGCGGACTCCGGCACGGGCTCCTCGCCGTAGCGGGCGAGCTCGATGAGCACCTGCAGGCGAGCACAGTGTGAGGTGATCGCGCCATAGGCTTAGCGGAGACGAACACCTGGGGTGCGATCTTGTACGCGTTCCAAAATAGAACGGAGGCGGTTCCTTCTTTACGTCACGAAATAGGCGGTATGTTCCGTTCCGTTCGTCCGATAGCAGACGACAGATTGACAGCAGATATCACGTCACAATTGACGTCATGGCGTTCGGCACGGTTCAAATTGACGAATCGTATTTGGCTCGGTGGAACGAACCGCCTCCGTTCTATTTTGGAACGCGTACAAGATCGCACCCCTGCTAGGCTTAGAGCGAGGCCCATATTCATGGTTCTAGTTATATGTCGACCTTGAAGGGACACTTTGCAAAAGACACTGAGCTTTTCCCGACCTGTGGTACGCCTTCAGTTGTCAATAAACGATTTCTATTTGAGTTGTTCTAGTAAGTTACGCTTTCACAGTACCAAAAAAGCATCTCTTGCCGACGAGAAGAGGCTTACAGTATGCTAGGAAAAGATGCGGAATACGAAAGACTGGTGGCGACGCCGCCTTGAAGTTCCCCTCACTATGTACACCGTGACGTCACGTCATGGATTTTGGGCGACGCCTGCTCGTGCCACAGTTAACCTTTTTCTCGGTACGGTTCAACTGCATTGCTTTTCAGAAAAGCCAAAGACTGAATTTAGCAAGTTTGATGGTGTTTTACTGAGCCTCACAACCATCCAAATACGAAAAACAAAACACACACATACATTGTGTCTGTGTGTGCGTTATCTATAAATCTATTACAACCTAATTATCTATCACAACAAATTAATCTATTGCAACGAAACTAACAAAAATAGAGTGTTGAAGTATACTATATCTGTCTAGACTGCCTTTTCGTCTTTCTTTCTAGCGTGTCTTTCAGAGCTCCCAATTCCCCATTTCCGAAACGTTTGAAACTACATCCAATGTCCAGTTCGTTTTAAGAACTAATTCCGCCTCAGTGTCCGCTAAATGGGTTTCGCAAGTTCGATATAGACAGCAATTCGCTGTACCGGGGATTTCGCCGCGGTCGGCTTCAAACCGCGCGCCCGTCGTGGCACTGAGGATAGCAATAGGGGCTTGTTGGTACGGCATATCTTATTTTGTTATAGCGCAAGCTTGACAAGGACAACAGAAGGCACAGAAGGTACATTAGCGCTGTGTGTGTCAGATGCTCCTTCTGTTGTCCTTGTCAAGCTTGCGCTATAACAAAATAAGATATGCCGTCGTGACGTCACTCTCACCTTGACGTCCGAGCGCAGGTCGCACTGGGTTCCGACGAGCACGATGGGCGCGTCGGGGCAGTGCCGCCTCAGCTCGGGCAGCCACTTCTGCGACGCGTTCTGGAACGACGTGGGGCACACCACCGAGAAGCAGAGCAGCAGCACCGCCGCGTTCGGGTAGCACAGGGGCCGCAGCGAGTCGAAGTCGTCCTGCACCAGAGCACGCCAAGAGAGAGAGAGAGACGACGGGGCAGTCAGTACACTGGGAGCACCGTGTCCCGCCTGTTATCGGGAATCAAAGGCGAAGTGCAACGAAGTTTCACTTTGGCTAAACCGGTAGCAAACGAGCATGGCTAAACCGGTAGTCAACGTACACTATGTTAGCAGTGTTTTCAATGGGGCTGGTTGGTTCATCTTTAGAATAAAAACAGGAACAGCGCTACACAGGACGAGCGAGTGAAGAGCACAGGATGGACCGCTGATCCAGTAGCACATAGTGTTCTAAAGAACCTTATGTGCTACTGAAACAGTTTCAAGGGCACCTCTGGAAAGCACTTCAGGGCGGCGTTTTTTTTTTTTTCAGTTTCGGTATCGGGTTATAGACTATGTTTTGCGAGCATTTGATGTCGTTTCCACCCGTATTTCAAACGGTAAGTTTTGGGCGGAGTGTTCCGTATATACACACCATCCGAAACTAGGCTTCTTGCGCGGTCATATGTGTTTCGTTTCAGTTAGCCCGATATTTAAAGAGCCACTCGTTCGTTTTACTGCGCCGGTATTTCGAACAAAAATGCACTTGAAAGTCATAAGGACGAAGGAGTGCGTAAAGCGTCGGGCCCTTTATTGTTCGCAGGCGGACGTCAATTGCATCCCCCCCCCCCCGAGAGAGAGAGAGAGAGAGAGAGAGAGAGAGAGAGAGAGAGAAAAGTCACGCATGTGACATCGTACCAACACTAGCCTCAATTGAAACCTCATTGAGCCTTAATATGAGAGATATATTCTTTAAGGTTGCACGACCGACGCAAGAGTGCCAGGAAACAGCACAGAAAGAAAATAAATAAATAAATAAATAAATAAATAAATAAATAAATACGCATACTTCAGCGTTTCTCCGGATAATGCGAACTCGGTTTGTTGCGACAGCGGTAGCTCTGTTACAGCGAACACTATGCAATCTTGCTTGCTTGCATGCTGCTTAAACAGTGACGCTGCCTTCTCGATAAACATTCTTAGCGATGCGCAAGACATCGTCCGCAGGCTGCCCATGCAGGCGAACTAAAACTTGCTAATGTGGTATTCATTTACTTCCGGAATATCTCAAGGCCCCTGAAGACAGGGTTTCACCGGAGGGTGTATCTAGATTCCACCACAAGAGCGGAAAGTAAGCGAGTAATTCATTCAATAAAATTTCTTTCTTACGCTGAGGCGTACGCAGGCAGATCCCCAAAACTCGTGCAAGAGTTTCGCGATATGAAAACGAATAAAGATTGTGACCAACGCGCAAGATGACATAGAAAGAAGCGAAAAAAGTATGTTTCCCACTAACAACGACTGTTCCAACAGCAGAATTGGTCGCGCCGTGACTACTACTATAGACGTATATATTTTTATCGCTAAAGGATTTGCCATAGCTAACAGCTGCTATACGTGTAGCTTTAGCCGTAGGATTTAGCTAGAACATGTGTGCCGACCAGCTCGTACTGGGACTCGTTCTGTACTGGACGTAGACTACGCCACATGTTCGCACGTGGTATCGTCTATAGCCTCGCAGATGACTCCTTTTTACTCGGCGCCACCCACACCCAACTCCTCCAAGTCCTTCGACGTCGTTAAAAAAGGACCACATGTCGGATCGCGCTGCTTCTTCAACGCCGCTCACCAGGAAACACAGGAGGCGACCTTGGCCTTCGTTTGCTTTGGACGGCGTCGTCGTTCCTTATACAAACGACGCGTATACAGCCACGCCTCTTTCTCGCTTGCCGCTCATCTGCCGGTACCGCTCGCCCGGGATATATATGTATGTAAAGTAAACGAACGAAAAGGAGGAGAGACGATTACACCCGGTGTACGTGCGCGAACACGTGTTCCTTATATCGCTTCTCGACGAGACCATGTGTGAGAGCAGGCGACTTGCGAGTGTCGGCGGCGCGTCTGTCAAGGACGTGACGAATTGCATTACGGCACATACGTGCTTCGACGCATATATGGCAAGGAAGAAAGTGATTTGGCCCGCGGCGGGAGACTATATGTTTGACGAGTAGCTTAAATTTCGTTTTTTTTTCTATTCAAAAAACTTCCCTCGTTCGCTCAATTCATGCTTTGGCCGCGCTACACACACGATGGAGGTCGCGGCAAGGAAACAGCGACGCATGCGCGCCGTCTGTTTGCTCTGTGAATGATTGTGAGTGAGCGGTGTTGGTAAAATGTAAGTGCATGGTAGAGTGAGTGCGCTTGTCGCGCTGACTCACTGAGAGCGAGAGAGTGAGTGAGTGAGTGAGTGAGTGAGTGAGTGAGTGAGTGAGTGAGTGAGTGAGTGAGTGAGTGAGTGAGTGAGTGAGTGAGTTGTAACAACCACTTGTGGACCACCAACATTGTAAACGACTCTGAGACCTCTTGGTCACATGACTCTGAGACGTCTTGGTCACATCCACTAACTGAGTGGTTCAGAGCGAGTGGGTGAACGAGTGATCCAAACAAAAGAAATGGTTCGTAGGAAGGTTCACAATTTTTCGAAGTGTAGAACCGTGGTCAAGCACAGGAAGCACTAGCCTGGAGGTAACTTTCTGACAAAATGATTTTCTTCCGACAGGGCGAGGCAGTGTGACCCCGTACCTCAGTATATACCTTCGAAGAACTTGTACTGCGCCAATTGTTAAACGCAAACAATGCCGATTGAACTATTGATTAATTGACAGGCTCCTGCTGTCAATTAACCAGTCAAGCTGCGTATGGCAGCTTTTAGCCCAGGACGACGTTTCTAGTTTATACTAGAAGAATTAAGAAAGTTGAAGTTGAAGAAAGAATCAGAGGCACATTTACTTCTCTATAGTGTACCGCCGTATATTGCAGCAGACGACAATTATGAGAATCAGTTCCTCCTCTTGTTTGCGCCTTCCATTACAGCGTTATCACTTCCAATCAGAAACTCTTCGTTTGAGAGATAAAGGACAAATAAACAAACGAAAATCAAGAACATAAAGACACCACGCGCACTAAAGCCCGCGTAGGAAAAGACCGCTGTACATGCCACACTATCGCAGCGCTAATATATATATATATATCTATATATAAATCTCGAGCTAAAACAGACCTCTCGAAAAACATCGGAGGCACGCGCGGCGCGGAACAAAAGCTGCACTGCGAGACATACGAGACGATCCAAGCCAGGAGCCGCAAGCGGATCCAGAAGGACGGCCTGTTTCGTCTGCGATATGCCTGGCACGCGCTGCAGACGACGCGTTTCTGCTTCTTTCCTTTGTCTTCTGTCTTTTGCTCGCGCGTTCCCGCCTTTTGTTCTCTGACCGAGTGCCAAGCGAACCCCAAGGTTGCGAGTTGACGCCGCGTTTTGTCCCGGCTTTACAGCGCGGCAAAACTCGATCACTCCTCTAATACTCAATCTGCAAGGGGTGCATAATAGCCTCGCCTGTCTTGTTCTCTGCGTCAGTATAGTGAAAGGGAGCTCGCAACGACTGCTCGAGTGGCGGCACTGTGATGGTTTGCGAGTTGCGCAAGTGAGGACCGTTTCAGATAGCGGCGCACCCTTGCGGTGAAAGTGTGCGGCATACAAGCAAGCGAGCGCGTATAATACACAACATGAAGGTACTATAACCGCAACAGTGGTTGGTTGGGTTCACCGCGTGTTTACGCAACGACTGTTCAGATTACTAAATATTGGCGGCGAGGAGTTACGGAGTCGCCCTCTATCGGAAGCGCCTCGCTGGCGTAGTATGAGGGATCACGTGGCGCGCTCCTCATAGGTTTTGCTGTCAGCGCTCACTGAAAACACCACGCGCGAGCTCTCCCGGACATTTCTGTAAGTACTTTCGAAACGAGAGAAGTTTCTTACTGTCTAAATAATAATCTTGGGCAAACTGAAAGCACACAATCGTTTACAGCCGCTATCTCTTTACCGAATACGTACAGTGAACGCCACTGCGCGCGGTCGCCGCGATGGAGTCTCCCGAACCGGCTTCTTGCGTGAAAGGTAGGTAAACGCCGAGAGCAAACTATGTGAAATATGTTCTTATAGTGTTTGTATAACTAAAGGGAGCGTAATAGAATGAAGCCTCAATGCAGCGATCGCGCAGATTCGCAGCGACCGACTGCGCGTCTGCATCCTTGTTCGCGCACTGTTTCGCTTTCTGCGCGCGCGCGTTTTCGCACCGTGCCATGAGCTTAAGGCCGCAGAATATGAGCATTTGACAGTATACAAGCAACCATTGTTGCGTGGGTGCTATCAGAGCTGTTCAAAAATAATTTCATTGCGGAGACTTCGACGCCTACGGGGAGTGTGATGTGCCATCGCGACGATTCAATCTTTCTTTTCTTCTAAATTCTTTGACCTTTCAATATTATTTCTCGAGTTGTGTCGCACTGTATGTTTATCGGTGTTCTCAGCGTACAATTTCCCGCTGCTCCTTTTTTGTAATCCAGTGCATTAATTCATAACACAAACATGACCATAAGCCATGCTTTTTTTTAAATGTGCTTCTTACCGCTGCCTTTCCACTCCACTGAACTTGCCAGTACCCATAGCATCGACAAATTTATAGACCAAACCGTCATGACATTAGTCGGGTAGCGGACTCGGGCGAGCGTCTCAGTGCGCGTTTTCAGAACATCGCAGACCGGGCGCCGTAGCAGAAATCTTCCTCGCGTCTGTGCTTGCTGCATACCCGAGTTGTTGCCGATGATTGTTTGCCGGTTTTATGTTTCGCGAGCCAAGCTTCACACAGCTTCTTGTCCTCCGGCTACGTGCGAATAAGGCTGACACCGGCCTCCGTTACGTGCGTCCGGCCCCTGCGGCACCGAGCAGTAGCCTACCATGTCGCGCGCCTTCAAAGGCAGCCACTACCTATTGTAGCGCTTTCAAGCGTTGTAAAGGAGACACTCGAAGCGTGAAAATTTCGCCACTAAATGAAAACCGCAGCGTACGAGGGAATTTAAGCTCGTTTTCAGCTCGCTTTGGCGCGCCCGAAGCAGCCGACGCGGCCGCTATGTCCACGTGATCCCTCCTAGCACGTCACGCCGACGGTGGCGCCAGCTTTTCCAGTGGTGGAGCTCGAGGCCAATAGCAGATTAAACATAAAAATGGTATAACCCTCGCAGGGGACACACTTTATAGCAGTGGTCGCGCATCAAAATGCGCGCTATAATCGCCAGATTCAATTGCATAACACAAAAACATCGCTAATTAACTTTCTACATGCCATACGAAGAGTGGTGCATAATTGAACAAATCGAAGTCAGCCAGCTACTTGAAGGATATAGCCGATTTGCTAGAAAGTTATATGCCTGTACAGTACGCAGTTTCGGAGAAATATATTATACTGACTCAAAGCTCACGGTGGCGTAAAGTGCAGCGTTGTTCTAGTTAACAGTCCTTTCTACTGCATTTTTTACGCAGACCAGTGACCGATTATTGGGAACAGTGATCCACACGCAAGCACACACCACAGCCCTCGTAACAATTAGGCGGGCCGTGACTATCGACGTACAAAGCGTCAACAGCTGTACATTTGTTCGGTATACAAAGCGTCGAACCAGACACGAGAAACTTTAAACCGCCTATAGAATTTGGGTGCGCGCAGCTGCGTTCCGAAAGATTAAAAAAAGAAAAAAAAATACAGATTGAAGGCGCGAGCCGCTCGCAACAGAGCCGTTAATTAACACCTTCGTGCCGCGTGGCTTGCGCAAATCAGTCGCCGCGCAGCCGGCAGCTGTAGGCACAAAGCACGCCAGCAAAAGCCACATATACAACTCTCCTCAACGTGCTTTCTTGTTTTTTCTTGGTTAATGCAGACGCGAGGTCTAGCGGTTGGGGCGCATGTATGCCTTCAGCAGAACACAAGCGTCATATATATATATATATATATATATATATATATATATATATATGCGAACTCACGCGGAGACGTAATTGCTACTGCGGCCACCGGACGCAGACGCATCAACTTAGCAGACGTAACTGACAGTATACACCTCACTGTGTGGCGCGCAAATGTGTGTTTGTTTACGTCTGCGTAATGCGGGCTGCCAGACAGACGGGTTAGGCTTAAGCACCGTCGCTTTCCTCGAAAAAGGAGATGCGGTGTTCTTGTATGTATACAGAGAACCAAAAAAATAAGAAAGGCGCGGAGCTGCGAGTTCGTGATGTAGTCTATACCAGTTGCGCGCACGATGTTCAGCGTTCAGCCAGGTTCGCTGCCTGGCTGAACGCGATTATAAACCCCCCAAGTAGCTAACATACGCACGTTTGGGTGTGTATATCGCAAGGTGCAGCGAGCTTCTGCAGCTTGCTTGATGCCAGTGAGCTTTTACAGAATGCGTCACCACGCAGGTATACACCTATAAGGCATAACGAAACAGACGGTATGTAGGAGGTGGCGCCATCTTGTGACAATGGGTTCAAACCAGAACACATTGAATTATGCTTTCAACGACAATGATCTACGTTTAATATATATATATATATATATATATATATATATATATATATATATATATATATATATATATATATATATATATATATATATATATATATATATATATATATATATACCTGTAGCGGCGATTGGCAAGCAAGGAGAACGTACGTCACCCGTGTGGTGTGAGAGATACCTGAAAGCGTTATCACAAGTCTTTATAGTGTTGCAGGTTCACGTTATATAAGAGTCATTAGTCCCCTCGACTTGACAGTACGACGCGGCGGTCGCACTCCCGTCGCATCTACGATGAAAACAAAAACAAGAAACACGCTTGCACGCTATACAGCCCCTTCTCGTTCCTCGAAGTTCTAAAGTGCAGTACCTGTCGGCAATTCGCCGTTATATCCTCGCAAATGCTTCACGAGCCGAAAACAGTAGAAAAATGCGGTCTATATTATTACAATCCGACAAGTCTCCCAAAGACGTACCGTCGCCGCGCACGGCCAGTCTATTCACCCATCTTCTTACAAGCCGCGGCCGATGGGAGGCAATGCCGGTTCACGCGGAAAATGCATACGGAAGCCGAAATCCTCACACGACATTTCGATTCCATTTGATCGGGCCAAATTGCAGCGCGAACCCTGCATATTATGTATACATGGCACGAAACACGCATTAGCTTTTTTATGCGAAGCATATTACTAGAGCTCAACCCAGCTCCTCAGGCGCGGCGGTGTCGCCTTCAATACCACGTGACACCGTGACGTCACGACAGAGGAGAAACGGGGCTCCAACTCGCGCCGTCGCTCGCGGCGTCGCCTTCAAGGCTGACCACGTGACACCGTGACGTCACGACAGAGGAGAAACGGGGCTCCAACTCGCGCCGTCGCGGCGGTATATAAGCAGCTGCGCTTGCCTCTGCTAGACACTCACGAGGTGAGATGCCTCCTGGCGACAGAGCTGCTCGTTGGAATGAGAAGCGAAGGTTGCGGCGTGCTACAGAGACTGCTTCTAGGTGGCTTTGCTACGGCGCAGCGACTACGCGCCCCGCATCGGACGCGGTGAGCGTCGAGCAACGCAGCGTTCGGCGCGACAACGAAATGTGCGACTGAGCAAGCGCCGCACGCCTGAGCCGACGACACCGGCTTTTCTGCGACACGAGCTCCTTAACGCTGTCGCGTTAAAATAAAGGCTAGTATGCTTCGCATGCTGGGCTTAACCTTAGCTAAGCCACAGCCATTTTTTATGCGAAGCATATTACGAGGGCTCAACCCAGCTCCTCAGGCGCGGCGGTGACCATGAAATCACGTGACACCGTGACGTCACGACAGAGGAGAAGTGGCTTTGGCTCAACTCTTGCAAGACGGGCTGGGTGGGAATCGAACCAGGGTCTCCGGAGTGTGGGACGGAGACGCTACCACTGAGCCACGAGTACAACGCTTCAAAGCGGTACAAAAGCGCCTCTAGTGAATGCGGTGTTAGAAACGCGCTGTTTCTAAGGCGTGCGTCTCTTGCTCAGGCGCACATTTCGTTGCCGCGCCGAACGCTGCTTTGCTCGACGCTCACCGCGTCCAATGCGGGGCGCGTAGTCGCTGCCCTGTAGCCCATTGTCTTACACCCCTTGGCGGGTCGACGGGAACGCTGTCGCGTTCCACTCTTGAAGGCGAAGAAGTAATGCATGAGTTGTTTCTTCGTCTAGCCGAACCAAATATAGCCAAGCAACAGCAGTTCACCAGGCTAAACAGTGGTTCAACAACTAAAATAAAGGCTAGTATGCTTCGCATCCTGGGCTTAACCTTACCTAAGCCACAGCCATTTTTTTTTTTGTCTTTCCCCCGTCCGTTAGCTATAGCCCAGCCCAAGGTGAAATCAGACAAATCAATAGACGAAAGCCCGAGATGAAATCAAAGACGAAAAAAAAAAAGGTCACACGAACTCGAACGCGAGCATAACGTCAATAAATAAATGTTTCTTCCGAGTCACTTTCCCGCTGCTAGACTTTCTGTTCCTTGCACCCATCTCTTTTCTTCTTGATTCCACTCCTTTTACTTCTATTTATCATTCTGTCGAGTTCTCTCGCGCGCCTTTGCATCCGTGTACACCTGCTTAATATAGGAACATCGCCGGTGCGCTCTCGACGTGTAATAAGGAACTTCCACCGGCAAAGTTTATTTGCTCATGCTTCCTCCCCCCCCCCCCCCCTTCCGTGTCGAACTTTCTCGTTCCCGTGGATCGTTTGCTTAACATGGAAATGCGCGATCGATTGATGCACCGTAAGACGCATAGTTTGAGAAGTGCTTGCGCGACGCAGTCTGTAACGTCGCGTCGGGATGACGGCCGGCTCAGAAAATAAAGAACGGACAGAGAGAGAGAGAGAGAGAGAGAGAGAGAGAGAGAGAGAGAGAGAGAGAGAGAGAGAGAGAGAGAGAGATGAAGGGGTACGCATTACACTCTGCAGATTAATGGCGCGCGCACTCAGGAAAGTTTTTTCTCGAACAAGCTGTTCGCGCGCACTCCGTTCTTAATTACTTGCGCGTAAATTAAGCGCCAAGCGACTCACGACTTCATCTCGAGACGCGTTATCTTCTACGAACGGCGCGGATTACAGAAAAAAAAAAAAGAAATGAAGGAACAGGGGCGAGGAAAGGTGAGCAGATTGTGAACTCCAGAAGATTCGGAGGAGGAAAAGAAGTATCCAGAGTGATAAAGTTGCACAACCGAGTGGCGTGTTTACCAAGAGTACAGTGCACGGCAAGAATTTAATTAGAAGAGAAAGGAAAGCACGTCGAAGGCACACAACAAACGCAATCACAACAACGACAACGACGACGACAACAACAACGACGACGACAACAGCAGCAGTTTGATGGCACATATCTCGTAAATGGCCTCACCCACACAATTCCTTTGAAGTGGATATTCCTTCCAGTCTCAGCCGCTAGAATCGGTCAACTGAAATGTGTGTCGTAATATAATTAGGTAAAAATTTAATTAGTGGCTTTTGTTAATTAGTCCATTATGCCTTTCATTTTTTTTGTGCAGGTAATGTGAGTAGACCAGCTCAAGGACAAGAACTGCGCTATCTGCCAGAGGCAGTCTTCAAAAAATTTTGAAGGTGTTCACTGAAACATCCTGTAGAGCCTATTTCATTTTTTTCATCAGTAAGGACAGGTTACATCGTATCCTGAAAAAAAAAAGAAGAAATAAGGAAAAGCCAAAGACTTAAATTAGCAAGTTTCAATAACTTTTACTGAGCAACAAAAGGCCCAAAATAACGGAAAAGGTGCACTAAAATCTGTGACGTCACTATGACGTACCGGCTCGCGAGGTTTCGACCCGAAATTGAACAGAAATCAAAGCCTGACCTATACAATTTGTGACTCTTATAATTAACATTTATCATGGCGAAATTAATGAAAACATAGCTTTCAAGAACAACAAAGAAGAAAGCCGTTTATGAGTTTAAGCTCACTTAAATGTTCCTATTTAGTGTCCAATATCCGTCGCAGCGAAATAACGGAAAGAGAGCCAGAAAGGGTTTAATAAAGAAACGCGGAGTCGGCAGACAGCTACAGGCGAGGGCTAAATTTAACCGCGGGCGCAGCGGGAGCGCTGCGCCAGCGCCTTGTGTGCCGAGCAGTTTTTTTTTTTATGCGAAGCATATTACGAGGGCTCAACCCAGCTCCTCAGGCGCGGCGGTGACCATGAAATCACGTGACACCGTGACGTCACGACAGAGGAGAAGTGGCTTTGGCTCAACTCTTGCAAGACGGGCTGGGTGGGAATCGAACCAGGGTCTCCGGAGTGTGGGACGGAGACGCTACCACTGAGCCACGACTACGATGCTTCAAAGCGGTACAAAAGCGCCTCTAGTGAATGCGGTGTTGCCTTAGAAACGAGCTGTTTCTAAGGCGTGCGTCTCTTGCTCAGGCGCACATTTCGTTGCCGCGCCGAACGCTGCTTTGCTCGACGCTCACCGCGTCCAATGCGGGGCGCGTAGTCGCTGCCCTGTAGCCCATTGTCTTACACCCCTTGGCGGGTCGACGGGAACGCTGTCGCGTTCCACTCTTGAAGGCGAAGAAGTAATGCATGAGTTGTTTCTTCGTCTAGCCGAACCAAATATAGCCAAGCAACAGCAGTTCACCAGGCTAAACAGTGGTTCAACAACTAAAATAAAGGCTAGTATGCTTCGCATCCTGGGCTTAACCTTACCTAAGCCACAGCCATTTTTTTTTATGCGAAGCATATTACGAGAGCTCAACCCACCTCCTCAGGCGCGGCGGTGTCGCCTTGAAACCACGTGACACCGTGACGTCACGACAGAGGAGAAGTGGCTTTGGCTCAACTCTTGCAAGACGGGCTGGGTGGGAATCGAACCAGGGTCTCCGGAGTGTGGGACGGAGACGCTACCACTGAGCCACGAGTACAACGCTTCAAAGCGGTACAAAAGCGCCTCTAGTGAATGCGGTGTTGCCTTAGAAACGCGCTGTTTCTAAGGCGTGCGTCTCTTGCTCAGGCGCACATTTCGTTGCCGCGCCGAACGCTGCTTTGCTCGACGCTCACCGCGTCCAATGCGGGGCGCGTAGTCGCTGCCCTGTAGCCCATTGTCTTACACCCCTTGGCGGGTCGACGGGAACGCTGTCGCGTTCCACTCTTGAAGGCGAAGCAGTAATGCATGAGTTGTTTCTTCGTCTAGCCGAACCAAATATAGCCAAGCAACAGCAGTTCACCAGGCTAAACAGTGGTTCAACAACTAAAATAAAGGCTAGTATGCTTCGCATCCTGGGCTTAACCTTACCTAAGCCACAGCCATTTTTTTTTGTTCTTTTTTTTTTTCTTCGGACGCGCTTCGCAGAAACGCAGCTGAGGACGGCGTGCGAGCGCGTCTGGAAACGGCGCAACTGGCAGCGCAGACCCAAGGGGGGGGGGGGGGGGGCAAGCTTCGACATGTGGTGTTGACAGCACCGACGTCACGGCGAACAAAGGAAGAGCGAGATTGCGCGCGACGTGACCACAGAAACGGTCATTGCACATATACACAGCATCGCATATATAGTGCGAGCGCACTTCCAAGAGTCCAACTTCCAAAAGCTTTAGGGGTGTGAGGCTCAACTCCACAGCGAAGGTACGAGTATTATACAGACGTACCAGGCTAAATGCTCTGTCGCTATAGCTCGTAATGGAAGCCAATGTGTGTGTGCCTGAGGGAAGGAAGGGTGCGGGGGGTGGGGGGAGGGAATCGGATGAAGACTCGACCGCGGCTGGTTCTACTATAAACTCCTGTAATGGCCCGATTAAGACGTCGTTTCTCGTCCCAAGCACGGGCGTCCCAGCTGCTCCCATCGCTATCGCCGTCGCGGGGTATAAGCCTTTACCGGTCGGGAAAGCCAATGCGTAAAATACGCAAGCAGGGAGGGGGGGGGGTTGTAGGAGGGAAAGAAAAAGGAAAAGAAGTATAGTTTAAAACGGCAGGAATCAAGAGAAACGAGGTGTTCACATTACTACCGAGGCTCAAGAAAACGAGGACTTAACGACGCCTCCACTTTTTTTTTTTCTTTCAAGTTTCGTATATACTTGATCCGGCGGTAATTTCGTGCCGTGCATACCATCCAGCGCCTTTCTCCCGCGCCTGCAAAGAGACGGAGGGCACCAAAAATTGAAAGGAAGTCGCTAAATTGTCTTATGTGAAGGCCGATAACGAGGCGAGGTGAAAAGAAAAAAAAATCGAGGAAAGGAAGGAAGGAAGGAAGAAAGAAATGAACCGTTCGGCCTAAGATTAGGGTCTCTCACACGGTATGATAGCGACACGAAATACGCGCTAGGCTTTCGCGATCTCTTGCAATGCGACGCGAGATACCTTGTTAACGACCGTTAATGACGCCGGAAAGCTTTCGCACGCGTGCGGTATATGTACCCCCGCGCTTCCCGTTGGTTGCGCAAGCGAGGTTGGCCGTAATTACAAGAAGGACTGGCAGTGACGAAGGATGACCGCTAGTTGGAGGCTAAACCGCCAAGGCGGACGGAAACTGAGGACAGCGCACGGAACGATGCGAAGAATAATAGCTGGCTGATACGCGTCAAGAGAGAGAAACGCGATAGCGCACGTATAGTGATTGCGAATTAAACGGGGGGTGTCGGTGATACTGCGCACGGCTGAGATTATGAAGGCAAATGGATTTGGGCAAGCGATATGCAATGCGTGCAAGTGACACTCACGGTGGTCGTGACTGTGGTGTTACAGATTACAGTCATGGATTCCGCTCATGCAAGATCGGTGAATTTTACGACCTCTGTCCTGTCGATCAACGAAATCTATCTATCTATCTATCTATCTATCTATCTATCTATCTATCTATCTATCTATCTATCTATCTATCTATCTATCTATCTATCTATCTATCTATCTATCTATCTGTCTATCTGTCTGTCTGTCTGTCTGTCTGTCTGTCTGTCTGTCATCGCTGAAATATGCAAAGAAAAGTGACGATCTGCCTATCGCTATGAGACAAGCTGTGACGACAAACAACAATATATTGAGAAACGGTGACCCTTATAAAGAAGCAGTCTACAAATGACCTTTAGACTGCCCGTAGATCACTTTGCTCTCCTATAGTCATTGCCCAGTGTTAGCAAGTTCATTTTGTTTGGTCCACAGAATTCAGAGAGGTTAGTCATGCAGAACGTTTACAGACAGTCTCGACAAGCAAAAGGCCACGGATCCACAGGCAGTCCGTTTATACATCAAAGAACAAATGAAAGCGACCATAAAGCTTTCATAGACAGTACGTGTAAGGCCACAACTCTGCAAGATGTCTATAAAGAATCTGTGCACTTCACAGAAAAAAAAAAAGAAAAACGTTTATAAGCATTGATATATCTACATATGAACACCACATTTCAGGCTACTAATCCACAGGTCTTCTATGAACAATCCGCAGACTTCACAAAAAGCAAGAACATCTATAAGCCTTCGACAGCCAGCGAATACAGGGAGACGAGTCCACAAACTCTCTGTAGATAATCCGTAGACCTCACACACAAGAAGAAACTTGTATAATCCTTCCATAGACACTATATGAACGGTACAATGCGAGGCCAGGAGTCCACAAGCTGCCTACAGGCAAGCTATAAAATTGACAGGAAAGAAAAAAAAAAAGCGTTTATGACCCTTTTACTGACGACACGTATACAGCGAACAAGTGGCCATGAGCACACAAGCTGTTTATGGACAACTTCTAGACATCGTAGCAAAACGTCCGTGAGCCTTCTACAGTCGGGCTAAGACAACACTTTGCGAGGCCATTCGCAGGGAACGGGGGACGTGGGACGGACGGAAGAAATTCAGGAAGGACGTAATGGAAAGAAGGACACTGAAAAGACGAGAGGAGAAACGGAGAAATAAAAGGAGAGAGGGCAACGAGCCGGTTTGTTTCGGCGGCGAGGGGGGGGGGGGGGTTTCCCCTGTTTTTAGAGGCCGGGCAACAGATGTTTCGTATACACAGACGAACTCGCGGTGTGTGGGTGGTGGTGGTGGCGGGCATGCCGCGTGCTTCCGCAAGCACCGCACATAGAAAGCCACAATGGAAACCGCCGTGCGGTCTCCCGTCTTGAAGAAAAACTCCGGCCGCGATGACAGACAGATGGAGAGATATCCGGTGCGTCCTGAGGACTCCCGCCGAGTGCGCGATGGTGCCGTTTTTAAATTCTTTTTCAAGATCCTCCTCCGCTTCCCGCGATATATATATATATATATATATATATATATATAGTTGCCTCTGGTTAGTCGCAGGTGCGTATTTGTACAAATACGCACCTGCGACTTACGTAAGTTAAAACCACGCGGGATATCGCGAGAAGTTGTAATTTCTCGCAGCCTTCTTTTTTTTTTTTTCGACGTAAGGTGTTTGGTCAGTCATGCTCGTAAAGTCTGCGAGTTCCTAAGTGTTTTGTACGAATGTTTGCTTAATTACTTGCTTTCGTTTTCAATTTGCTTTATTTTGACTTTGACATCCGTTCCCTCCATTCTTTGCTGCTTCTCCAGTTTTTGCACGGATGTTCGAAACCTTGCGGTGTTTAAGGTGAGACGTTAATACGGTTCCCGCAACCTTTCCATACTGCTGCTACTACTACTTCTATTCATACTAAGAATTACTACTACATTGCTACTATACTACTGCTGCTGCTGCTTACGATATGAATGGTACAATGTATGGGCTCCAATTTTACCTGCACTCCCAAGCGAAAAGTGGCCTCACCAAGCGCGCAATTGCGTAGACTTCAACAAATATCTGCTTCGTTCTTATATTCATTCGATCGCCACCCTCTACGTGAGATCTTCAACTGGGAACCACTTCGTTCTGCCACTCCCATACGATTACTGAACGATATTTCCTCAGCACTGTGCAGTGCCTACTTCGCCGCTTTGCCCGGTAGGCAACGCCTGGTAGGCAACGCTCCAGAAAACTTACGTCACGCAACCAACCGGGCAAGACCTGCATGCGCGCGTGCCAGGCGACGCACCGCGGCCAGACGATGCGACGCTCTATCAAAAGCAGACGATCCAAAAGCAGCATTTCAAAGAAACAGACGACAAGTGGCACAGTCTGCTCGGCGCCGAATCGTCTGCTGCTGTGCGCGCTATAGAGCCAGGAATAGTACCCAGTCTCCTAGCTGCCTGCCTCCAGCTGAAATCGAGGACGGACGTATCCGAGCCTTTGGCGCGACGCGTAGCTTCCATTACAACATCGTGACAATGATCACCGGTGCGATCGCACGGGATCGGCGAGCTTTCCGTTCGTTTTGTTTCTTGTTCAGCGACCGGCCGAGGTCCGCGCAACTTCGCAGAACGATCAGGTGACGACAGGCACAAGCGGACGTGTACGTATAGCAACCGCGTTCCGAAGGCGCTGCGCCGTTGAGGCGTCGCTGGCATTGACGCGAGTGAAATACAAAACGAAACGGCATTGAATGGCTCGCCGCATCGGATTGCGAATGTACACGTTGCGCTGTTTCGAAAGACGCGGACCCCTTTGGAATGGCCTCCGAATGGTGCTGAAGTTAACTCATTCCCGCCTTTTTCGGCATAAAGGTCAACACTGTGGGCAGCCACCTAGAGTTCAACTTATTGCGGGAGTATTTCTTCTTGGACTATATAGTACCGAGACATCATCATCATCATCATCAGCCTAGTTACGCCCACTGCAGGGCAAAGGCCTCTCCCATACTTCTCCAACTACCCCGGTCATGTACTAATTGTGGCCATGTTGTCCCTGCAAACGTCTTAATGTCATCCGCCCACCTAACTTTCTGCCGCCCCCTGCTACGCTTCCCTTCCCTTGGAATTAGCTATTAGAAAAAAAGGAGGAGGGGCGCAAATTGACACACTCTCTCTCTCTCTCTCACACACACAAACACACACACACACACACACACACACACACACACACACACACACACACACACACACACACACACACACACACACCTGTTAATTTGAATGTCTTTTAGTTCAAAACCAACTCGCCACCCGTGTTACACCTCCGGCGTCAGATTTCACCACACCTCCTGGTACTAACGTACCAACAACAAAAACAAATAAAGCGCTGTTATTCTGGCTATTAGTTCGAAAATTCCCCTAGTGGTGAGGTGGTGAGAAATCCGAGCGTGGGGGGCGATGAACCCGTTGATGACGACTTTGCGCGGGAACTCGTTACCCCGCATCTCGTACGTAATAAAAAGCCGCGGCAATCTCTTCTGAGCGCATAAAGCCCGGAGTATTACCGCTGACATTCCTACAGGGGCTCGCTCAATCTCGACGTAGTGACTGTCCTCAGGCCTGCAGCCTGCGCATTCAACCCCGCGCGTGGTGTGTTCTGTCTCTATTTTTGTTTTGTTTTTCCTTATACACGAACCGAACACGCTGCAGCTTGACTTTAAAGCGTCCCTACGAGCAACACATTACACGCACGAGGTGTTGCGAATGCGGGCATAGTTGCGCGGGAGGGTGGTAGGGGGCGCTACGAGCGTCGATTTTTTTTTTTTTCTTGACACGCGTCGTAAGTCACAGCTCACGCGTACGCCGGGGACGGGAGCTCATTCTTATTCCGAGATTAAGGCTTACCGCGGATAGAGGGCGAAGCTGTAGAAGCTCCCCCTGGCGGAAAAAGGCGAGTAATATGACTGAGGGAATGAACAGAAACGCCTACACAGATATGAGCGGAAAAAATGAAAGAAAAATTACATTTGAACCGAATACAAGGCACAAACACCTAATATATATGCGCGGGCTCGCGAGTAAGCAAAAATAGAGAAGGAAGAAGAGGAAAAGAGATTTAACATGCGCATTTCTCGAAACGCCAGTCTGGCAAAACGTATTTCGCGAAGCCCGTGTGCTGCAGGAACCTGAATAAAAGAGCGCCATCTGGATGAAGACAAGGTGCAGTGTTACAGAATCTACACAAAGCAGTAGCTGAAATAGACGTCCGGCACTTTTGGGTTTCAGCCTTCATTCGTCCCCGCGTGTATCCAATTTTAAGAGGGACAAGTCCGCAAGAGTACGCCATATGCAGCACAATTAAGCGTATCTATTGACATACTTCAGGCGCAGACATAAGTATCGTCGGATTCTTCTTCCCGCTGACAGACAACTCTGTCGTGACAACTCTGTCGTCTGTTCGCAGATGCAGCATCGTCTGCATGCTTCCCTGAACAGACGACACGTTCGCGAATGTCTGTAAACTTCGCGAGAACAGACGACACGAGTGCAGCGCCCTCTGCAGTTCGTGAGGGCGGACGACGCGGTCGCAGACGCACACCGGTCGCTGGAGAAAATACGGCGCAGCAGCACTATGGACCTCTTCCGATTAGGTGGCCCTACCTGTAGCCGTCACAGTGCTGCACGGATTTGACGAGATAACACATTGCAGCCGCGTGGCTCTCGCGCTGCGACAAGCGGAAATAGATTTCAAAAAAAAAATACAGCAAGGAAGGTCAGAATATCTTGTTTTACGGCCGAGTTGCCCCCTTTTCGCAGGAAATTCAAATGACGTCGCCATATTTATGCGCAGTTCAGAAGGGAGCAGCGGAGCCCGGACGAGACGGGCGAGGCCTTTATGGAAAATAAAATACGGGAGGGCGTGAACGTGGGTGCCGCGTATGCGTTCTTCACAAAGGCGCGACGAACATTGTGGGACGGCAGACAGGTGCGTGGGGCTGGAAACATTCGCGGTAAAGATACGCGTATACCGGCGACGTATACTGCGTACACTTTGTGGCTTCGTGCGTAAAGCTTCCTACGAATACCACTCTGGCACTGACGTCTGTTCTGTGGGCAGCATTTCGCCTACTTAAATTACGTGCTCCAGGATTCAAACTAATACCTTGTGGCTTTGTAGATTCACCGTTTTCAACAGAACGTTGCGGCGCCGTATAGATTTATCGATTCGCAATGATCACGCATGCGCGCAGAAACTTACTGCACCCGTGCCTTTAGAAAAGGCGCCTGTATATGTCGTTTGTGTCTGACTTCGTCCTCGTCTGCTTAGCGCCGTAACCTTTGTTTTTAAGTCATGAGCCAACTGGCTCAGCAATAAGTTTTGTTAAATCGTATTCCCTCTAGCAGTTCTTGTAGGAAACTGTTATGTTCCCGAGAGACGCCGACGTTGTTAGTAGTTCACAAGCGCCGTGACATCATGGAAACGCGCGAGTGTAATTGGCTGGCGCATTTATACAAATTATTTTCGATTTGGACAGCGGTGAAAATCTGTGTATACACAGCCCAGCTATCACGTGCTGGCTGACAATGTAGACACGATAGTGTCAGAGTTCGATGCTCCAGTAAATTTTTACGGGAAACGCTGCGCGCTTAGGAACTACATTCTTGAGCGCGGAAGTACGCGAAGAGCAAATGCAGTTCGGTCTGCCGTTCAGAGCTCCGCGTACTGAACAGTCATAGTTCCGTTTCACACTTAGCGTGGCAACGCCGTGGAAGCCGCCGAACTAGTGCGGTCTCGGGAAGTCTCACTTGACGCGTTTCGCATTTCGGTCGTCTGCTTCCTACGGATTGACCACTTCGTGTGTTACAGTATCTACAACTTCTGGACATAAAGGCACAACAAATCGCGTATTATTGGCGCGCACTCGTGCTCCCGTTGTGCGACGTACTACGTTTCGGTCGCGAAGAAACGTGTTACTCCGCTCGAATACGGCGGTAAATTGGTGCCGGGACTTGCGGAGTCTTCCGTGTAGTGCATAATTACGTCATGATTTGCGACGTAAAAGTAACCGACCTAATGTTACACCGAAATACATTCTTTCATATGTGACGCACTTTTTCTTTTGTCGCAGATGTATGAAGTGAGAGAGGTTTCATTAGACTTCGTTGCGTTGCCTTCCACGTATGAAACGGGGTACAGCTTGCTGTCCAGTTGTATAGAGGGTGTGTGAGCACGGAACCGGAAATGGATTGTATTCCTCTCTCGGAATCGAATGGCTGAGCGCGAACGCCGCTTCCTGCTCTGTGGGTCCAGCTGTATAGAGCTGATGATCCAGAAGTGCGGGATTTGCAGGGGGAGAATACCCTTCCGCATACGTATAATGGCTGGTTCCCTGGCCCGGACACTAAGTACACCTTGTCAGGCGGACAGTGTACAAACTGAGAAGAGGGATTGCGCGGTAATCAGTGGGGATTAATGCTCCCGGCTATTGTGGATTAGCGCTGACACCGACGTACTCGCGTTTCCGCGCAGGCCTATCAATCTATAATACCGTAGTCAGGACTGTTAACACCTCGATAGGGGTGTTCCGCGAAGCGTAAAGAGGGAGTCTTTCAGACACGCCTTGGCGACGGCGAAATGCGATGGGCCGTGGGCACTAGACCGCGCGGCTGTCGCTGATAGCAAGGCGCTTGTCTTGTCTTGTCTTGCCTTGTCTTGTCTTGTGTCCTCAACAGTGGCGCGTACCCACTATGGTGGGGGGGGGGATTGGCCAAGAAGCAGGCGGTTTTCCGTATGGTTAGAAGTAGAGAGAAACTAAATTTGTATAGTGGAGCGTGGGACGATAGATCCGTAATGTACAAGTGTAATTAAAATATTGTTAAGAATTTCGATAAGATAAGTTAACCTAAAGAAATGAAATAATAGAAATTATGGATAATTTTAGAAATTCAGCAAGGTACTCTTTTTTGTCTCTCCAATAAAATTGTAAACTGCCAGAAAAACACCTCTGCGGCTGGATCAAAGGGAAGTCGCCCCAAAACAAAGAATACTTGGCGAGGTTAATGATAGACCAAGTTTGGTAAATGAGCACGCCTTGTCGGTGCAGCCACGTCGACCTTCATCATCGTCATCGTCAAATTGTGCCCACCGCCAGTCTCTGGACAGCCGCTGCTAGTTCGGTATTAGAGAACTTGGCAGCGGCGTCCTATGAGGCACCCAAACTGGTATGCGGAAGAGCTTTTGGTGGTTTCCGTATGCGGCTAAAGATAACCTAAACGACGCGGTCAAGGATTTACAAATAAAATTTACAAAAGCCGGATACTGTGAAAGAACGGTAATCTGGGCGAGGTAACTAACTGCTAGCGTAACCGATGGATTAACTGATTAACGAACTGATTAAACAGTTCACTAACTAAGGAACGAAACGAAGAAGATTGGCTCGTCTCTGAGCCCACAACTTCCCTTCTGAGTAAAAGTGTTAAAAAAAAAAGAAGAAAGGAAGAAATGTTGCAGAAAACTTCAACGGGAATGTCTTTCGGCTGTTAGTAGACAGCGCTCTCGTGTGTCTTTCGCGGTGTTTTGCGTCGCCCCGTTCAGAGACGTTTACATCAGAAAGAAAGCCCACGGAGAAATATCTATCAATATTCAACAAAAACAATTGCGCAAAACTGTTGCCGCCGCCGGCGGACGTACAAACTTGAATCGGCACAGACAGTATATATATATACTGCTGTAACACCGTATAAGCGTATACTCGTTTGCATAATCCAGGCACGATTCCCAAGCTACGACGCAAGCGGGCAGCTATGCAGTCGAAGCGTCGCGAGAGAAAGTTCTGACGCGAAAACAAGAAACTACCGGTGATCGAGTATAACTTCCAGCGACGGGCCAGCCACCGCGGTGCCGGTTAGTCCAGGGAAAGTGAACGTGCACTATACGTGTATACGCAGGAGAGCGGTCGTACGCGCATATGTATACGATATGCAAATGAGAGGGATCGAGAGAGAGAGAGAGAAAAAGAGGATTAGTGAAGAGAAAGTGAGCAGGTATATGCGTACACGCGGAAGAAAAATCATGCACGTCCGTAATATGCAAGTCAAGAAGAAGAGTGAAAGAAGAAAAAAAAAGTATTTGTCGAGAGAAAGTGGACAAGCGCGTCCGCTGGACAGCGGTCATACACGTTCATAATATGCAAATGAGAGAGAGAGAGAGAGAGAGAGAGAGAGAGAGAGAGAGAGAGAGTAAAGGAGCCGCACGCTCGCAGAGCGCATGCATGGTCAGTCTCGCGTCGTTCGTACCCGACTGCAACCGGGTTCTCGATCTTCAAAAACTTGTCGGCTATATTTCCCCCCCCCCCTCCTTTTTTTTCTCTTTTACTTGCCACAACTGCATCTATACCGCAACCACTAAATAAATAAATAAAAAATCACCAACTCGCATCTTCGTCGAACTGTCGGGCCCATGGGCAGCCCAGCGTTTCGATTTCAAAGCCGTGCCGACGACATGCCCCACCGGATCGGGACGGCTAAGCGATCGCTTATGTAAGACGTCGCGTAGACGTCGTCGGACAGGGCGAGGCCGCGGAGACGCGGTATTTGAGCGGCGAGAAATAGAAGAGCCGGGTTTTGAAGAAGGGGCCGCGGGGTGGCTTGGAGGGCAGCGATGGATGGAAGGGATGTCGTGTCGTTGGGCGTATGACAGAACAAACGCGTAAGAAGAAGAAAGAAAGCAAGAAAAGAAGGATAATGTATTCCACGCAAACGTTGCAAGCACTGTATCATGGCATCGCTTTTCCATCACCAGACGCGGGCCGAAGACCCCTTCTTGGCGGCTGTTCACGCTAGATTATAGGTGAGCAAACATTTGGGCAGCGATGACGGGCTCTCATCTCAAAGCTTTAGTAAAAGAAACAAACGAACAAAAAAAGTAAAAAAGAGAGCGCCGACATTGACGGATGCGGAAATACGAATAACCACTCAATAAGCTTATTCGTTCGGCAGCAGATACAAAATAGGCTGATCATGATGACGATGATGTAAAGAAGAAGAAGAAGAAGAAGAAGAAGAAGAAGAAGAAGAAGAAGAAGAAGAAGAAGAAGAATGCTTTATTGCCCTAACAGATGTAAGCATGACTGCGACACCACGTGGATCCACAGCCGATATGGCTAGCTGAAGATGCTGAAGTTGAAGAATACGACGTATTCGCCAAAATGCGGAAAAGCAAACCGAAAAAACAAGTTTAACACTTAAGGTGCACATTCTAGGTGTTATTTTAACGAGAGACGCTTAGTATACTAAATATGTTTACTTCTTTCGTTGCCTATTTGCCCCGCATCGAGTGGTCGTATTATGTGGTTCCCTGCAGCTGCGATAAACTCAAATGAGACTTTGCGACTGTTTCCAAGGATCCTTGTCAGCCGTGCGCGCTTCGCCTCGGTATACTGTTCCACTCGCTGCCAAAGAACTATCCGGATCGTTTGTTTGTCTTGTTTTGCTCACTTTTCTTATTTTCTAACTTCCATGCTGTGCCGCGAGGGGACGCGGCCACACACGGGACACGAACGCGCAAGGAACCACAGCGGACGTATTGCAGGTCACGGTTCCTTTGTTCGAGCGAGTCTCGTCCGAGCCAGAAAACAACGTGCACATATACCGCTGGCAGCCTAAGGACGAGAGTCACATATGTTATACGGACGCCGGTACACACAGCGTGCCTTATTATGCAAGCAAACGGGCACTGAGAAACAACTGCATACAGAATGAAGCAGATGTAGATCCTTGGAAATAATGAGGCGATGTCAGGCAAAACACGCGGTTATATACGTCACCTCGTCTTCTACAGGGCCGCTGTTACTTGCGTAAATGGGTCGTTCTGCGTTCCGGTACATCTTATCGATGTATCGTTTGATTGATGAGTAGCTTAATTCACTGTTTTCTTGATTGATTGATTGATTGATTCATAAAGTTTGCCACAACATCCGATATGCTACCCTACAGTGCGAAACGGAAGAGGTACAGAAAAACAGGATAAAAGTATATAGAGAGAAAGTTAGGACACACTACCACGGCCGGTCCCGACTCACTGCACATTGTCACAAGGTCAGGATCACGTGCAGCACGATGAACACCGATTCAAGCTAAACTCGTTCGTGCAGGTCTGCTGTCCTCAAAACACCGTATAGCAGTGCCTTCGAACGCCACCCTCTGCTGCGACGGCTTATGAGGTCGCCGTCCCAAAAATGGTTTGCCCTGATAATGGGTCTGCGATGAAAGCGAGCTATAGCGCAATTGGCGAGCGGTCGTCTCTGTACACTGCAGCGAGGTCAGTCGCACAGGCCACGTGAGAACAGGCCACGTCCCGAGACAACACTGTGGGTACGAGATACGCAGAAGTGGAGCGCTGCGGATTATTTTGACCATCCGCGGGGTTCTTTAACGTGCACCTAAATCTAAGTCTCTGCATTCTGCCCTCATCGGAGCGCGGTCTCCGCGCATGAAAATAGAGCCCTCGACCTCAGCTGCTGGCAGAATGCGACAGGCACTGAGCTGCAGTGTACACTAATTTACACCCTTAAGGGTAAATGAAAGTGTAAATAGGCCTATGAGTCCCTCCTTTGCACCCTTCTCGAATGTAGAGACGCCCGAGTTGAAGATCGATTCAAACTCTTATGCACCCTTAACGTGTAAATTAGTTTACAGAGTGTTATTCTCCTTGGTGAGAGACACTCCATGCATCCGTACGTCCCTAACTTCCTTTAGGTCCTTTCGTAAGAACTATGGTTTTTTTTTCATAAAGATCTGTGTTTAAAGAAAGCGACACACGAACAGTTGCTTTGACAAAACCACACCGACAGCTTAAACGCAAGCAATTGACAGAAATACGTCTCCGGTATCCAGAGTGACGCCCTTGCTTGCCTTTTGACACTCTGCAAGGGGCAGCTCGTCAGAGCAGCCAGGAAGAACGACAAGCAGACGACACTGAAGTAGAGCAGCAAGCAGACACAAAGCAGACGAGCCCACGAGGTAGCATATAAACGGGCAGACGAAATTTATACTCCAGCCAGAGCTTGAGTAAGAATAATAACGTTTGCGCTAAGGTAAACTGAAGTTTCAGGTCCAACTCGGTTCGTTCTCCAAGGGTGACAAAGATGGCGTCGTGACGGTACGTTTTCCTTCTTTCTTTTTTTAAATTGCTGGTTATTCCTCGCGGTCAAGATCTCGAGGGTAAATAGCTACAATGTGAATGCCCGAGACTAACTGCAGTCCCTCATAACTCGCTGTGCGCACACATTTCCGTAGGGGTCGATGCATTCTGGGCCACACACCGAGATGTGTGGCTGCACCTCGCGGATTACATGTATGCAAGCAGAACGTTGTTACATTTTGACACCTGCGGCGCATTAAAGGCAACGGCGCCGCTCCTCGCATCCTTGAACTTAAGAAAAAAAAAAAGGTATGCCAACGAAAGAGCCTCCACACGTGCCACACAGCGTCCGGTGTCTAGAGCGATGCCCTTGCTTGCCTCTTGATACTCTGCAAGGGGCAGCAGCTCTTCAGAGCAGTCAGGAAGATTGAAGAGCAGACGACGCTGAAGTAGAACACAAAGCAGACGAGCACACGAACAGAAGACGAACAGAAGAGGATGAAGCGCTGCAGACGACGAACAGAAGAAGCGGATGAAGAAGGCGCTGGCAGACGTGCGAAGCGAATCGCGGTCGCCCTTGAAAAGAATGGAGAGGCGAAGGTCAAGGCGAGCGCTCTTCATCGGGTCCTTTGAGGGTTTAAAGAAAAAGAAAAAGAAAAAAAAAGAAACAAAGAAGAAAGCAAGACTTGACAGGCAGCGCGCTTGCTTTTCGGGCGGACGGGCGGCGACGCGGAACGCGACGTTTGACGAAGGCTATGTACAGCGTAGAGCCCAGAAAAATCTCGAGAGCCTCCGCGTTCTGCACGTGCTTCGAGAAGAGCGCCGGAGAGCAGACGACGGGGCGCAGACGATGCGGCCACGTTTAGGACATCGCTTTCGCTAAACCGTGGCCTCCTAGATCTCCGATTCGCGCGTGCATATGCTTGTCACCCGATCCGTTAGTACCATGTTAACACCAGGCATACTGGCGAAAGGTTTGAGGGCGAGGTTCACTATACGTCAACACTGCAACAAAATTGCGATTGTAGCTATATAATGCTTGAGGTGAATGTTTCCCTCCTCGCACAAAGGACTCGCACGCACTTCACTCCCCCCCCCCCCTCTTTATTCTTTCGAAACGTAACTCACCAGCACCGTCTGTGTGGTCAACGCTGCTCATATTTATTTATTTATTTATCTATTTATTCATTCGTGGAGAAATCAAGGAGGACGGGAAGCGAGAACGGAGGAGGAACGACAAAATGGTAAAGCAGCGAGAAGCATCGGCTCTCGGAATTGAGGGAGAAGACATGATCGTTCGAATAAGGATATGAAGAAGCATCGAAGCTGCGCCGTGCTCCATGAAAGGTTGCAGAAATAAGCCTTTCCTTCTTTTGATGACTCTATATGAAGGAGCAGCATCAGAAATAAAAAAAAATACAATAATACGTAGTAGGAGAATAAACAGCAGAATAAGTGGCAAGACTAACGATGGCGGAAACAGAAGAAGCACGCATGTTAGAAATAAAAGCAGAAGACAGAAGATGTATACAGGCAGTAGCATAATAGGAAACGTAAGACGAAAGCCGAATACAGAAAAAGCAATAGAAATAGAAGCAGACAAAACAGCCGAACAAAAGAGCAGAAGACGAGAGTAAACAGCACAATAAGCGTAAGAGAGATTAGATGGTGAAGAACAGAAGACAGAAGGAGCACAGGACAGAAGAATTAGAAGAGGAAGGAGGAACACATATAATGTATATAATAGCAACAAAATGCGAAGGGTAGGCGAGCCTCGTCCTGGCAGCAACGTGCCGAAGAAGAAGGAGAAGAAAAAAAAAAGCAAATAAAGATCGACGGCGCTCCGCCGCTCATGCACGCACTCGCACACCTGCCTGCGTACCAACCTACCTCAAGGCGGATAATCGAGAACAAAGACGGACGCCGCGCCTTCTCGGAGGGGTGTAAAAGAGCAAAATTGAGGGCATCGCTACGCGTTACATAAGATCCCATCATCTGTACCCGGGCCCTTCCCTCTCCTTACAACCTACTCCTGCGGGTCGGCCGCGGTATGGCAGGAATGACTGAGAGAGAGAGAGAGAGAGAGAGAGAGAGAGAGAGAGAGAGAGAGAAGATGTAGGCACCAAGCTAGCTAGCAAGAAGGAAACGAACAGAAGCAGGACAAAAAATACTAATTACAGAAGAAGTAGAGAAAGATGGAAGAGAGAACGGAGGAGGGGGGAGAGAGATAGAAGGAACAAAAGACAGAATGCAGGAATCAAAGAATGCGTCAAGTTGGCCACGAAGGTTAGGGAGAACGGAAGCAAACCAGCAAGAAAGCAAGCAAGAAAGAAAGAAGAGAGAGATAGTCGGGGAGATAACGAGTAAAGAAAGAGCGAAAGAACAATAGAACAAAAAAAAGAACGATAGAACGGGGAAAGATGCAACATGGTGGCCAGACGTACGTGTGCGCAGGAAGGGGGCAGAACCGAAGCCGAAGAGTACGTGGGATAGCCGCCGTGCGGCGCCCCTAGCGCCGGGCGCGCTGTGTATATGCGCGCACATCGAGAGCAAGAGAGGCAGCAAGAGTTGCAAGAGCTATAACAGCGTCTTCACGGCGGAAGAAGGCGGCCTGGCGCGCACGAGAGAACCCGCGATGCCCTAGCATTACACGAGGGGCGGTATACGACGACTCCGGGGGATGATGCGCACGAAAGGAGGGAGGGAGGGGGGGTCGATGATCGTGCCAGCCCCCCCCCCCCTCTCTATCCCCTGGCCGCCCACTTACGCCCAGACCTTCTCTGAGCCCGACAGCAGGGGTCGCCTCTACTTGCCTTATTATTTGTCTATGTCTGTTCGCCACTCTGCCCTAAGTTACCGTAGGCAGAATGCAAGACCGACGATCCAACAGTCGGCTCTTCTAAAGGAAGGGTAGGTTAAGGGAGAGGGGGGAAGGCAAAGTAGAGGGCAAGAAGTCGACGGCTCTGCAACGGTCTCTGTTGTCTTTTGTTGTAGTTCCTCTTTGCTCGCTACACACGAGTAACAACTTCGATCGCACAAAACAAACAAACGGGAAAAAAAGGAAAACGAGTAGTATCGCAAAGCTTTCAACCCGATTCGGCACAGATTCCACTGAGAGGCCCCTTTCCTCTTCTCTTGTTCCGCAGCAGACAAATGCGCCCGGTACGGATTCGCTTTCCGAAGGTGGAAATGCACCACTCTGCACTTACAGCCTTACACGCTTACGGCCGCGTTCACTCCGGATGGCTTTTGCGATTCTTATAGCGTGTGCACTGTTGCTGCTGTATAGCTCTACCTCTCATCACCATTGTTCTTACTACAATATAGTTTCGTTTTCTTTATATGTGCGATATATGTGGAGCCCTCATCAAAAATGCCTTATCAATAAAATAGAACGCATACAAAAATTAGCAATTAGGTTTGTATATTCGGACTACAAAAGGCAGTCCAGTGTCTCGGGTCTGCTAGCAAGGGCTAACGCACTGTTGCTGCTGTATAGCTCTACCTCTCATCACCATTGTTCTTACTACAATATAGTTTCGTTTTCTTTATATGCGCGATATATGTATATAGATAATATGATGGCACAACGGAGGTGTTGTGCCATCGACAGTGCTTCGAGAATGAGACTCTTTTTACAACTTTAAACCGTCCCGGACGAGAAGAGTTTTAAATCTCGAAACTGGCGGCCTAACTTTAAGTTTTATACCGGTGTGACTCGTACGCTTCTGATCGCGATCGGGGCCGATCCGGATCGGGTGTCGCTACACGGTCATCTGCAATCGCAATTTTGCGGGATCCAGATCCGGCCCATCGCGATCCGAGAATCGCGATTAGGCCCCTTGGTCGTGATCGCAGGCTGACGTCTGCAATTTTTGGCGCAGTATTCTGAAAACGCTAAAAACAAAAAAAAGTGAAGGCAGCTTAAAGGGACACTAAAGTGAAAAGTGATTTCTTCTGCATCAGTAAATCACCGTTCTACAACACCAAAAACACCACTCTTACAACGATAAGACGTTTGGTAAGCCAGAAAAAGCGCAAGAACGAAATACGGGTGGCGACGCCTACTTAAGTTCCCGCACCTGGGGGCTGTGACGTCATGGATTTTGATGGCATCTTCTAGGGCCTACTAATTATATATAGCGGTACAGATTGACTACATTGTGTTCCAAAGGAACAAAATACTAAACATGCCAAGTTTCGGGAACCTTTATTCAGCCAACGTGGCCCAAATGCGAAAACAAACTTTGGAATCCCTGACGTCACGCTGACGTACCGGCGCTGGCGTTTCGGCGCGAAATTCAAATACTGATACTTGGACCTTCATTTTCTCATCTAATATTAAAACTCTTTTCTTGAAATGACTGCCTGCAGGGTTCTCAAACAATGCTATATTAGTCTAAACTGATTTATTGTTTCCCTTTAGTGTCCCTTTAAAAATAAGAAAAAGGTTTAAAAACTTATTTATCGGCAATAGTACGCTGTAAAATTGAAATAGTGTAGAAATCTAGCAGTATTGCGCGAATCTGAAGCTCTAGCCAAGGTATTATGCAGTTCTGAGAGTTGCCGACCGTTAAACAGACGATAACTCCATCCAGATCGTTGGACCGGGTAACGGCGAGCCTTCTTGATTTCTATCAGGAAACCTGATGCGGATCGGCCCCGATCGCTATCACAAGTGTCAACAGCAAAAGCTTGCGGGATGCGGTTTCCCCTTCAAATGTGAATTCCTGCACTGTTGAGGCATGACACTTCGTATTTAATGAATCACTGTGTAGGCGGCGAAGGCCACTACATGCTGGAACATTTAATTCGAGGTTGTGTGACCACGCTTCGCGAGAATTCAGCTTCTTGGCAGATCCTGCGTCCCGTAAACTTTTGCGGTTGACTGTGCATATGAGACCGCCGGTATTAGCTTACGCTAACGCCTCCATTATGCCATCATCACAATCATCAAATGACAGCTGGCCTATTGGTCTTCTACATTGCCAATTACATGTCGTTCTGTGGCCATATTTGACCCTTGCACCACTAAACACTACACGTGAGCTTCTACCATCTCCTTGTGTGTGCACATATATATAATGTTGTTCGCGCGTGTGTGTGTGCTTGCGCTTTGCTTATTGTTTTAGTGGCACCCAAAGCGTACCAGCGTAAAGATACTCGAGGTTGTCCCAGAGAACTAAACCGCCGTCACCAACATTATTATTATTATTATTATTATTATTATTATTATTATTACAGCTCTACGTCACTCAGTATCTTCACCATACTGCCTGTGCCATCGCTCCCTCCATCCCATTTCTGCCGCGCACATTGTACGGTCTAGCACGCTCGTAAGACGAGCCGCAGCGTAGCCCTCGCGACAACTGCCCACCGCAGGCACTAAAGAAGTCGCTGCATTTTTCGCTGGTAACAATTTTTCGCTCGTAACAAGGACCTTTCCGAGCAGCAGAGTTCGTAGCACCCGCAGTATACGTCCCGGCTTCGGCGCGATTAAAAGTTCCCACACGCCCGACCCCCGACTGTCTTCCACAAAGCGCTACAGGTCAAGCACCCCAGAAACGTAAACGTACACCGCAGGTAGCAAATACACTTCAGACAAAAGGACACCCCCGGAGAAGACACCCGCTGCTCTTTGCCGAAAGCCCGCCCCGCGATGAACCAAACTTTGAAAGAGAAAACACCTGCAGTCGAGAACATGGTGGGAGGAAGTGAGCGGGTGTCGAACTCCGTCGGGAGCCTCGGCGTAGGATCTCCCGGCGCGGACAGCGGAAGTGGCGGAAGGACGGAGCCGCGACGGCAGCGCCTCCTTGTGCAAAGCGGACACGGCGGCAGAATGGACACATGGCATCCGAGATTGGCGCGCGCAAATCTCGGAGGCCATGATGCACACACGTGTGGCGGCCCCAGCTGGAGGCCTGGAGGTCGCGACGAAAAACCACGACCTGCCATGGAAGCCGGGGCCACAGAGGCGATGTCAAGGAAAGGAAATTGGAATAAGAGCGCAGGGTCGTTTTGTCAGCCTTTCACAGCACGTTTTGCGACGATATAATGAATTGTCGGATGTAACGAAATAAATCCCGGATATGTCTCGCTAATGCAGGTGTATAAGGACTGCGTGCTTATAATGAATACCGAATATTGAAAAGGTAGCTCGAGCCGGATGCGGTTTCTCTTATGACGAAGTCCGACTGTGCATGGCAAAGTCACACGAACATCCGAATATCCGACCCACAGCTCTTCAATGATACCCACTGGTATATGTCGTGCAACTTCTTTTAGTGACCCGATGTTTCGGAATCCAGACACAGGGATTAACAAAAGGGGTGATGGGGGAGGGGGGTTTGTTGTCTTCTCATTCTCGCGTCACCTGTAGATAACAAAACTGAATATAAAACGCCCCTTTTCTCAGACCCACAGGCGGAACCAAATAATACAAGTCTGAACAATTTCCAACCGGCACCTTTTTCTCATCTGAATTTTTAACCCGAAAGAGTTTTATGCCGGGCTCCACCGAAAATATGACGCATGTACATACGAATGGCAATCATCATCACGCAAATCTGCGACATGGCGATACTTTGCCGGCTTGTGCCTATACCTAATGGTTACGAAAGTAGGCCTAGAAAGGTTAGGGAGCTTTGCGTTATGAAGAAAACAGCAATCCACTCTTGCTGACGCATACTTATAGCGCTTAAGAAATTTCAGTCAGTATCATTTTCTTTGTCAGTGAGTTGTTCCGCAGAAAACATAGCCGGCAGCCTGGACACCTATAAGAGGCAAAGATGGTGGTGCTTGCATGGAAGTGTCTTGCGGTCATTCTTTGACATTTTCTATGCAGATTGGGTGAGGGAACAAACGCGAGTTAATGACATCTTAGTTGAAATCAAGAAAAAGAAATGAGCATGGGCAGGACATGCAATGAGGAGGGAAGATAACCGATGGTCATTAAGGGTTACGGACTGGATTCCGAGGGAAGGGAAGCGTAGCAGGGGGCGGCAGAAAGTTAGGCGGCGGATGAGATTAAGAAGTTTGCAGGGACGGCATGGCCACAATTAGTACATGACCGGGGTTGTAGGAGAAGTATGGGAGAGGCCTTTGCCCTACAGTGGGCCTAATCAGGCCGATGATGATGATGATGATCTACCAACAGGTTAGGAAGTTTCGCCGCTTACTCACGCACCGCCGCGTCGGATAAGCCTATGATGCCTGCTAGCTTCCGGGGTGCTGTTTACGCTGCAGAGCAGCACACACCTCGCATGTTTGCTACAGCTGTCACTGCTTCACCGTTCGCGTAAAACAGTAATTAATAAAATGTTGTGCTCATTTGTGAACTCGTATTTGCGAATGTGCAACGAAGCTGTCACGGCTTCTTAGAAAACACGTTTCACTTTCGTGTTACGACCGATTCCTCTTGACAAGGGGATCGACCTTTTTTTTTTCATTTCATAGGCGATAGGCAATGGCACACGAGCAAAAGTTTCATAACTGGCGATAACGTCTGGTGTCGCGTTAGTCGACTGATCCCCGCAGATTCGTGTCCGTAGTACGTCCGGAGTTGTAACGATTGACGAACTCTGGTAGAAACATCGTAGACACTACACAGTGCGAAGGAACCATACGCGTTGTTCATGTTTCTAACAACGGCGACCATGTTGTCCTAGTCGTTCTTACTGCCTAATTTCTACGACGTTAATGCGCCACCAAAACCCGGCTCTCCGCTTTGACCCAGGAGGGAGCCTTCATTAGACGCCCCCCGAGGTGTAGGCGTGTGTATAAAAAAAAAAAAAGGCCTCCCAAACTCTGGCGTCGACCAGGGGCGCCACGTACCTCTTCGCACCATGCGATGATCGAGCGTTTTCGAGGCTTGCCGGAGTCCATACGAGTACTTATACAGCGTAGGCGAGTGCTCACATCACTGCACGCAACTTCTGCGCAAACCACGTTCTGCTGCAAGCCATGCGCCCCCGGTTTCCAATAGCTTCCTCCCAGTACGCGCATACGCGCGCACGTGCGCAGCACCGAACTCTCACGCCACCATCGCGTACACGGGAACCGCAAACGCACGCCTCAAGAGCGTACGTTTTCCAACTTGCTTTTGTTCTGCACACCAGCGTGTGAGAGACGGCCGGCCAACGAACGCGTGGTCGTACAAAGAAGGACAAATAACAGTCGTGTGGAAGCAGGGAAGAGAGGTGCGGGGAGGTGGGGGGGGCGGAAGATGGGGGCACGCAGAGTGGTCGGTGGACACTGACCGTACACTCTTCCTCCGTTCTCACGAGTGTCCACCTCCCCTCCCCGTCACGGCACGTCCCCAAAAATGAACCCCACGTGCCTGCCAGCGTCCCCGTCGTCGTCACGGCAACAAATGCGTGCATGTGCAGCTTAGGATATATCAGCAGTTCGAGCCGCCGTGAGCTGTTGTTGCTGACTCGCTCGGAACCGAAAGAACCGCGATGCGACCGGCGAGGATGAGAAACGAAGGGGGGCCCCGTTTCAGGGGGTGGCGGCGGGGCCCCCCCCCACTTTCGTGGGGGTGCTCTAATGCGCCACGGGACTGTTCAGAGGAGGGGCACTTTCTAAGGGGGTCCGGGAGGCGAGTGGGGGGGAGAAGGAGAGGTTTGGAGGGGACGGGGCCAGGGACATGAGAAGACGAAGAAGAAGAGAAGAGGAAGCTGTCTTTTTGGAAGAAGCCGTGGCCAGAAAAGTGTCGCCACACCACCGTCTATTAACTGCCGTCGCCTGGAGAAGGAGATTAGACATCGGCACGGGGGGCGGGTACGATATGGCGATTCTCGAAAAGCCGCGAAGGTTGAGCAACGTCGATAATAAGGTCCGGCAACGGCGTGGTAAAAGCCAGGTTGAGCAGCTTCGCTTTCCCATGAATCTTCATTGCGATAGCGTCCTTACTTGCGGTGATATGAAAGAAGTGAATCGAATGCGTAGGGGGAAAAATGTTAGAGAATCGCATTGAATAGGGTGGAATTCGGGTAAGTTTCAGAGTGATGGGTACCGGCTAGCGCGCTGTATAACAGTTCTTCAAGGGTCCACCTGTTGTCAACTGCTTTAGGCTTGGGCGATAAAATAGGGGCGACACTACTCGAGCGATGGTGGGAGTGGAACAAAACGTACGACAAAGCGCAAACAGGAGAAACAACAGTTACAAACTGTTGGGGCACCTGACCAATGAGCAAGTGAATGCGGCCTTGGCAACAGGACGTCAAAACAACAGAGTATTCTCAGGTTGCGAATTCGAGAGCGTCGCGTGAATACAATAACATCTGCTGGAACCGAATGGACGCTGTAGGCTATAACAAAAGACAAACTGCAGAGCGTGACGTCACGAAAGTGCGGCGGCAATGCTGCCGTATCTCGTGTGACTTCTTAATTTCTTTTGTCCGGATTGCGGAGATTATTACGCGCAGCTAAGTTTTTGAATAGATACTATGGGTAAAGCTGGTAGCTCCGGTTGCTCGAAGCGGTAACAAACGAAGAACAAGAACTGAAGCTTCAACGTTGCCATCTGCTGTATTCGTCAGCACTGTGTTCCTTTGCTTACAAACACGTAGTTTGGCCCCGTGCCTCGATTGAGCGGTGAACACATACAGGAGCAGACGACACAGTTGGCTGTCTGGTGCATGTATCCCTGAAAGCGAAGGCGCGGCTTCGTATGCTCAGGAGACTCGCCGGAACAAAAGACGGCGGCGCTCCAGACGACACCATCTGCAGTTCTCGCGCATGCGCGTGCGCGCACTCTGTCTGCAGGCGTCGTTTGCTATTCTATAACGTCGTGTGGCACTGCAGACGCATAAAAAGGGGCCACGGGCTTGTGCGATGCACCTTACACAGTACTGCGCAATGAGGAACAGACGACAGCCTTATTCCTAGGTGGAGGAGCGCCTCGTGACAATGATCAGTCGCCACACAGTCCCAATGTACAGAACTAGCGAGGCTTAGGAGATGGCAGGGCACCTAAGAGAGTGAGGAGAGGGCCTGATGGCGGAGGGGCCGACAGGAGAGAGGGCCGGGGGGGGGGGGCGACCGGTTGATTGCCCAAAATCGACGACGTCCGGCGCGGATGGTACGTGCTGTTGCTGCATGGGCCGCCGACAATGTGTGCGCTCGCGGACCGGTGGCGGTGCATAGTATCCATCTGTAGCCGCCGCCGCAGGTGCGTGAGCAAGCTTTGGGGGAAGGAGCTGAACGACCTGGCCCGCCTGCCAGAAGGCTCCGCCAGGTGACGGCACGGGCAACTTGGGACGTTAAATGCGAGTCTTTGAGAGCGAGAACTTAAGGAGGAGAGCATCTCCCGACCATTCGTTCGCTGCGTGTGCAAAGAGCTTAGAATATAACGAGCGGGTCGGCAGGTCGTAGCATCCACCCAGGAAAACATTTGCAGACGTAGTTCACCTGCCCGACGCTTTGGGCTTTCAAGCAGTACTCACATTAAGCTTTTCGACTTGTCATGTCTTGCGTTAAACGACAATTCAAGCCCTATAAACTCTATAAAAAAAACTGCAAGCGTCAGAGTGATACAATTATTTAATGTCATGTTTCAACCAATCAGCGTCGGTTTCGGTATCTAGCAGGAGGATGCGTCATGACGTCACGATACACCGGCTCGCTTCGTTCCTGCGATCGTGGCGGCTGCCACGCGCGAGTATGACCTTGAGAAAGGGACGCCCTACTCTTATTTACTTTGTGAGGAGACGAGGCAGACGGGCAGAACGAGACAGACGGCAAATAACATACACCTTACGAAGTTACATCATGAAATACTTGACAGCCCGATCTCTAACGCCGTTATTCTTCATGAGCATCATCATCACACGTACGGTACTTGGGTGTTACATTGGAAATCGGCGAATTCCGCCGTATTGCCAAGTTCTGTAACGGCGGCATTTTTTAGCCAATCAGAGACGCCGTAGCAGCCCCCTGGGCCAATCACAACTCGCAAGATGGCGAATTCTACAATATGGCGCAAATCGCCAATGCCTAGAATTGTACCCCTTGTTGCTGCAGCACGCGTGTCAGCGAATTTTGCTCTGTGTGATGACGTCACGCTAATGTCGATGATGCCAGGTCCAGCGCTTCGAGATGAACTTTAATGTCGAGTAATGTTACTTTACAAGTGTTTTTTAACATTGGTGCCCACTGAACGTCAACGTTTTACGTGCCAGAAGCGTCGGGTATAGAGTTGCGATAAAATAGGCGTCACTACTACTGTAAGCATAGAGTTTCTCACTATATAACATAGTGAGAAACTCTATGGCTGTAAGGATAGTAAGGGGAAATGAAGGGAATCTGAATAGGTGGCGTTTAAAAATGGCAGCCAGGACGTGTTCCGGGTGCGCAGTCACTTCCGGTGCATGAAGCCCTCGAATGCATATATACAGTGGTACAGAACAAAGTGGTTTTTAAATATGCGAGTATTGATGATCCAATGCGAACATCTCTTAGTGGCAAGATCATCAAGCGACGCCTTTGTATCTTGCTCAGCACTTCCGGTTCAGCTTCTGAGACGACCGGAGAGGAAAGTCAATATAAACTAGAAAGAATAGCGAAAAATAGTACAGTATAAAATTCGTGGGATTCAACATAGATATGATATCAGAGCATAAGTTTAGTTACAAGTTGAGTTGCTGAAGTGTCTGGAATAATTAAAATTAATTAGAAATCCCTGATTATCGGACACCAAAGCACAGAATCGTACACTTTGGAGACCGACCACGTGAGCGTGACTTCGGCGAAATTCCTGGAAACCCCAAAGTAGAAAGCCGAAGTGATGAAGTCGCACACAAGAAGGTGGCGTGATATTTAACCGGCTAATTAATGGAAAACAGGTGCGTTTGCCTAAAGTTAACTAAAGAACACCAACGGCGAGGTGCGAGTACCACTAAGAGACACCTAAGCCAAAGATTAGAGTCGCCTATTTTTCTTTCTTTCTTTCTTTCTTTCGTTCTTTCTTTCTTTCTTTCTTTCTTTCTTTCTTTCTTTCTTTCTTTCTTTCTCTTTCTTTCTTTCTCTTTCTTTCTTTCTCTTTCTTTCTTTCTTTCTTTCTTTTGTTACTCAGAGGCAACCACAGCTAGGGCGTGTACTGGGAAACTGCATATGCTAGACTGCGGTGGAGATATATGAGATGGCTAAAGGAATGGCCAAACCGTCCGCCCCCTTCAGAAGATCACATCGATTGCTTTCTGCACTCCTTCCAGTATAGTATATATAGTCACTGCGCGCCCCCCTGATTTACGACATTTTCGCGCCAGAAGCGACGGCCGCTTCCGGTGTCCGCAATGACCCGCGCAGCCGCAGGATGGCGCAATTGGCGCAGCGGCGGTGGTGTCACCTCGCGGCTGTCGCGGGAGGTGACGCATCAGTTTCGCACCGATGAACACGCTGCGGCGGAGTTGTCACCCTGTATACAAACACACACACATGCGCGCACTTAGATACCCCCCCACCTTCTCCGTTGGCGTACAAATTGCCGTGCCACGCCATTTGTCAAGCCGGAACATCGTCGAGAAGACGCCCAGGAAATATGGCTTTCTCCACGGAACGTCGCAACACACGGGCAGTTCTTGCGTGTGCGTGTTTGCGCGTGTGCATATAACCGCGGAAAAGAGATTCGTCACGTGGTGGGCCTGGTACGCGTGATGCATTACACCGAGAACGGCAGGCATGTACAATGAGACCCGATGGTCTCGGATGCAGAGCTAATTGCCGCTTTCCCGTATACGCGGTCCAGAAACTGTTCCCGATCCTCTTGCGCGTTTAGACTTACTTGCGTAGCAACGCTATGGCGCTTGAAACGCCTGCCGCACTATTATGGAAGCATCTAAGCACGGTGCACGAAAATAAACACATATACGATCTGTGCTGTACACCCCCCCCCCCCCCGACCATGCTCATTTTCTCCCTCCGTTTATTGAACTCTTGCAGGCAGATGATCTGCGCGAGCATTCGCTTGAACGTTCCCACACGCTAACTTCTCCACTGACGTTATAGTTTTTTTTTTCAATACATGTTTTCGAGGCGGAAAGAACCATCACCGCATTGCAGGCACAGTGCGCGTCATATAATGGAACGAGCGTGAAATGGAAGACACAAGCCTGCGTTGCCAAACCGTGCACATCGGAGCTTGTGAAAACGCGAACGTATGGACAATATATTCGAGGGGGGGGGGAAGAAGGAGAAGACGGGACGGATTAACTCACCCCACAGGTTCTCTGCATCCCCCCTCCAAATCTAACCCCGCTTCTCTTATTGTTCGGAGCACGCGTTGATGTAAGATTTTGGAATGCGATTACACAGCGCACCGCACCGTAGTAGGCATGCAGTGTGCGCGCGTATATACAGTCATATAAACGCGCAAGCATGCGTGGCGTGACAAATGAACGTTACGCGGTAGCGCAAGCGTCATCAAGATTGGCAAATGCGATTATATAGTGCGCCCACAGACGCTTTCTCACTCGTAATAGTGTGCAGCATTGAAGAAGCTGAAGCCGACGTCGTGCAATCCTGCAGTAGGCGTGTGTATACTATATTTATGGGCTTTTTTTTTTTTAGCCACGCATCTAAAGGCCTGTCCGTTCGAAGTGTGGGAGGCATCACAGTTCACACGGTTTTGCCCGCGCAACTGTACTTCGCATTTATCGTAACTGCATTGGGCAGTGTACATGAAAATAGGCTAGTGATGATGATGATGATGATGATGATGATGATGATGCTCATGATGATGAACTTTGTTTAGACCTACGTAATGTGTGATGTGATAACTTTATTTGGAATCCGGCGATTGGGAGGCCCAGGCCTGGGACCGCCTAGATGGCCACTGGGAGCTGCTGCTCCCGTGCGGCTTCCTTGGCTCGCTGGACGGCCCAAAGTTGGTCTTGGAGTTCTGAGCTGAGCAGCACGGCCGACCACCGCGCCCGTAGATTGTCTGGGGAGGCTGCCATTTTATTTTGGTATATTTCACATTTCCACAACATGTGTTGAAGGGTGGCTCTAACAGACTTGCATAGCTTGCACATATCGCTCTCGTATATATCGGGGTAGAAAGTTTTTAGCTGCACGGGACTCGTATAAGTTTCTGTTTGTAGTCGCCTCCAAGTAACGGACTCAGCTCTGTTCAGTTTAGTGTGAGGCGGTGGTAATACTCGCCTCCGATTTTGATAGAATTTGGTAATATCACTAAATCTTGTTAATATATCTTTTTCTCTCCAAATTTCCTCCTCCGCGTTCTCCTGACCGATGGAAGTCACTCTTTGCTCAGCTCGGCGAGTAAGACCTCGAGCTTCGCGGTGTGCTACCTCGTTGAGGTTGACTGCGGGAATGTCTGGAGTCGTATGCGCTGGGAACCAGAGCAATTGCCTGCCGTTCTTCTCTGCATCGGAGAACTTCGCTTCATTGACTCTGATGATGTGCCATGCCTCAGGAGAGATCCTACCTTTTGCATAATTTCTAATGGCCGCTTGAGAATCGCTTAAATTCAAATTCAAATTCAAATTTTATTTTGCCACCATGGTACAGATGATGGCGGGGACCCGTAGTAAAAGCTGCCGTTAGACAGCTTGACAAGGCCACGGGCCCCCACTTTGACAGCAATACAGTGGTTGTTTTTCTTTCCCTTTTCTTCTTTTTTTCACACACACGAAAAAGAAAAGAAAATACAGGAAATACAGATAACAAAGGAAAAAAAAAAATACATATAGCAGAGTTGTTATCCGGTTACAGTAGTCAGCATAAAATCAACAGCATTGTCCTGGCTGGAAAGAAAACTTACAATGATGGTGAAAGAAAGAAGAATTGGGTAGACAAATCACAGAAAAAAAAAAAAAAAAGGTTAGGTGTAGTGTAAAAAATACTCGAACAGTTTGTGGCGTGTTGTGTTTTGGAGATCAATATCGTTTTGTGCGAGTTTGTTAAGAAGTCGTGGTAGTTTATTTTCTAATGTTTGATTACCATAGAAAGTTCTGTATGTTTTTACGTTCCATTGTGCTATGTTTCTTGTGCTGTACATTGCATCTCGTTTTTCTAAACCAGCTAATTTTGATAGAAAAGATATGTTCTTCAACACCTCGTTTTTCACACACTTGCTCAGACGATAGTCGTAAAGTTTAGTAATTGGTAGTAAGTTATACTTTAAGAAAAGTGCGGCCGTATGGTAGGTATGCGGAACATTTTCAACAATTCTTAGAAATTTTTTCTGTAACAAGTGTAGTTTCTGAAGATTGCCTGCTGTTGTTGCACCCCAGGTTAAATGGCAATAGCTGAAATGCGATTGTATCAATGAATTATATAGCATTAGCATTACATTTCGCGGTAGTATCTCACGGTTCTTGTAAAGAAGACCAATAATACGTGAACATTTATTTGTTACAAAGCTAACATGATCATCCCATGACATTCTTTCATTAAATAATATACCTAATGTTTTAAATGAAGGCACAACTTCTAAGGGTACGGACTGAAGGAATATATTCTTAGTGAGACGGACCTTCTTGTTTCTACCTCTGAAAACAACGACTTTAGTCTTTGCTGTGTTAATCCGCAACGCATTTCTGCTACTCCAGTTTTCTATTTGCTTCAGTGCATTGTTTGCAGTATCTGTGAGTTCGGCTGCATTATCTCCGGCAAGAAAAATACTGGTGTCGTCAGCATAGATGATAAATTTAACGAATGGAGTTGCATGTACAATGTCATTGATGTAAAGATTAAACAGAAATGGACCCAAAATGCTACCTTGTGGAACGCCACAGCCTACAGATTGCATATCTGAGAGGAGACCATTTATTGCTACTGCCTGTTTGCGATCCATGAGGTATGACTGCACAAGCGATAGTGCATGGCCGCGGAAGCCACAACGCTCAAGTTTACGAAGAAGTATTGTATGGTTTAATAAGTCGAATGCCTTCGAAAAATCAAGAAAAATACCAATGACTATCCTATTATGTTCGAGTTCGTTCAATATATATTCTCGTTGATCTAATAGTGCAAGTTCAGTAGAGCGGTGCTTACGGAAGCCATACTGAGCTGCTGTTATAATTTTGTGTTTTTCTTCAAACTGCAAAAAGTTTCTAAGTATTACTTAGAAACTTATGATGTATTGAGCATTCGTGGAGACCAATGCTAGTGCAATGGCTACCTCCTCTGCGGTCTCGGAATGTTTGGTATTAACTGATACACTTGTAAGGGGTTTTTGGGTGTGATAATGTGTTCTTGGCGACTTTTTTTCGAGTGCGAATATATTCCGTATAGCGCTTGTATGGATATGCAGGAACACGACACGACCACGACGCGATTATGATAAGTGCGCAAAAACAAACAAACCGACAAATGAAAGAATAAACAGCACGCGATACACGAAACGCACGTCAACAGCAGTCGAACGATGGACGCCTCGAGCCAGAGCCAACGTAAATTTCGACAAGTGGATCGACTTGCATTCGTCGGGACAACAACTCAGTTTGCTCGGTCGACACGGCTCTCCCGACGAAGCTACAAACTTATTTCTCAACTCCGAAGCTTTCTTTCAGACAAGAACGCATGTTTTTCTTTCTTTTTTCTTTGAAGCTTCCAGCTACATTCAGGTGGGTTGACAATTCCTCCATTTCACAAACCTTTCTCTATCCATCCTTAACAAGCCCCCGCTGAACTGATCTGCCGTATTCAATGTCCGTGGGCTTCAAGTCGTCGACTAGTTCATCCCTCACTCTGCGATCGGTTAGACTCGATCGTGGTTGGTACGTGACGTGTACAAGACGAAGGACTGTGATGAAGCTGTGGTGTCAATGCTTGACACTTTGACACATATAAAACGAGTGTGACCTAGGATCACAAACTCTTTTGAAGCTTGTAGCCAAGCTGGAAATAAAGAAAAAAAAAGTATAGCTCCGTTGGTAGAGCGACCGTCCCGGAAAGCCGTTGGTTCTGGGTTCGATCCCCGACCAGGAGGACTTTCGCTTCGATTGCGAACGATTCTTTCTGGGAAACCCACGTGGGTTCTTTTTTCCTTGTGGCTTCGTGCCACCTCTTGGGGGGCAGTTGTATACATTTCCTTTTCGCCAATAAACTTAGCAGCAAGTGTCCGGCCGTCTCAAATAAGTGCACTCTTCTTTTAATCTTTCCGTCCCCTTTTCCCTTTCCCCAGTGTAGGGTAGCCAACCGGGCTCAGTCTTGGTTAACCTCCGTACCTTTCATTCATCATTTGCTCTCTCTCTCTCTCTCCACGTGTCCGGGTGCTGATCTGGCCCAATCGCGGTGCACGAAAATTGAAAAGCGCCGTGTTTCGTCGCGGAGTCTGCAGCTTCGACACCACTGCACGGATTTACGAAACAAGTGCGCGCGCACTACGCTACGTAAAATAGGCCGAGGAGGAGAGAAAAAGAAAACAAGTAGCGCCCTCTCTCCATTTTCGGAGCCGGGGGTAACAACACGCCACATGCAGGGAGCGCACTCGAAGGGCCGTGCCACTTTGTTTTGTTTTACTCCTTGTTCGTGTATATCTTTATCCTTTCTTTTTTTTTCTTTCAGCGCTTATCTTTCCATTGCAGGTGCGACGAGCTCGTTTCTTTGTTTCTCTGCCGTCTCGTCGTCTAACCGGGGCGTGTAATGTCGTCAACCGCTGTACTTAACGAGACTAGCTGTGCCACTCGAGTTGCGAAACATATAAATATATACATATATGGGAAGCGGGTTTGTTTTTATAAGATGGTGAGAGAGGATCAGTGTGTGAAAGAGTGTTCGCGGGAGCGAAATGCTTTGCGGTGAGGCAACGCGGAAGATGGGCAAAAAAGCTGCGTGTAATTGCTGAGTGAGCACCTAGCCTTCCATGAGCATTCAATGCAGATACAACACGCATCATTTACGTGACGTCACGCACGATAATCTGGAGTCCAATTCGCACCTTCCACAGTACTGCTGGGGAGAAGCGGGCCTAGTTAACGCGCAGCTTTTCACCGTGCTGACTGTTGGCGGCCTCGACGAATGCCATCACGGCGGCCTCGGTGCATGCATACCAGCTATAGGACTGTTGTTTAATAAAATGCGAATAGGCATCAAGAAACAGCGCAATGAGTGGGGCTGCGTTATCCTGCCCGTTGCCTGCGGGGCACGGTGGCGAGCTTATCCGTTTAATTTAGAGTGGGAAGTGTTTTCGCGTTTGTGAAATTCAGCCGACGGTGGTGTGGACTTGGCTGATCGCCATCGTTATCGCCACTATCTAGTAAAGAAGCCAAACCGAAACAGAAGCAGTGGAAAGAAGAAGCGTCGAAGGCAAGGGTGACACGGGAGAGGGTTAAACAAAAAGCCCAGGATGCGAAGCATACTAGCCTTTATTTTAGTTGTTGAACCACTGTTTAGCCTGGTGAACTGCTGTTGCTTGGCTATATTTGGTTCGGCTAGACGAAGAAACAACTCATGCAGGCGAGCGCACGAGCTGAGACCCGGCTATGTAGCTACGCGGCCGCAAGCGAGCGCACGAGTTGAGCCTCCGCAGCTGTTATGACGTCATATGGTAGCAACGCGGCCGCGCGCGGCGCAGCAAGGAAGAGCGTGGAGCGTGGTTGTGCGGCTAGTATGCTGCGCATAAAAACAAAACAAAACAAAACAAAAAATACGTAGCGCCGCGGGTTCTTGCCGCAGAGGAAGGCGCAGTGGGGAGACCACGTGTTTGGCGACGGTACAGAAAGAGGGAGTGCGGAGGCGCCGACGACGATGACAGGCGTAGGACAGGGCGCGTATATACGCAGTGAAAAAATCGCACGAGCGCGGAAGAAAAAAAAAAAAAAAGAAAACTTACTCGGGAAACGCGAACCCTCGTAAAGGCGCAAGGTTTTACACAAGGACAGTGGTTTCTTGTATGCACCGAACCACACAAACGCTCACGCGCAAGAACACACACACACAGATACAAACACGTGCGAAAACATAAAAACTTGGGCGCACAACAGAGAGAGAGAGAGAGAGAGAGAGAGAGAGAGGGGGAAGGAGGTAGAGATACACAGGCGCATACAAAACGCAGAGACGCTAAGCTGCAGAAGCGCCCACACAAGCGCTGACACAGATGTGCGCCGGTCACCGCATAGACACACACACACACACACACACACACACACACACACACACACACACACACACACACACACACACACACACACACACACACACACACACACACACACACACACACAAACACCGCAGGCGGGCAGGCAAGCGCACTCAAGAGAAGTGAGAAACGGAAAGAATGCCCTGCGGGGCCGCGGGCTTTTGGAAGCTCGTCGGCAGCCGAGAAAATGAATGGTTTCCACCCGAGGGAGCCCCCTCCCCCTCCCTGCCCCCTTTCCCCGTTCACGTCGTGCAACGTCGTCGTCATGGTGCGCAGGTATTTCGAGCGTGCGTGCGCGAGTGCGCGCAAGCGCGCTAATCACGCCTTCGGGGCAGTGCAAGCACACACACAAAAAAAGAGCAAACAAAAATGCGCAGAGAACGCCGCAAGATGGCTGCAGAAAGTCCCGCGCGCGGTGGCTTCCGGATACTGTCCCTGGAAAGCGAGTCGGGCAGTTAGTTACATACGGCGGCGCGCTAGCATCGAAAGGAGAGAGAGGCATTCCGTACAGCTGCCTTGCGGCACAGCACAGGCATAGGGGGCCCCCCCTCGGTAGCTGATGACCCACACGCACACACGAGCATCGCTGGCCGATCGAACCGTGCCAAGCGAGGGATACTCGTAATAAGGGCTGCCCTCATCCAAGGGCGAATGACCTACACCGTAAAGGCGAGGATTACGCGGAAAGTAGACGGTTGCGGCGTGTGGGGCACTGCCAGCAGTCATTGCTCATATAGTGCGAGCTTAAGTTGGGGCCGACTTCGCTTTGGACAAACAAACAAACAAACAAACAAACAAACAAACAAACAAACAAACAAACAAACAAACAAACTAGCTGTTGTTGAGGGAATGAGGCGGTGTATTCCCGACGAGAATAGGCGGTGCTCTAAAAACCCGATGTCTACGACGTGTTTCCAGCGCCCAAAATCGCTTGCTACGCCGCATTCGAAAAAGAAAAAAGCCTAGCACTTGAGATCCGCATTGAAAAAATCCAGACGGCGCCACCCCACGAGGCATGGAACCGGACACCACCCATCGTGCCGCGCTGTGGTTATACCATAGAGTTTCTCACTACATTACCTAGAGGGAAATCTGGCGCTGCTGCGCTGTGGTATGCATGGGAATGCCGGTATATTGTGGATTCGGATTGGCATCGTTCTCGTAAAGACAGGACACCTTGAAGACGCACTCGGCAAGTACCGTTCCGTCTGTCACAATAATTCATTTTCTACTAGAACAGCACGTGAAAGGCTGTTCTAGCTTTATTATTACGCGAAAACATGTTTTGTTTAACTATGAGAACTTGTTATTGTGTGTACGACTACATGTTACGTAAAAATCATCAGCGGGCCGCTAAAGTTGGAGGACAGACGACAAGGTTCGCGCTCGCTTTGAAACAGTTGGTCGTCTGTTCTTGCTTTTCTTCGCTTGGTCATGCATCGTGGGTGAGTAAAGATGTAATATGCGTGAATGGAAACATTTTATGAAGATTTTACTTTGAGAACGCGTTATTTGCGTAGACATATCCACGTTTCAGAAGAAGCCTCTTACAACACCGGTCCACACGAGCCTCGCAGACACATATAACGTCATTCCCATGACGGCACGGAGCCCCCTTAAGTAACTCCCATAGACGGTGGCGCCAGATTACCCTCTAGGCCTTATAGTGAGGAACTCTATGGGTTATACAGAGTATTGCCGTAGCGATCTCGGAGGACGCGTACGGCGGTACGGTCCTATACAGCCTCCGTTACAGACGGGCGCCTGCCACGTACCGCGCACGTGGCAGGAAGCGATATAGTGGTATGAAGGTAGAAACGGAACGCCGTGCTACTAAAATGCCCTATAGCGTACCCCACAAGACAAGAGCTTCGCGAGAAGGCAGAGACTTAATACAAGTGATCGAACGGAGCCTGACTAGTCTGCAGCCGAAGGCAAGCTACCTTGCCGAGACGTTGGCATCTATAGTGTTATTAAACCACGGTTGCTCGCTTGTAACACACCACGTGTATTTGCGACGACTCAGATTTATTCGAGTTGAACGTGCAGGCATCTGTCTATACTCTTTATGCAAAATAGCAGTGAGGCGTGCAGACAGGACACAAGAGTAGAGAAGTGGGGTTGATAGTCGGCGTTCGTGTTGTCCACTTCTCTACTCTTGTGTCCTGTCTGCACGCCTCACTGCTATTTTGCATAATGAATCCTTACCAACTGGCTCAGCTTTCTGTCGTTCTAAGCTTCATGTCTATACTCTTCGTGTGGGACGCAGCACGCAGCTAGACCGACCAGTACGCCAAAGCAGGCGCACGAATCTTATGAAACGCATCTCCACCCCTCGATGACGTCAGTATGAGAGAGGGTAACACACCCCGCGATATGACTTCGTCCTCTCTCCAGCAATCCTTCTCTCTCACAGACAAATCGGTGCCCCGTTCTCTCTGACATCGAACGTGTAAAAGTAGCCCGCTTTTCATAAAGGCGCTGTGCGCCATGCACGTAATCGCGTCACTACAACTGGGTTACCAGAACATCTTTATGGCTGACCTTTATTTCGCCTGCAAAATGAATGCCGATGGACCATAACTGAAGGTCACAAATGCATATACAGTAAAAGCTCGTTAATTCGAACCGCAAGGGGAAGCCGCTTCAGTTCGAATTAACGAAAGTTCGAACTAACGAAAGCGAAGGAGGGCAACAGTACACTGCGATTTGGAAGCAGTAGGGCATGTCAGAAATTTGGTGTGTCAGAAAGTGATGGCGTGTGCCGCGGGCACACGCCATCTTCAAGTCGAAGCTCTGGGTCCGACTGTGCCACACCACCGATGTCCACTGAAACGAACGTTAGCCGAGGCTTAACACCATCACAATGAATCGCGACTGCCGATACCTCCTAAGCTGAAAACAGAGGTGCACAACTGATGAAGACTGCTGAGACAAAGACACTGAACATGTGAAGGTGCCGAAGGCCCTGATTCGTTGGTTCTTGATTGCAAGCGCAGCTGCAACGTACTTGATTCGCTGTGTTTTGGAGCTTGCCGTGCCATCTCCGCACAACATTAGCAGCTGTACAAGATTTGGAAAGCCTCCGAGATTCGCAACGGGCAAGAAGTCTCGGAGGTTACGTAGAACGGAGAGGCGGCAGCCGCCGCTGCCTTCTGGCTGACCACGCGTCGATTAGATTTTTTCCGATTTTGCCTTCTCTCGCCGTTCTCTCCGTTTCGGAGGCAATACAGCCTTGTGTGTAGGCAGTAGGCGCGTTTCTCTGGCCGTGTGGCAGGCGAGCGTAGTTCGAATTATCCGTGAGGGAACCTTCTCGCGTTCGAATTAACGGACTTTTTTATACATAGACTTCTGTGGAGCTTGGCTGGACCAAATCGTACAGTTCGAATTATCCATAAATTCGAATTATTGAAGTTCGAATTAACGAGCTTTCACTGTACAGCTTTAGTTATCCCAAAAAAAGAAAATATTATCAGTCAACTGTGTCACGCCAGGAGGACCAGACTTTAAAGAGACTACAAAACACGGCTTTGTTAGGCCCTTATGCCCGAGCAGGCTTTCGTCCCAGCCCGCCATGCACAGCGGAGAGCGCCTACGAGAGGCCGGCAAACATCGGAGCGGCGTATTCGAGAGAGAGAGAGAGAGAGAGAGGAGGGAGGGGCCCGCGTGGTCTCTTCTCCACGGAGGAGGCCCAGCAGTAGGGCTCAGTGGGGTGACTACGCTGCTGGGCAGCAACGCGAACCATCTTTGCAACTTCTCTCTCTACCGCTATCCAGGGCTGGCGCAGCGGGCGGGCATAAGCTTCGCACAAAGCCGCACACGCATACGTCAATAAGACAGGAAGAACGAGAAGAGACCGCGTGCATGTGGTTGACGTTTTCGACCTGCCGTTCCCTGCGTATGCGCGTAGCCAGTGTACATATATATAGCATAGAAAGCACATGCTGTACAGCGATCTCTCAATGTTGTCTTGGAATATAGCGAAGTGGTAACGCGGCTTATATCCTCCAGTTTGTCTACAGTTATGAAAAACAGTATCAGTATATGGCACACTCGATCTATAGCTCTTGCTATACTGTAAGAGTGGAACAAAAATAAAGCGACATCCGGGAACTGAACATCCACGAGCAGAGAGATCTTGCTTGTTGCCATATCACCGATGGTACAGCAGGACCCCCCCCCCCCCCGAAAAAAAAAAGAAAGGAGAGAGAGAGAGAGAGAGAGAGAGAGAGAGAGAGAGAGAGAGAGATGCTCTATATACGTATTCACTGACAACAACGGGCGACCCTGTAATATCGCACGCGAGCACGATAGGCGTACGCGTGTGTGTGTATATATATATATGTATACATAACCGCGAACGCAAGTTCCTCTCCGTAATCTATACAGGCTCATGGCTTCAGTGGCGTGGAAATAATAAGCACCTCTTTATTGTCGACCCTGCATGCGGGCGGGTGTGTTTGTCCGAGTAGATATATATCGCTTCACTGCCGGCGTCGCCATATATGGTCGCCATACACCGGCCATATATATATATATATATATATATATATATATATATATATATATATATATATATATGCACACACATCTCATTTATTTGGTCGAGACCTTCTGCATGTCACCCGCTCTCAGGGAATAGCGCATACGCACCACGAGAAAAAGGAAACCCGTTTGCTTTAGGAGAAAGAAAGAAAGAGATAGAAGCGTGGACATTGTTTGCCTTCACGGCCGCCGGCGATTGCGTCCGTATAATAGACTGCGCACGGTCCTAGCCTGCGTCAGCGGCAGGAGGACTTCAGATGCCAAGATGCACGGCCATTGCAAAGCTGGTAGATAGCTAACATATAGGACAAAGTACACGCAGCCTCGCTGTTCCACTGCATGTGGGGGTTTGGCGGTGGCAGTCCATGAATGCGCGCGAGCAGCACTGTGTAGAGGTTATATATCCATCGTCGTTCCACGGGCGCATTCACGACGGCGGGGCTGTGTTGATATACGGACTAGGAAATTCTAGCTGAAGCCGTATACATAATGCAGATCGACAATGGCACTGCCCACTCGCTTACGAGCCTGGAGCGCAGTTCAGGGAACGTTTAAGGGGCGTGGCATTCGTTGAACGCCACTGAGCAAAACACACACACACACACACACACACACACACACACACACACACACACACACACACACACACATCCGCGGCTTATCATCAGGCGTCGGGAACAAGAACACCTCATTACACTTCGTTCGCAATATTAACGTACATATACCGGCTATTTACTGGATTTCGCCATAGTCGGGCATTCCTGCGACCATGCGCTGGTCCCTATCTCATTTACCCATGTCGCGTCTTTTGGTGGTGCTAAACTTCTTAAACGCTTAACCAATATGGCGTCTACCGCGACAAGCACAAAAGCGACAGACATGCACGGGGAGTCGGTCAGTAACAAGTCAAGTAAAACTCTTGCTCGGGCTAGTTGGTTCATGCTTGAAGTAGTAAGGGCAGGGCGCAGAAGACAAGGACTCAAGAAGAAGAACACCGAACACAAGAAGAAGAGCAGAACACAACAAGAAGAAGGCGCCGGTCCCGTCGTTTGTGTTCTTCTTCTTGAGTCCTGCTGGTCTTCTGCGCCTTGCCTTTACTACTTCAAGTAACAAGTCAAAGCGCGCCGCGGCCTATATCAAGAAAGGCTTCCTGCAGAAAGCGTGCGACCTAACCCTGTAGCTAACACGTCGTCGCCTATATATACATGTATATAAGCGACACGAACAAACTGCAACCGGGTATTTCCAGGACGCGCGATACGGGTCGCACAATACATATACACAAACGCACGGGGGGGTGCAACGAGAAACAGCGCGTGCAACAGCTGTTGCCACCACCACGACGAGGACGACGACATGCACCCCCCCCCCCCCCCTCGCTTTACATCGTCCTATCCAGCATGCCACGGGCTGCGAGGGGTAATTCACGCGACGCGGACCCGTTGCGAGGTCGTATGCCGCGCTATCTCCGCGCAGTTGTTTTATCTCGCCAGCACTGATAATAGCCGGCGACCTCGCGCGCGGTCGCTCACCTCCGAGCCGTCGCCGCCTCTGCCCATGCGACACATGTCGAGAAGACGTGCACGCTGCCTGCAGAATGACCCGCGCTGTTTAGGAACGAACTGAATCGAGAGGTTCGTATTAGGGGGACGCAAGTGCTAAAACTCACTAAAAGACAATTTTGACATATTGCTCTGCGTGTTTGCCGTACCAACTATACCATCACGCCAAGTGTTACGTCAGCGTTCCCGTATGTGAGGTGCTTCGTGTTGCGGCACACTAAAACGCATGAACAAACAGTTTGTACATGACACGCTACGTGTTCTTGTTAGCGCACGAACTACGTCCCCGTCAAGTGTTATGCCGCCGTCATCAACGTTCCAATCGATTAGGGCTCATGCACAGAGCTACTTTTTATTACAGTACGCTAAAATTCACTATTAGACAGTTTTTGACATGACGCACTATGTGGGGTGCCACAGCAATTACTGCCGTTACAATTGTTACACTGCCGACATCAGCCTTCATTATACTCGAGTAGCTAGGTGCGCTTTCTAGTTGCATGCAGCTCGCTAAAATTGACTAAAAAGCTGTTTTGATTTGACGCACGTGCTATAACGTTGCCACCCGCCGTGGTTGCTCAGTGGCTATGGTGTTAGGCTGCTGAGCACGAGGTCGCGGGATCGAATCCCGGCCACGGCGGCCGCATTTCGATGGGGGCGAAATGCGAAAACACCCGTGTACTTAGATTTAGGTGCACGTTAAAGAACCCCAGGTGGTCGAAATTTCCGTAGTCCTCCACTACGGCGTGCCTCATAATCAGAAAGTGGTTTTGGCACGTAAAACCCCATAATTTAATTTTTTTTATAACGTTGCCACGCCAACTACCAAGACGTTTACGTTCCCGTAAATTAGGTTGTGCAGAGAAGTACTTTCCTTTTTTTTTTATTACGGCACGCTAAAACTTACTAACAGGTACGTTTGACTTTATACACTCTACGTATCGGTGCTCTCGCATGTATACTGTACTTCCGCACCAAGGGTTACACCGTGAGACGCTAGGGTACCTAGATAAGCTTCTCATCTAGGATCGTTAATTAACGTCAACATTCCGGTATTAGAGAGTTACTTAAGAACATTAGGTGAGATCACCTAACGTATTACCGTAGAGCACGATGGCCATGAACTACGGTAGCGTGAAGCGAGTGGGCGTGTGTGAAGCTCGCGCATAGAAATACTAGAGAAATTTACTAAATGGCGCAACTAAGCGTATCACATGCAAGTTCCAATGCCTACGGTGCGAGAAATTCAAGAGCATAGAACCACGGGGCCCAGCACGCTTATGCAATCGGAAAACAAGCCGCGTCCTTCATAGAGTTCGTCTCGCACATGCTGTTCGAAGAGAGACTGCGAAAGCGCTAACACAGCAACAGGCGATATCAGTGAATGCCCTTACAAGAGCGGCGAGTAGGGAATTTATTACTTGTATCACGGGGCCGAGCAGGGTTACGCAGGAGAAAAAAAAAAAGGCAATAAATGTGACAGCAACAGGCGTCGCATTTCGTCCCGCGACAATGCGCAGGGTGAAGGCTTTATAGAGGCTAATAAAAAAAACAGCTTAACAAATAACGATAACGTGACTTCGACGCTGCACACAATTAATGTATACTAAAGGGTAAAAAAAAAACAAGAAAATTGTGCAGATAGAAGAGTCCGATGAGTTAGATGTCAGGTTGTTTGGATACATGCTAGAAACACAAGACCCTTTCTTGTGTCCGCGCCTACACGCCTTATTTTATAACCTGGATCCCTACTAACTAGCTGAAGTTTCCGTTATTCCAAGCTTGCTTGGATAAGCTGTTGTATAAATAAAGTCACAAAGTAAATAAGAATACAAAATGGGCAAAAAAGAAAGGGGGGGGGGGCAGCTAGATAGCGGGGAGCGCCGAAAGATGAATATACAGTGAAAGAAATGGTTGATTGATTTATTCGGGGAGGTTAACAACCCAAGCAACACTGTGGCTATGAGAAATGGCCACAGTGAAGGGACCAGGATTCTTTTGACCACCTGTTGTTTTTAAAAGGTATTGAAAGACACAGTAGCATCCTATAAGACAAGAAAACATACGCAATATTATATTCCCATGTGATCATGGGAATACTGACCCATTTGTTATTCAATACTAACTCGCATGGAATATTTAGTAATGAAAGAATCCATATGTTGTTTCCAGCAGATGACATTAAATTATTGGGTTTTACGTGCCAAAACCCCTTTCTGATTATGAGGCACGCCGTAGTGGGCGACTCCAGAAATTTGGACCACCTGGGCTCTTTAACGTGCACCTAATTGTAGGTACACGGGTGTTTCGGCCTTTCGCCCCCACCGAAATGCGGCCGCCGTGGCCGGGTTTCGATATATGGTTACCCGCATTTGAGGCGTGGAAGTTTGTTGAGGCCTATATGGGCTTTTTAGACAGTGTTGTAGAAAAGGTTCATAATTAACAAAATAAAAATGGGCAAATTCGACAGCCGGGATAAAATAGAAGAACCACGTCATGAACCACACACAGGACGATGTGAAACGGCGGCCAGTTCATCAACGTCAGCTGCTCGGCGCCGTAGAAGGCGTCACGACGGAGAAAGAGCGAAGTAAAACAAACGAAGAACACGTGGAAGTGCGCGCAAGTGCAAACAAGTAAGCTGAGGGGAGGGATGACACCCGTCATGACTAAATCCGTGCACTGCTGTTAAATGTAAAAACATGCTCAGGCAGCCGAGAAAAAAAAAAATACGCATGAAGATGCGGCTCCGCGCGGACTCTGAAGCTGTATGCGTCCTCGGCTTACATTTCAGCAGGCGATGGAGGCTGTTTCGATTATCTGTCCACGAGAACGAACAGAAGTCATATTCGCTGCATCTGTCGTGTGCTCGTGACAGCCCACGGCACCAGTTCTTTCATGAACTTCGTCGTCTGCTCATGTTCACGACAACAGACGACGAGCAGACGTAATAGTCGTCCGTCGTCTGTTCATGACAGCATAGGATCCAAGTTCTTTCATGAACTTTTTCGTCTGCTTACGTTCATCAGAACAGACGACTGACAGACGTCATAGTCACTGTACCCATCGTCTGCTCATGACACACACAGCCTAGGATTTTACGATTGTCTGCTCATAACGTCTTCACGTCTGTGAAACAGAAAACGGACTTTTGGATACCGACATGGCGTTGTTTCTTAAAAGGAATACTGGCACGACATTTTAGACCTGTCTTCTTTTCTTTCTTCCTTCTTTTTCTGGCGGTAAATGAGGCTCCAAAGCCTCTAAACCATAAAATAAGCACAATCTCACGCGCCATGAGCTCACTGAATAATTTACTGCGAGACTCGTTTCAGAGAACTACTTTGTTTCGGTGTCCAGCGGTGGATGTGTGATGACGTCACGATGCACTAGTAGCACTAGCTCGCCCCGTTTATTCTTGCAATCGCTGTGGCGCTGCCACACGCAAGCACTGGCAAGAGAAACGCGCATAACTTTTATGAGCTGTGTTATCATATCTAGCCTTACTGCTACAAGAGGTCAGCGAATTGTGTTCTGTATCATGACGTCCCGGTAATGTCAGTGACGTCAGATTCGGCGTCTCGCGACTTCAGTATCGCTTTAGTACCTTGTTGCCTCGGCGTTATATAGAAAATAACTTGAGTATTACATTAATATATAACTGTTTATACAATCGCTAAATGTCATTATTTTACGTGTGGGAAGCGCTAGAACTAAAAAAGAAAAAAAAAGTCGGTACTGGTTTATTACAGACCTCCCCGCACCTTCGTCGCTCTACTGTTAGACTGCCTGGTATAGCCTTGGCTTCGCTGCACGTAATTTGTGAGAGAAGGGTTCCAAGGAGCTACGGTTGCTGTTGGCGGCGTCCCAAGGCGCCTCCCCCGCAACCGTCAAAGGCGCCGGCATACAGCGGCGCGTTTGTGCGACGCTGCAGCTTGCAGAGAAAGGACGGCCTTTAGTTAGCTGCGAGGCCGAGCCCACAGTTGTCGGTTGTGCTTGGCTCCAGCAGAACAACACCTTCAGCCGCACTCACGAACGTCTGCTTGTACGTGCACTTTTCGAAAGACTCAAAACAAACTCGTCGATTTTATTTATAGCAAGAACAAATAAACGAACACCAAGAACTAGAACGAGAAAGAAGGTGTGCGCAAAAAAAAAGAAAGAAAGAAAGAAAAGCAGTAATGACGTACGATTCCTTACTAAGACATTTACCTCATCAACTCAACACGAAGCAGACGAGCGTCATTTGCACTTTCGCCGAAACACGTTGGCATGGAAATCGAAAGGACGCGAGGAAGAAAACGTATAGCTCCGCTTAGGCTAACCACTTACATTACTAGAGCGACAAAACAAAGGCCACAATTATATTTTTCTTTAATTACGTCGGTTCAACATATTTTTCTCAACATGTCTTTATATTTAGAGTCCCTTTAACAAGGTAAATGACTTAAATTTACGCTGCGAAATTTGAGCAGCAAACAAACTAGGGAGTGCTGAATCTCCTAAAGTTGCTGCTGTGTCAGAAACGCAGGTTGGAGGGAACACACGTGATTTGTATTGCTGCTGTCTGCTTGGCACTCGTAAGCAGACGACGTTGAGGTTGCAGACGAACGCGGTTTTACCGCGCGGCAAAACAACATTCGTTTCACGAAACGAAGGATTTAAAGATGGCAAAGAACTTTTGCGTTGAGCACAACGAATGCGTCAAAGCCAGCTGTCACATGCTGAAGCGAGGCCAAAGCGAAGGTGCGTTTACTAGAAAAAAATTAAAAAACGATTCATAAAAAGGCCACTCACTTCTATGAGAAGGCAGGAAAAGAGCAACAGCACTCTGAACCGCAGTGAAACCTGTAGTGAGGTGTCAAGACTGAAGTTTTATTTTACTATAACCTTTTTGTATTTGACCACTGCAGATGTGAATCGCAAAGGCGCTCTACTGACGGCAGCGTTTTAAAACTTCAAGGATAAATGGAAAAATAAGAGCAACCGTGAATGAGCTCAGAGTGGTAAAGGACGCTTTCCAAAGTATCTTTTGACTCATTTGGCGGCAGAACGTTTTCGTATTAGATATATCTATACGGGTACCTCATGCACGGGTTCCGAAATCGGAGCACTCTGCGAGATGGATGTTAAAATTTAGTTTTTAGAAAGATTAGTGAAAGCTATATGTACAGTAGAAAGGAAGTAAAAGAAGAGCTAGAAAATCTTTTCCTTTCTGAGGACACATAAAATGTAGCCAGGAAATGCGACATAGAATTTCGAGGACTACGCATCAAATGCTGCAGCTACATAAACAGCAACATCTAACCAAGAACACGTTTCTAGTGCTAGAGAAACAGCGCCTCTAGCAGTCTTCTAAAGATCACAGCATCCTGAACGTGCGATATACCTTCAGGAAGATCGTTCCACAACAAAATGACCCGCGATTATGCAGGCGTACGTGACCTTAGACACGCTGACAACATCAGCCGACGTAAAGAAAAATGAAGATCAAAGTTTCGTTTTCTTTAATAATTTCGTGCCGAAGTCTACAAGCGGACGTACGTCTATATGTCGACAGGCAGTAGCCTAGCCAGATTTTTGTTATTGTTATTATGAATGGGGGGAGGGGGGGAGGCACACCTGACCCGTACATCGACTCAAAAGTTAGGTGGATGGGGGGTGGGCACTGTAACATGCGCTTGAATACACGGGTAGTTTCCACGTAAGAGAAACGGCGCTCTGCGGTAAACACAAGCTCGAGAGAGAGAGAGAGAGAGAGAGAGAGAGAGAGAGAGAGAGAGAGAGAGAGAGAGGAATAGTGTCGACGAGGTTGTGAGAGAGAGATAGAGGGAGAGGAATGGTGTCGACGAGGTTGAGAGAGAGAGAGAGAGAGAGAGAGAGAGAGAGAGAGAGAGAGAGAGAGATGGTGTCGACGAGGTTGCGAGAGAGACAGAGATAGAGGGAGAAGAATGGTGTCGACGAGGTTGAGAGAGAGAGAGAGAGAATGCCGTCGACGAGGTTGGGAACAAAATGCGACGCAGCTACGAGAAGTGTAAAGGCGCACTACACAAACGCCACGCGAGCGTGCCAGTTTAATTAAGGAACAATAATAGCGCTCCGAAGGGCATCGGGGGCGCTTGTCGACGTTACGTAACGTCGCTGTGCGAGAGTGCGCCCTGCTCACCGCGAAGGTGGTGTGGCACGGGTGGCACCCATGCACCCGAAATTCTGGCAGTGCGTCAAATCACGACGATCGCATGCTTCTCGCGCACGAGTCCAGTCTTGTTTTGCTTTTTTTTCTCGCCGTCAGCAGACGAGGCCCGTGAGAGAGAGAGAGAGAGAGAGAGAGAGAGAGAGAGAGAGAGAGAGAGAGAGAGAGAGAGAGAGAGAGAGCGATAGATAGATAGAGAGAGAGATAGATAGATAGAGAAAGAGAGAGAGATAGATAGATAGATAGATAGATAGATAGATAGATAGATAGATAGATAGAGAGATAGATAGAGAGCGATAGATAGATAGATAGATAGATAGATAGATAGATAGATAGATAGAGAGAGAGAGAGAGAGAGAGAGAGAGAGAGAGAGAGAGAGAGAGAGAGAGAGGGAGGGAGAGAGAAAGTTTAATGATACGAAATGCTGAGAGGTCGGCCTGAGGTATATTTCCTCTAGCCAGCTACTCGGCATTGGGGGAAGGGGAAGAGGGAAAGAAAGAGGGAAGAGGTGCATGATGGGTGACGATGACGATAGAAGGAAGATGTAGAACGAGGCCCGAGTTTCGCACCGTGCCTCGATCGCCTGTCGCATGCCCGCAAGCGCCCCAGTGTTTGCAACTTAGATGTAGAAACGAAGCCGCGAGATGTTCGGTAGATTTTTTTTTTTTTTTGCACTCACCTTATACAGCGACAACTTTGCCTGTAGGTTTTCTTAGCGACTCTTTAGCGACGTAAATGACCAGTGATCTAGGTGCGCTGGCAAAACTTTCTCGGAGGACGTATTGTCAACGTTCGATGCATGTCGGTCCCATTTCATCGCTATAGGGGAAGACATGCGCCTCCGTGTGTCGGTATACTTCGAAACACATATAGAATATAGCATGCCAGTGTGACATCTGGGTTCATCAAAGCTTTCGTTTCGTGCTTCGTTTTCTTTTTCTTTCCTTTTCTTCTTTTGCGTGCTTTCTGCCTTAGGTACGGCCATGCGACATTACTTTGATAGTTTGAAGTTGAAGTTTCCATGAAGTTCTTGAAGTTTCTATGATTTCTTTGAAGTTGATAGCTTCTCCTTGAACATCTCTTTAACAGTTCCCTTGCTTACCGCTTAAACCGAGAGAGCCCTGGGTAACAGCGTCAACGCCATGGTTAAACGTAAAAGAAAGGAAAACTGGAGTTAGATATTGTTTACCGTGGACAGCTGCTGCACTGATGACAAGAAGGGCGGACGAAAACGACGTCTCCGCGGTTGGCTCCGCGTCAAATCTCGGAGAGCGCGTTTCAAGAATGGGAAGTGGGAGAGAAAGCAGGCGGGGGGAGAGAGATGGCGCTCGAAATACACCTACACACATTCGCATCAGCAGCTGCTGCAGGCAGGGCTTGGCAGCGCGAGCAACTCTTTCACTTCTTGGCTCGAGCGTCAGCCTGTAATATCCTTTCGGTTATTGTTTTTCTTAGGTTTTCCTTTAGTCCTTCATGTGCTCAACGACCCACGGGTAGACACCGGAGCTGCTGGCTTGTCTCCGAGAGCGAGTCGTCTGCTGTTGTGCTCGGAAGCGAAGCGCGAGGCACGGCCTCCGAGATCTGACGGCGCGTGCGGGCTGGCGGGGGGACACCGTGCGACAGAAAGAGATCCTATAATCTCGGAGGTCATGCTCGAGGTATAGGGTTTTCAACGAGAGAGGGAGAGAGAGAAGCTCATTCAAGAAACGCAGAGCATTCTGCCAGCGTATGTGCATGGCGTAAGATGAGATCAGCTGGCGCAAGACAGAGGTAATTGGATCGAGATCACTAGGAGAAGCATTAGTCCTACAAAAACAATAAACATCAATATGGACAAAAATATGGACATAAAAACACACGAAAAGTGGCTCGCCTTGATTAAACAGAAAAATGAAAGTTTCATGTAGCACGTTTCTTTTTTAATTTGATCGACTGACAATTTCGCACTGATTATAATGTTTGAGAAGTCAATTGATCGCAACTAATTATGTAATTAGGCGAAATACACACAAAAAAAGTAGTCTGACTCGCTTCAAATGTCAGCAAACATTACCTTGGTTCTGCCAAGCTAGGTGGCGCTTGCATATTTTTTTTTTAACGTGATGTGGTTAAGGGCCCCGTGTCGTAGAAAATCTGACATCGCTGGCGATGTCCGTGTGGCAATAGTCATCCCGAAAAGTCATCCCGAAACACGCATCCCAATCCACGCAGGCCCTCCGCGTGGCGCAGGGGTGTTACTGAACTAATTGAATTTCTCAAAGTAAGATGCGTCAGGAAATCCGTAAAAGACGACTTACACAGAACCTACAGACGCGATAGCGCCGGACTGTAATTTGAATATACGATAAAATGTAATTCCGCTACGGGGGAACTCAAACACAAACCCCCTTTTCTATAGCTGCCGATCGTTCCTCCAGATAACCAGAAAGCTCGCCTTATCGCTTAGCGTTCGCCGTCAGCGTTTCCCGGAAAACGTTACGGTTACGTAAGCTGCAGTTGCCGGGAAAGCGTGAGACGCAGTCGGGGACCTTTGAATGCTATCGCGTTTCACTCTTAAAGACGAAGCTTAAGCGCCCTTGGCACAAGTTATACGTGGGACACCCTGTCAAATGCATATAGTGTGTTACAAATGCAAATGCGAATGGGAGATAGAGAGAGGAAAGAAGATAATGACGGCGATAGATTCTTCGCGGGTGCACGAGAACCGGTGTTGCATCTAACGACGTAACTGCCACAAAAACAAGGAACGCAGAAAACGGTGACGGCGATTAAAAGTGTGAGTGCGAGAACGCTGGCGTGCGTGGGTGTGGAGGGTGACGCATTAGCGGTCACGGCGCTGTGGTGTTTTTTTCTTTTTTCTTTTTTGCTCGCCCAATGGGCGTTTTCCGGGTTTACAAAGTTCAGGGACAGGCGTCTCTCGTGAGGCCACCAGTGCACCACGCGAATTAATGCTTGTGTTTATGACCCAATGACATGCGTTATCGTTTACTTGCTGAACTCAATATGCAAACATCTCTCTTACTTTTTTTTTTTTTTTGAAGCCTGTTCTGTGCGGACTATCCGCCTCGGAGGCGGGTGCTGTGAGCTATATGTATACAGTCGGTCACGAATGTTTACGGGACACGGGTCTACGCAGGCGCGTACCCGGTGGCGCGTAACAAGTGGTCCAAGTTGCTGTCCGGCATGGCAGCGCAAAGGAGGCTATATATAAAAAAAAAAGATCTAAAAACAACAACAAAAATAAACAAATTGGGTTGCTGCCGCAGAGTGAGGGGAAGATGCTAACAAAGCTTCACATCAAAAAAGAAAAGAAAAGGAAAGAAAGAAAGAAAGAAAGAAAGAAAGAAAGAAAGGAAGGAAGGAAGGAAACCACGCACAGACGTTGTCCGGAAGTCCAGCTGTTGCGTTCGAGGGCGCATCTCCGTCCTACAGTAGAGTAAGTAAAAATCTAATAAAAAATAACCTCAACGATAAAAAGTTAGTGCAGCTAGCGCGAGAGAAGAAAGGGGGCTCTTCCAAGTAAAGGAGGGCACACAACAATCAACTGAGACGCGTCAAGGAGGTTATACCCATACGGCTTGAGACCGAGCACGAGAGAGAGGGGGGAAAAGAAAAAAAAAGCCTTTGTCAAACCGTTTTCTTCGCGTATACATACAGGCCGCTCACGTCTTTTACAAAGCCCTCCCTCCCTCCTCCTCCTCCTCCTCCTCCTCCTCCTCCTCCTCCTCCTCCTCCTCCTCCTATTTTCTCACTTCCTGCCGCTTCTTTGCGCTGCCTCAATCGGTCGCCCGTTCCGAATACCGCATTTCCTCGAATGTACGCCGAACTTCATTTTAGGCCGATGTTGGAAAATCGCACGGCCTGCAACAAAGCAAACACGCAACAACAACAAGAAAAAAAAAGTGTGTGTTTAGGAGGGGGGGGGGTCTGGAGAACGTCACATGCCCACATCACCAATTCGATCGGACACCTTAAGGTGAGATTGTGTTAGGCATGGGACAAAGAAAGCACTCTTAAGGGTGCAAAATTCTTTACTCTGCATACGACGACTATACGACTACACTCCCGCGAGTCGTCTTTATATATATATATATATATATATATATATATATAACACTCCCAGGGTTCTACTAGGACACATAAGTACCCAAGAAAGTGGGTGGGGAAACGGTGCCGCGGTAGCCCAATTGGTAGAGCATCGCACGCGAAATGCGAAGGTTGTGGGTCCAGTTCCCACCTGCGGCAAGTTGTTTTCTCATCCACTTTATTTCCATTCATTTGTCGTTTCTTCATTCCATTTATTAAGCACAAGTAATTTCCCCTATGTTGTCCTTGGTGTCAGTGTTTGTTGGCTTATGATATGACTAATATATATATATATATATATATATATATATATATATATATATATATATATATATATATATGATGTTACGGAAAGGAAGAAGCGTGCGTTTATTTACAGATGGCTTTTAATGGCTGGGCCAACAAGCGTAGAGCAGCGGTAAAAAAACTACCCTCTTCCTCGTCGTTTCTCAGACCACCATCATAGTCCTCTTCTTCACACATTACCGACTGTGACATCATATATATATAGAGGAGATCACGCTGGCCCCGGTAGTAAAATCAAAAAAAAAAAAAGAGTACGACGTACGTCCATATATATGTGTAGTTGACACACAGTTAATACGACACGGCATCGCCAAAAGCGGCGAACCAAACTTATAATCGGAGCCGACACTTCCTCTGCCAGAGCGGCGGCTCGCGGCAACAGCTGGCATCCGTATTCTATATGCGAGGGAAAGCGCCGTGCTTGCTTTTTGTTTTCTTGTTTCACGATATCGCTTCGAAGGAGAGGTTGGCGCCTTCAGTTGGCGCCGGTTATACTCCTCATCTCACGGCGACCGAAAAGTGAATTCACAGGAGTGACGGTAAAACCAGTGACAGCAGCCGGATGGCACAAACGCTCCCGAAGTTACGCCCGCGGATCCTTGAGGCAACAGGAAAGAACATGAACAGTCATGCACGAAAAAAAAGAAAAGAAGGGCATGCTGAAATGAGTCCGAGAACATGCATTCACAGTTCTGGAAAGACCGAACGGGCTAACGCCAATTACCCGCAACTACACACATAACAAGCTTAAACGCGCATGACATATGTACGGCACGCTATACTAAGATATTCGTAATACCTGCTCGCGGACACGAAGATATTTAATGTGAACCTCCCGTAGGTTTTCGCGTTTCTGATAAATGTTATTATCAGGGAGTTTTAGAAATACGGGACGCTGTCGGCAAGACGTACAGACAACATGAAGAGACTACCAATAAAGCAATCCAAAACGCAGACAAGGCAGTTTGGATTTCTGGGCAAGAAAGTGCTTTTATATAGGGGACGCCGATTTCTAAAACTCCCTCGGTGAGAATCGTCTTTCTCTCAAGCTGTGTCTTGAGAGATGGGCGTAGAGTCTTGCTTTTTTTTTTTTCTTTCGAGGAGAATTTCCTCCTTCCCTTGAGTCTGTTTCCTTCTTTCATCGTCTGCCTGATGTACAGGGCGGGAACACTTGAGGACGACGTCAGCTTTGTGTGTCACACTGACAGAATACAGGGGCACTAAACGAATACTCAGATACACGGTGCACATTCTTTTCTTCTTTCTCTCTCTTTTTTTTTTCTCGTGGAGTTCGCTTTGCGGCATACATGTGTAATTAAATAAAAGTGCGGAGGAACTCCCGCACAGGATTCACTACTGGCTTGCAGAACTTTTTTTTTTGGCAATAAGCCCGCCGGTATAAGCTGTCCGACCAATTCGATTATAGCTTGGCAGCTCTTAGAATCTTCTCTCGCGAATAGCCGTCGTTTATGAACAGAGCCGCAGCAGGTGGTGGATGTCGGCTGTGTGTGTGTGTGTGTGTGTGTGTAATGAAGGAATAAGAGTACGACGTACGTTGGATAAGCACAGTATATCGCACTGACGTTTCGGCTGGTGGACCAGCCTTTGTCAAAGGCTGAGACGAACTGTGTTTATTCAACGTACGTCGTACTCTTTTTTTCTTCATTTTGCTACCGGGGCCAGCGTGATTTCGTCAAGCTATATATATATATATATATATATATATATATATATATATATATATATATATATATATATAAAAACAAAAAGGGGGTTCTCTACCGCGGACTCAGCTAGCTAACCGCGCACTTGGTTACAAAACTAGCTCTGGCCGAGAGCGGCCCGCGAATGTGCCACTGTGGGCCAGAAAACGCGACGCAAAGTAAAGCTCACGCGTACACTCGCCCCAAGCGGCTCCCACGCAACAAGGGTGCCTCGCGAACTTGGGGGAGCAAGCAGACACACAACCTTTCTCTTTGAAATGCCACTTTACTCTCTCTGCGACACAGGCTACTGTACACCGCCAAGGTCGTAAAACGCGGGACTCGAGGCGGAGGGAGATGCCTGCGGTCAGCGAAGAGGGGGTCGAACCAGGGGTGGCGGCGAGGCTGCAGGCATGCAGCCCGCCGCTTGTGGGACTGTCTCCTCAATGTCCTCTAGGCACCTCGATTTCCGAGAATAACAGGGTCTTGTAGTGAAGGCGCAGTGTTCGTTGCTTACACTCGACCATCCTGCACGATCTCGTCCCGAGAGAGTCTCATCATTCTCACTCGCTTCCGCACTCGCTGTCGGACGCCAATTTAAACTGTTCATCTGGCTTACATGGGCGCTCGTGACATGGTCCGGCCGCGTCGACACCTTCGATATTGGTAGGTTCGAGATGCGATATCTGTCTGCAGGCAGCACTGTAACAATGCACGGGCCTCTGTGTTTAGGTTGCGTCTTCGTGGGCTGTCCTGTGTCCTTAACTGTTTGTGGCCACGGAGGCGGCGGTAGTTGATCACCCTCTTGTATGCGAAATCCTTTCTTCTGTGCGAGAACAGGGCTGCTGTACTGGAAACTACTGTCACGGATTAATCCACATGACTTCAGCTCATCAGTAATGTCCTTCAGTACCCGCCTTTCATAGTAAGAGCTGCGGCATGGTGGCTGGAAAACCGGCTTGCTTCCAGGGAGCTCCATTATTTTCATTTCAGCGATGCCGGTGCACCCCAGTTCTTCGATTTGCACTGCACAACAATTATTATGCTTGTTAAGCAACACGCAGGGCTGTGTTTTCTCCTCTCCATAGACGATCGAGCCAACATTATTATCACTTCGGCTTATTAATTGCAGCGCATGGGCCTCCTCATTGGTGGTCACTAAAACTTGCTCTGGCATGTTGCAAGGAGCGGGTGTACACTTGAGTATTTGACTTTGCTTCATGGGCAACTTGACGTCGCTGTAGTTCGCAACCGGGTCACTGAAAACATCAGGTTCGTCAAGGGAAGGCGTTCCCGACACAGACAGAACCGTCCGAGGGATAGCCTCAACGCTTTCGTGACACTTGACGACCTCTCTCGGTCTTTCCAATTCTGCAACAAGACCTGCCAGCTCTTGTGCTTCCCTTTGGTTTAGCAAATGGGCACACCCACCACTACGGACCAGAAGCAAATCGGGCAAGTCAATCACGTCCGTACCAATGATGACGTCCGGTCCAACAAAGGCGTCGTCGCTGACTATGTAAAAGTGGACGGCGGGAAGATCAACATCATCGACGCGCACCCTTAAGTATAGTTCGCCGAGGGATGACCGCTGTCCACCCACACCGCGTATGGCCGCTCCGGGAGGTGCCGTAAGCTCCCTGTTCAGCTGCACGGCAGGCGTCAGCTTGATCAAGCTCACATCGGCACCCGTATCGAGAAGAGCGGGCATCCATTCGCCGTCAATACAAACGCTTTTGTACACCCTCTTTGAAGGCGTGGTGCGTACAATATTGGTCACGTTCTCTGAGCGGCCCTGACTCGGACAAAATTTCGCGCTGTGCCCATCGTAATTGCACTTCGTGCAGTGAAGTGGGCGCCGTGGCTCAGAACACTGACGCGACAGGTGGCCCGTATTTTGGCAGTTGTAACAACGTACTCCGTCCGCGTGTCGCACTCCTTCTCGCACGGTACTGCTGCGTACAGCATCGTCTACTTCTGTTGACGAAGGAAATGGCTGGTGGCCACTGCTCGGTCGGCTTCGGTTGCCGCATCGTTGTGCCGATGGGAATTGCTTTTCGCGGCTTTTTGTAAAATTTTCATACGCTTTGATAGCTTGAAGCAACTCGTCCACACTTCTGTAGCTTCTGTCCCGCAGCGCAAAGCTCATTTCAGTCGACCAGAGGCATCTGACAATCTCGGTAATTGTGTCCGGCAGACTTAGCTTGACCCTGGTGCACATTCGTTCCTTTTCTCTGACGTACTTCGTCACCTCCTCGTCACGACTCTGAATTCGTTCGGCCATTCTCCTCCATAAGTCCGGCAAGCTTTCTTCAGTCACGAAGGCTGATTTAAATGCAGTTTCGAATTCTCGCCATGATTGATGCCTTGTTGCTGACGAGATTAGCCAATCCTTAGCGGGGCCCTGCAGCTTGAGGTGAATTGCAGTTAGGCGTTGTTGTTCAGACCAGTTGGCTAAATCCGCAACGCGCGAAAATGTTTGCAGCCAATCTTCAGCACTGATTTGGGCGCTGTCCCCGTTAAAGCTTGGGATTGCGCTAGAGGGGTCCGGACTCACATGAACAGTTGTCGCTGTCGAGGGCGCATTCATCCTCTCCATCATGCGGGCCATTGCAGTGAAGGCCTCGGTGAGCTGTCCCAAGATGGCGTTGCTCGGGCCTGAATCTGGCTGGAACGACGGTGTTGAGGAAGCAGGAGTAGAGCCGCCGAGCTCCCGAATCTCCTCCTGTAGTCGCGAAAGCTGGGCGACCTTTTCTTGGAGCTGGTCTGGTGCGCCGCGATCATTGCGTTGCCTGTTGTGTCGTTGGAGCTCGGTGGCGCTTGTCACCTCCTCAGCAGCGCGCAACTGGGCAGCAAGACGTGTGTTGTACGGATGTTCGCCTTCCTGGCTCATCTTGACGGGCTTGCTGGGATTATCCCACTTCTGAGTGTAAACAAAAAGGGGGTTCTCTACCGCGGACTCAGCTAGCTAACCGCGCACTTGGTTACAAAACTAGCTCTGGCCGAGAGCGGCCCGCGAATGTGCCACTGTGGGCCAGAAAACGCGACGCAAAGTAAAGCTCACGCGTACACTCGCCCCAAGCGGCTCCCACGCAACAAGGGTGCCTCGCGAACTTGGGGGAGCAAGCAGACACACAACCTTTCTCTTTGAAATGCCACTTTACTCTCTCTGCGACACAGGCTACTGTACACCGCCAAGGTCGTAAAACGCGGGACTCGAGGCGGAGGGAGATGCCTGCGGTCAGCGAAGAGGGGGTCGAACCAGGGGTGGCGGCGAGGCTGCAGGCATGCAGCCCGCCGCTTGTGGGACTGTCTCCTCAATGTCCTCTAGGCACCTCGATTTCCGAGAATAACAGGGTCTTGTAGTGAAGGCGCAGTGTTCGTTGCTTACATATATATATATATATATATAGTGTGTGTGAGAGAGAGAGAGAGAGAGAGAGAGAGAGAGAGAGAGAGGACGGAGCAGCACAATTTGTTCACGCTGTATAACAGTTACGCCTAATGCACACTTAAAGTACGCTTAACGTACACCTAAAGTACCCCTAAAAAAGTGGAGCCAAAGTGCACGAACCGAACCCGCTACCTCGTGCCTGTCGAGGTGCAGCAGCAGAACGGCGTGTAGCCACAGAAACGAAAAGCGTTGCCTCCCCCCTTTTGAATGATAGACCGCAACGAAGCGTGAATGAGAATGAATACGATAAAATGAGAGAGAGAGAGAGAGAGAGAGAGAGAGAGAGAGAGAGAGAGAGAGAGAAGCGAGAACGTGAGAGCCAGAAATCACGGCGGCAGCGAAGCGTCGCTCGCGCCAGCTACTATGGTAACTTAATAAATCACTTAATAAGCGAACACATACACACGCACAAGCATGCGCGCCGCCAAGCGCTCTGCGATCGTGTCCCAGCCTTTTCCTTCTTGGTCTATTTTTTTTTTTCACGAGCGTTAATTGTTTCACGCTCGGACGAGTTCGAATTCGAGACGAGCCGGGCGAGCACGCTTGGGTCGAGTACGTGCGTGCTGCAGCGGAGCCTTGCGCGGTCGCGTATGCATAATTACCTGTCGGCCGAAATATTCGTTCGCCCATCGAGTTTCGCTCGTGAATAACTCGCACGAGCAGCCGAATTATCGAGTGAAAAAAAAAAAAGAACGAATATTCGGCGCGAGCTGCAACGCTTGGTGAGGGGTGCCACGTGAGTTAAAAAAACGGAATTAAAATGCGTCCGAGGAGAGGGAAGGAGGCAAGGAGAGGGGGAAGCGCGGGGGGGGGGGGAGGGCGATAAGATTGATTTAGGTGCGAACGCGAGGACGTAACGCAGCTCATTAGGATTCCTTTTTTTTTCTTTTTTTCCCCTAAAATTCACGCGCCGATGGGAATCGCGATGTGACGTCAGAGACCTTTCCGACGGCGTTCCATGCCGAATAAAGCGTGCCCGCGGGCGCCGACTATAATCGAGGAAATGGATCGACGACGGGGTTTGCCAGTAGATCTGAAGTGCCTATAGTTTAAAGGGACCTTAGAGAGAGAGATAAACGAATCTGAGCTCCTACAGTTTAAAAAGATAAATATATAAGAACGCTCTGGGCGTGAGAATTAAGAAGTTTGATAAGCCGTAAAAGCCACGAGAACGAAATGTATACGGTTGGCGGCGCGGCCTTTCCACACAAGACCCACCGTTAAGTCGTGGATTTCGATGCCATCTCCTCGGGCCCTAAGTTAATTTGTTATCGGTGAAGATGGTCTATACTCTGCATTTTAAAAGAGCCAAGGACTGAGCTTAGCAGTCGTTAGGAACGTTTTACGCAGTCGCAACGTTCCGAGTACGTGAACGTGTTTTGAAATCCACTACGTCACAATGACGTACCGGAGCTGGTGCTACGACAAAGCTTTTTCGAAAAAAGAAAGAAAGAAATACTTCGTTAGTGTAAAGTGATTAAGTGCTTCCGCTTAGTGACACATGTTAAAAGTTATTTAACGGAACAACATTAAACACACATATTAACTAAACAAATGTCCTTCTGGATCAGAGGGCGTCGGCTTTTATGCGAAGCAGACGACACAGCGGACAACAGCTGTGCAAACGGCAGCTGACATCAACAGACGAGGTAACGCCATAGCAGGGAACAATAACCTTCAAGTAAGAAGGTGAATGCGGGACAGTTACTCCGCGAAATGAGTATCCAGTACTCCCCCGTTTTTTTACTTTCTTTCGTAGCGTGGACGTGTATGCGTCTAACTAGTTCGTTATGGCGACTGCGCCATAGTTTCGAGATTAAATCGGTTCGCATCGCACTTGCCCAGCGAAACCCGGAAATTGATACCGCATGTCAGCAAATGTCGGTCCGCTTGACGGGACTGTTTCTCGACGAGCGCAAGCCTTTAATTCAATACGTCTTCTGTATCACCTCTTAGTTCCGATAATTTTTTATTCGAAAATGCACGTTATATTACATCGCGCATAGATATACAAACACTACATATCTGTGCCTTTCTTTCTTTTATTTTTCTTCTTCGATATTCTCATATTTCGTGTTTTTGGATTGCCGAGCCGTCTCTCCTCCTTTCACGATGTGCTTCACAAGTCATATAGATCGGAACCCGCCCAATGTTTCTTTCTGACTTTTTTTCCCCTCGTCGTATGCAACCCCCTTTTGATTAGAAGCATGCAGCGGCTGAATAACAAAGCCGGCGAAAAAAGAATAGAAGAAAAAAGAATGAGAGAGAGAGAGAGAGAGAGAGAGAGAGAGAGAGAGAGAGAGAGAGAGAGAGAGAGAGAGAGAGAGAGGGGACTGATTAGCGGCAATGAGCTAGCGAGCTGCTTTTGCTAAGCGGTTCTCGAGGGTACCCGTCACGCTATATATGCTTGGGAAGTCGGGACCGGCCGCTAATGAGGGCGGAAAAGTTTCGTCGAAATGCTTCGCTCCGATGCGAAAGACCTCACAGATGTCACGCGAAACCTCGTTTACCCGGTCACGCCCTTTTAAGGAAGAGAGATTGAGGTGTAGTAGACACACACACACGCACAGTATAACTGTGGACTCCCCCGCTTCGCTTCGGAGCACGCGAGGTTCGTTTTGTGCGTGCGGACATTCGGGCGAAAAGGGTCGTTCGGTGAGAATCAGTTTATCGCACATTTAACTCCTCTTCACCGGCACGTAAACAAGGATAACTTTTTGTTGGGCTAATTGGTGCATGTTACTGAAGTACTATAGCGCCGAACAGACGACACAAGAAGCGCTCGTCCGTGTCTCTTCTTATGTCGTCTGTTTGGCGCTATAGTACTTCAGTAACGTAAACAATGGCATGGGGAAAAAAGAACAACAGAAAACAATAGAAAATATTAAATTCGGATTTTCGACAATATTTACTGCCCCCCCCCCCCCCACACACGCACACACTTGCTTTAATGCCCAGAAATGTACGTGCTAATCTCACGACGCGTAACGCCATGTAAGTTCAGAACTCCGAAAGCCGGCATGCGAAACAAACTGAAAAGTGGAGCAGCTGTACGTTCATCACACCTCATTAAGGGCGTCTGCTATAGATAGCGCTCAGTTGGAGAGGGTCACGTGTCCCTGGGAAATTCCCGAGAATCAAGCACATCAACACGTGCCAATGATCAACGCCGTTAAACAAAAAACAAAAAAATGAAGCTGCATCACAGCGAGTGACCAGGGCAACGGCGAGTCGCAGAGAGGCAAAATAAACAATATCAAGGACAACGAAAGCGACATTGACCAGCGCGGCGCGGCCTTATTCTTACGTGGTCCTACACCTATATAAGAAGATGGCAGCGTAAAATGGGGCGCGCCTACAGCGTCGTAATGAGGTCTGTACGCAGACTCGTATATAATGACAAGGCTTACACCCTTACAGCCCACAGCCTACAAGAGCCGCGCGTTGAAAGAAGTATAGGGGGCTACAGCAGAGGCAAGGCTCGGTTATCACGCGTGCGCGCAGAGAAAGGTGCTGCGCACACGTGACACAGAAGCGGCGCGCCGACATCGCGGAACGAGAGAACGCGAGACTCCCCGTCTCGTGGGGGGGGAGGTAGGTCTCTATAACGGTCGCACCCACGTGGACGGTTCGCTTGTTTTTCTGTTTTTTTTTTTCGGTGTCGGCACCGATCTCGGTCAAGGCGGCGAGCGGTAATTGGGTGAGACGCGCCTCCGAAGCGCGCAAATGTACATGGCGTGCTAGTTTTTTTTTTCTGCTCGTTTATTTTTGGAGGGGGGGGGAGGGGAAGGCGGGTGTATATGAAAGCGTCCCCACGCCGAACGACGCCCTACGCAAGTCGATGCCATCCAAGTCGCAAATGAGTCGCAGGCAAAAAAGGAAAAGGTGACCGGAGTTAGACGATACGAGCTCGTTTAGTGCGACAGCAAAGTCTCACAACGTGCGCCGTGCATGGGCCTCGATCTTCTCAAGACCTATTGTATAGTTCTGGTTTGCGACGGCCCACATCTGCTGGGGCCTCTGAAATACGTGCACGGACGCCGCAAATTTCGGAGTCTACGTGACGAAAAAGAAAAGGAAAGAAAGAAAAAAAAACTTCGCGCGAATTGCCAAGCGCAAAACCTGCGCGAGGCGCTCAAACATTTTCTTTCTTTTAAACATCGTATACTTCGGGACGGCAGATTACGGAAAGATAGAGACTTCTGATCGGTGATTTGCTGATTGTTGGGATGCTGTATATATATATATATATAGATATGCCTAAAAAATTCGCTCTGGCCCGGCGGTATCGTAATGAAAGAGAGAGTACGACGTACGTTGGATTTGCACAGTATATTTTACTAACGTTTCGGCTGGTTTCTTCATTATATATCCAGGTACCTGATACTAACTGGAATAGCTTGGAATAATTTTTTCAATGTTCGCTGTAGAGTATCCAATCTTCCATGTGTATCAAAGGACAGACCCTTGCCATAGTACCTCATTTCTCTGGGTAGATTATATATAGTCTCCGGAGAACAGGAATAACTTCTATAAATGCCGAATCACCGCGAACAGACAAGAGCATCTTTCAGGAACAAATAATCTGAATATGGCGGACATATGAGCACTCACGTGGTTTGTGTGTGAATTACGCACAAACCTTACATTGTGTTACACACAAGCCTTACGTTATCTTTTGTGTTTCTGCAAGTTCTACGGCTATACTCCCCTATATTGGTAACGCATCCTGCTATTGCCACATATCAACTGCAAAGACGCGAGTTCGAACCCCCGTGGTTGGCATAGTTTTGCCTTTGTTCATTGTGTGGGCGAGGGTCAAGCTGAGGATGAAGCAGTGGTCTGACTACGACGACAGAATGGGAAACGTTCACGTAAAGGATAATAGGAGGGGCAGACACAGCAACCTGAGTTCCGAGCTTTTTAACTGCAGCCAGCGTAAAACAATATAAAAGACGTTTGTAGAGCCATGTGTGAGTGCCTTGTTGAAAATAAATGCGAAGAAAGATTGCACTGCGCATTACATATGAAACTTTCCTACGTGTAAGCGCAACTTACCACTCAATCTTATTAACCCGATTTAGCATCGGCTTACCACTTGTTAGGTAAGAAACTTGTCTGGTCACGGTCCCTTCGGGACGAAAGCATTCTCGAACGCTATGTATACACCCATCCTCGCGACGCGCCCGATACATCACGGTATGGAAAAAAAGCACGCAGACACATCGACGTAACGCAAAACTTCCTCCCTAGGATCCTCTTCCGCAGATATAGGCTCATCCGCTTGTTTCCGGGTTCCGTGCTCTTTAATATCTCCCTCTTTTGACATCACGAGCCAGCACGAGACAAAAGGACCACCCGCGGGCGACACCAGCGCCCTCTGTCTTCAACGCTATCCCACGAATGTCCATGCCGCGACTTCCTATATAGTACACTCCGTGCCGCTTCATTCGTTTCCAGAAGAAGCAGAAGACGACAGACGACACGGAGCGTACGTATCTGTTCGCGCGTGGCTGGGATACTTCTGCTCGCCCCGCTCAATCACACTTCGTCACGGTCGCCACGACGTTACGCAACAAATGCCTCGCTTTTTCTCCCCCCTTCCTGCAGCAGCGATGTCCGCGACTCTGCGGAGGAGAGTGTCGAAATATATAGAACAAATCAATACGGATAAAAACCGCCAAGGCGTATACGACCACCGCCAACAACATGCTCGCCTGTCAATCCAGACGACAGACAATGACTCCTCCACCCCCCGCTGAAGCCGCGTCGTCTGCTACCGTCTTCCTGATTTCTCCCGCCAAGCGACAACGGTGAATCATCTCACGTCAAAGGAACAGACGAAATAGAGAATCGAAAACAGACGAAAAAGTCTCTCGTGCCTGATAAGGACTTCTCAGGAGAAATGAAAGAAGCTAGCGGCGGTTGATGATGGGCCGCTGTCGTAACCTATTCGTCCTCTTTCGAACGCGCATATGCCTTCTCCTCCTCAAACGGGCGCGTTCCGCATTAGCCCCCCTTACGAGCGGGGTGGAGTTGGGGGGGGGGGGGGGGGGAGTTTTGTGTCCGTCGATCGCCAGCCGGCCGTAGTTACGTACGAGTGAACGGAGGTCGCTGACTTCTCGCCGCCAGCACCGAAGCGACGAAGGCCCGAACACAGCCGCCGGCAGCCGCGAAAGAGAGCCGACAGAGAAGGGGTTTCGGCCGAGGGGTTAACGACCCCCCCGACTGCCCTGATCATGCTCCCCGCCACCGCCCCCTTTCGTTCTCTCAGCCGGCTCCCCCAGCACCGTTACCCCGTTCGTGAAGTTGCCCCCCGTGGAGTGGCGGCGTGTGCGTATCAAGACGACAAACCAGACGCCGCCGTCTGCAACAAGCAGCAGAAGCAGCCCTTGTGACCCAGATTCTCACTTGTCACCGCGGCGCGTCCTCACTGCGCGGCGCTGCTGTCGCATGCGACGCGTGGAGGCTCATCGCCCGCATGTCGCGACACTCTTGAATGTCGGGGGTGGACGCGTCGCCGCTCCAGGGGTTCAATTCAATTCGTTGAATTCAATCAGGTCGGATTGAAGCGGGAAAAGACGACGGGACGCTTGTTCAGCTGCAACTGGCAAGCATATCAAAGCGACAGTTACCGTTTCTTACTGTGTGTTGTATACTGGACATGCTATGTATGGTGTGCTGGATGTAAAGCTAGGCCGACGACGATTTGATGAACGTGTAATATGAAACGTGATCGTCGTATCAGGCTCGTACGTGTATGTCGTATCAACATATTTCAAGTAGAGGCCTGCTTACGCTGCGCCTTAGTGCCAACGAACTGCATAATCTTATCTCTGGAGCCAGAGCTCCCCAGCCACCAGTTTTCTTTGCGTGTGTGTCTTACACTTCCCTTGGCTCCCCGGGTGTCATTGTAGAAACTGTCAAATTCCGCCATATTGTGGAATTTACCATATCGCCAGCTCTCATTGGCCCAGAGGGCTGCCACATTCTCTCTGATTGGCTCAAAGCCCCTCAACATGGAGGAAACAAGGCGGTGTCCAGTCTAGTCTGCACCTTCAGTCTGCTAGCCTAAAAATTGGTGGCGGCCGACCACCGAAAATCGTTCTGCGCTTACATTATAGCTTTTCAACTTAATCTTAACTGAATTTATAGCCATTCATGCTGCCGTTTTTTTTAAATCTCTCGACGCCATGCATGCTTATGGTATCGAGCTACATTCCTCATTGCGCGTTCCCTAGCTTCCTTTAAAGTTTTCTTAGCTGATCAATCCGAGTTACGGCGAGCACCGCAGGTTAATTACCGACCGGCATATTACGGTGATTACGCGCACTTCTTTTCGAGGATGTCGATATACTGTCAATCAACTGCCGCTGCCTCCCAAATGCGTTGCAAACCGACATTACTCATTCCAAAAGAGGCAAACGCCTGATGTTTCGCTCATCAAGTCGACGTATATTTTTTTGCGATTCCGCGCTAAGGAGTTTGATCATGCCGGAAATGCTTTATATGCGTGGAAAGAACTAGGGCTTATTGTTGTTATTATTATTTTTAATTCGCGGGTAGTGCCTTCGTCTTGAACTGTTGTTACAGGGAAAATCTTAAGTTTCGTACGCGGTGACGCCAGGTTGAAACAGCAAGCGCCGCCCTCCGTACAACCATTTTCATGCATACACGCACCAACCACATAGATATGCCACGCATTTGGCTGTTAGGGGTGGAAAATGGCCGCGTGAACCGCCCAAATTGAAGGCGCCCAAACGCTTCCATAAAAGAGAGGCCTGCTTTCGACATCGGCGTGGGAAACGGCCCGTTCGCGCGTCGGGACTCTTCGACAGATCGCGTTCGCTTTCGAGATAAAGCCGCCAGTTTCCGGCTCGGTTACTTTTTTTAATTCCTTCCGGGACAGCGACAGCACACACACACAAACACACACATGCACACACCCACACACACACACACACACGCACACACACCCACACACACTCTCTCTCTCTTACACACACACACACACACTCTCTCTCACACACACGCTCTCTCTCTCCCTCTCTCACACACACACACACTCTCTCTCCCCCTCTCTCACACACACTCTCTCTCTTACACACACACACTCTCTCTCACACATACACACTCTCTCTCTCCCTCTCACACATACTCTCTCTCTCCCTCACACACACACACACACACACACACACACACACTCTCTCTCTCTCTTACACGCACGCGCGCGCGCACACACACACACACACACACACACACACACACACACACACACACACACGCATGCACGCACGCACACACCTATACGACCGAACGGAAAAGGGCGCGGGTCTCAGAGGACCTGCGTCGCGCTTCAGCGGGTATTTAGGCTCGACGGAAAGGTCGCGAGGCGAAAACTGCATGCAGGAGGCGGGAGCACGGTTTCCGGCGGTGGATTGCGTATCCGGTTGGTTGTGGGTGAAGGATGGAGGCGACGGGTAACGCGTGTAGGGATGCCCGGCCGCCGAGTGGCCATCAGCCGATTGATCGGATGAACGAATGACAGAATCGGCTTGCTGCTGCTACTGCTGCTGCGAATTTCCCGTGAAAATCAGCGACTCAGTAGTATAGGCGCGATGTTCAACTATTAATTTGGACGAAATCGGTGAGCGATTTAATGCGGAGAGGAAGCGAAAATTGTACGCGGCTGTCACACCTGTGTACATAGGTCGTTTTCGATGGGGATGAAAGAAGGAAGGTCCGAGCCGTGTTAAGCTGTCTGGACGAAATGAACAATGAATGAATGAATGAATGAATGAATGAGGTAATGAATGAATGAGTTAATGAATGAATGGAAGATAATACGTGTACATTGCTGTGGGCACAATAATTTCCGTTGGGAATCAGCTATAAGGGGCACGCCGATCTACAGACTATCTGAAAAGAATATGTGAATGTAGGAATGAATGAACGAAAGATAGATGTTGCGGGTATAGAATTTCTGTGTAGATGTGTGGTCCGCGCCAAGCTCAACTATATTTCAACGGAATGCGTTAGCGAACGAACGAATGTCAACACGTCGTTCCACTGCAACACCTGACCCCCATCCCGGAAGTGTCTCCGAGGAGGCGCACAAAAAAAGATTGTATATAGCTCCCAACGCGCGGAGAAAGCAGAACCACTTTTGGCACCATCCGTGAGAAGAGAGAGGGGGGGGGGGGGCGTCATTCACGCCACGCTGACAGATCATGTTCGTTCTCGACACCACCAGCTGGGTCTCCTCACTCCCCCCCCCCCCCCCCCCCCCTCTTCATCCACCCTCAACTCCGTAGCCATACCGCTACCTATATCGAGCTCGGTGGGGGTCGGGTTGGACGACCTGCGACGCGCTTCAGTGGGCATTTGGGCTTCACGAAAAAAGGAAGCGGGGGGGGGGGTTAGGGTGGAGGTAAGAGATACAGGAGAGTGTTGGCGACTTCCGGCAGAAGGTATATATCCGGATATGGGTGGGAGGCGGTGGAATCGCCATGGAAAGAGAAGGGGTGGGTGGGAAGGATACAAGTGTGCGACTAACTCCCCAACCTCCGGAGGACTCCCCAACCCATCCGGAGGAAAGCCTCCTAAGAGGAGCGCACCAAAAATAAAAGCGATGCCCGAACTGACATCCGCGTCCAACAGCCAGCATCCCCCTCCCGAGGAGGGGTTGGCGTCGTCAGCCATCGGTGCGTGACATGGCGGTCTCCTTAATTCGCAGTTTGCCATCTTTATAGCGGTATAGAGACGCAAGACGGGCGGGTCGGGAAGGGCCTTCGAAAGTGTCGAACCGGCTGTTAAGTGCATGCCCCGCCAGCGTTGGCGCAGTTTTGGGCGTATACCAGAGTGTGTGTATATATATATATATATATATATATATATATATATATATATATATATATATATATATATATATATATATATATATATATATATATAAGAGGACTGTCGCGGTCGTCCCAGGTCAAACGGGAAGACTATATTTGACGCGTTGTGGCGCTGTTTTGAAAGGAACAGCTTTCCAAGACAACTCGTACGTCGAATGATGCATACGTGCGTCGCACGGTCAAATTCAGCCAGGTTTAGCGTTCGTAAGAAAATTTACGTCGTTGCCATGACGACTGGCGCCGCGCTTCCTGCTGGCACCTGTTCTCACGGGCTATATTTTGTCGCGAATAGTACGAATTACGAATAGTACGAATAGTACGAATCGTGAATTTACACATTATACCTGGTTCTTTATTTCCCCCTTATTTGTGCACGCCATATTGGTGTCTCGTAAACACTAGAATACCCGAATTCAGAGATGATTACTGTTTCACTGGCTTTCAGGTTACCAAAAGTGAAGTATGTTTACGCAGTTGCGTAAGCATGAGCATAAACACTTCGCTTTTATCACATTAGGTCTTATACGAAACCGCGGCCGTGACCAAACACTTACGCTTAGCTCGAAAAGGGGTTTATGTGTGTGTTTCCACGTAACAGAATTCCCGGTATATTCCCGGTATATTCAAATTACAGTCCGACGCTATGATGTCTGTAGGTTGTGTTTAGGTCGCACTTTACGGTTTTTTCTGCCGCATCTTACTTTGAGGAATTCCATTAGTTCAGTAACGCCCCTGCGCCACTCGGAGGGTCTGCGTGGTTGTGGTATACGGAATGATTCTTTCGCTAAAGGACGTCTGACGCAAGACACCGACACCGGATTTTGCATGCCGCTGGTCCACGCGGTACATAACCGTCTCTCGAGGCAAAGTCTTTCTACAGCCAGAATAATGGTCAATTCTGCTACCTCAGACTGTATCTGCATGTGCCCCGGGTACCTTTCATAAATTCGAGGCTGACAATAATGCTTTTGCGTGGATGCGGTAAGGAGTTTTATTGTTGTTGTGTGTGGCAAAGCCAGTGTCAAGAAGGCACCAATTATTATTTCGTTTGTTAATCTGTTTTGTTTACATCAAGTATGATGTATTACATGTGATGTACTTTATATTGTACTTTTCGTTCATACCACAGTTGTAAGCGTGCCCGCGGGTGAATAAATTTTCTTGTCAGCGACACGGGGCCCTTTACGCTATCGCGTTAAAACGCAAAGCACTGACACGTCTGCGACACTTGTATAGCCGCAAAGACCGACACCACGAAACTGAAGCGTCCCCCGCAAATAAAGTCGCCTCGAACCTCAAACGGGCTCATACCTTGCGTCGCTCGGCTTACGATCGCAGGAGAATGCCGGCCGTTCAACGCTATATGTTCAATGTTAAATGCCGTTCATTGCTATATGTTCAATGTTCAATGCCGTTCAACGCTATATGTTCAATGCTCAATGCCGTTCAACGCTATATGTTCAATGTTAAATGCCGTTCATTGCTATATGTTCAATGTTCAATGCCGTTCAACGCTATATGTTCAATGTTAAATGCCGTTCATTGCTATATGTTCAATGTTCAATGCCGTTCAATGCGTTCAATGACCTTTATGCAACACGAAGCGCCACGGTGAAATATTCAGCGCATGAATCGCGTACACCCAAACGCTGTGCGTGACCCTCTTGCCGCCCGGGAACGGATATTTTTCCCGTCTGTTCAAGAGTAAACGTGTCTCCTTAAAGAACAAAAAAAATATATCTCAGCTGCGAAACAACGACAAATGGAAAGCCTTGCAACACAGACAAGCACAAACGACGGCACCGTGAAAGCGACGCGTTCTGCAGGAAAGCAAGTCGCACCGAGGCCAGTCGGCTGCATGGCCCGAATCGCTCACCGCCCGGTACGAATTGATCAAGTGAAGAGGCGGCTGGCACTTCGCGGAAGTGTCCCACCAATGAAAGATTCAACAAGCGATCCTTTAAAAATGCTGACCGAAAGGCTCTTATACCACGCACGTCCTCAAACCATGTCCGCTCATATTCGGAGCAGAGACCCCCCTCTCCCCCCCCCCCGCACACCCCTCACCTTTAGAGACCCTTACGTTATAGGCTAAGCGACGTTAGGCCTCATCACTGCTGGAAGTGCAGCTAGTTGATTATATACCGGCAATGTGAAACATGTCAGCAGCGGTAAACGTCGCAAGACACAAATTTGAAGCACGGAGTGGCACACATCGCCTGCCCTGTGCACTTCCCGCGTTTTGTAGTATTCTCGGCGTGCTACCCGTTTAGCATGTGACCTTAGGCCTAGCGACGCTGTGCCCGTTGTACCAACGCTGGAGGCTGGACGCGTCGGTTATATGCATACACTGGCCACAGTGGAAAAACGTTATAACTATACAGCGCCGAACACGACACGCACGAAGTGGCACAGCGCGATCACGTGTCTTGTTGCGTCCATATATTATTTCAGCGCTACGCGTTTCGCGTTGACTTTAGGCCTAGCGACGTGCTCTGCGTTCAAACGATCGTCGCGGGAGGCCAACGATCGTCCCGCGCGTGCGGCGTGGAAGCGAGCGGGGCGACGATCGGAGAATGGCACTATAGCTGCTCGGAAACAAACAAACAAACAAACAAACAAACAAACAAACAAACAAACAAACAAACAAACAAACAAACAAACAAACAAACAAACGCGGGATTGAATAACCGGGATTATGCGCGTACATACATATATGTATATTACACATACGCGCGAGTATATATATACCGCCAAAATGGACACGCGGAGTATAAGAAATGCGCACGTATACACCTCACGTGGCGGGTTGCGCGCATGGCTTCGCGCATGGGAATGGCCGATTCACGCAGGCAGGCGTTATAGACTCCACCACGGGGGCGCAACAAACACGTTCCGCACGTGTGTAAGGCAGCGCGCGGAGGTAATACGATACGTCAAGGTTCTGGCGAGAGCCAGTACCACCCCGTAATCGGACGCGGATCGCTTTGTGGGAAGGTCGCGATGTTCGCGGAAAGTGTACGTTGCCCTGATCGCCGCCGGCGTTACGTATACCGAGAACCGCACGGCAGTTCGTGCGTGGTTCACGCGGTTCAATTTTATTTAGACAAAGCGCGGAAGAAATGAAAAAAAAGCAGTTTTAAGGAGGTTGCGGGAAGATTGACATCAGTGACAGACTATGTATGCTTTCCAAACTCTAGTTGCATTTCTGTGGCGAAAAAAAAAAAACTTTGATCACCTATATAGAACGCTTATCCTCCCAATCACGTAACAAGAACTCAACCGCATTTTTTCTGTTCTTTTATTCCTTTTCTATTCCGCGTAACTTTCTTCTTGGGCCTTCAATTTTCGTGGTCGAATTCACTTATAAGTACAGCATAGAAGTGAATATATAATGCTGGCTACGTACTCTGTGCTTTTTGTATAACCTTAGTGGAGCGAGCAAGTGGAAGCCAAATTTTGCGTTTTGAATTTCGCGCCAGAACGAGCGCGCTCCCCCCCTCCTACACAATTGCGTCGGCGACGTTAAATTTCGTCTCCCTTCCTCCATTTCCTTTCCGTTATTAATTTGAGCATGAAAAAAAAAATTCCGCGACATTTCTCAGATTTAGTTTTCGCTCACTCTCGATTGCAGTGCCATAACATAGACCCCGTCGCAGTTGCGTAGCTATACATACACGTGCACGTAGGCAGCCCTACTCCGCGATGTATAGACCGCTTCGTAAAACATGGACGCCTATAGCGTGACTCGCACGCGGAACGACCATACAAAAACGCACAAACAACTCTGCCGCGACCACCGGATGGGGCTAGATCTTATAAATACCGCTCGCGGGCTGTTGTGGAACGTCGTTGTGCCCAGGGGATCGCAGTCTTCAACGTGGCACCGCAATCACACAGAAAGGCCTTGGAGGCAAAGAAAGCCAGCGTCTCCTCCTCCTCCTCCTCTTCCACCGCCGTTGTTTTACCGAGTCGTTTCGGTTTGTGTTCGAGCACACGCAAGCAGCGAGTGTGCCTGAAGGCAAGGCAGCATGCATAGAGTTTCTCACTGTAACACCTAGAGGGTAATCTGGCACCGCCGTCTATGGGATTTTCTTAAGGGGGCACCGTGCCGTCATGGGAATGACGGTATATGTGTCTGCGAGGCTCGTGTTGGCTGGTGTTGTAAGAGGCTTCGTCTAAAACGTGGATATGGCTACGCAAATAACGCGTTCTCAAAGTAAGATCTTCATAAAATGTTTCCATTCGCGCATATTACATCTTTACTCACCCACGATGCATGACCAAGCGAAGAAAAGCAAGAACAGACGACCAACTGTTTCAAAGCGAGTGCGAACCTTGTCGTCTGTCCTCCAACTTTAGCGGCCCGCTGATACTTTTTACGTAACATTTAGTCGTACACACAATAACAAGTTCTCATAGTTAAACAAAACATGTTTTCGCGTAATAATAAAGCTAAAACAGCTTTTCATGCGCTGTTCTAGTAGAAAATGAATCATTGTGACAGACGAAACGGTACTTGCCAAGCGCGTCTTCAAGGTGTCCTGCCTCTACGAGAACGATGCCAATCCGAATCCACAATCTACCGGCATTCCCATGCATACCACAGCGCAGCAGCGCCAGATTTCCCTCTAGGTAATGTAGTGAGCAACTCTATGGCAGCATGAGAGACAGACAGTAAAGGACGCCGCCGCTGAGTTAACTGCTCGCGATATACGCTCAAGGTGCCCGGGCGTCCTATGACAGGAAGTGCTCGCGACAGAAACGCTTGGCAGGAAGCGACGCAGTGCCACTGTCGAGCTGCGAGACCGGGCCCGGCCGTGTGGCCGCCTACACGGCACCAGAGGCGTTGCATGTGAATACCTTAAACTGTGGCGCTTAACGTTTCGAAACTGCCTATATACAGCCAAACCTCGTTATAACGAAACGGACATAACGAAATAATCGCCATAACGAAGTGAAATTCCCCTTGAATTCCCCACAGAGATTAATACTGCATAACTTGAAATGGTGGATAAAACGAATTCTGGCTCCTCGTTCAGCTTCATTATAACGAGGTTTTAATGTAGCGGTTTAGCGGGACGCCGTAGTGGAGGGCTCCGGTTTAATTTTGACTTGCTGAGGTTCTTTAACGTGCACACTAAGTCTAAGTATACGCCAGTGTTCTTGCACTTCGCCCCCATCGTAATGCGGGCGCGTCGCGGTGAAAAATCGAACCCGGAACCTCGTGCTGCAGCATCAGAGCGCCATAGCTATTGAGCCACAGTGGTGGTCAACACCGCGCGGTGACACGGCTGGTTTGGTGGTTACGTCACCGTTTTCGATCAAGCTGTGCTAAAGACTTTTTCCCGAATGAAAACCAGTGTAAACAGTCTGCAGATCATCTACAAATACATGGTACACTACTTTGCGGCCCCGCTGATTTTACAAAATGTATATTTCACAGCTACTGTCTCATCGCTTTGCCGTTCGAGGCCGCGAAGGGGGGGGGTTGCAGGGGGGGGGTTGTTGGAGGAGTCACAGCCCCACCGCTTCCCCCCACAAATGTAATCACGCGGGGCAACCTTCGTTAATTTGTAAACACGAATTCAATGCAGACCACCGGTATGCTTCGACACCAATCCTTTTATCAGCTACACGGCATCTTTACGTTCCAGACACGATAGTTGCACGACAGCTTAACGCCGTAATCGGCTCCAGCTCTCTCGGTTAATTTCGACGCCCTAGGTTTTTTCTTTTTTTTTAAACGGCGTGCCCGCAACGCATGGTAAGTGCGAGCGTTCTTGCAATCCGCCGCCACCACCAAGAAGCCGTGGCTTCGTGTTCAGCAGTAGAAAGCCATATATCTAGTACTGTACCATTGCAGCGGGTGCAGTGAAAGTGAGTAAGGAAGGCACGTCGGCTGGCCTCCTGTCAACATGAGGCTAAATCCGTTCCTGTTCTTCATGCAGTTCCTTCTTGGCTGGACAGTGACGGTCGGCGCATTACAAGATGGAGCACAACCGTTTATCATCGCTACCACCCCTGCCCAAGATTACGCACATGACTGGCAGCACTACAACGACACCTGGGCGTCATCGCGCCGTGGACTATCGACGTCACCCGCAGCTATAAAGAGCCCACCTTGGTCACGACAGTTCAGTGGGCACGTCGGCTGGCCTCCTGTCAACATGAGGCTAAATCCGTTCCTGTTCTTCATGCAGGTTAGTAACGAAGTTTGTACTGTGAAATCGGACAACCCGTGCTTTTTCCAGCTGACGTGCCCACACTGTGTTTGCATTCTTTGTCTGAATGTTCGAAATGTACTATCGCTACTGATAAGTGGGGACGTGGAACCGAATCCTGGTCCCACGGTAGACCAACAACTCGCTGAGTTACTTAAAGGGCAAAAAAGCATCCAAAACAGACTCGACGAAATTGAATCCAAGCTTAATATTGTTGAGGCAGCCACATTAGCTATCACAGAAGTTAAAACTGAGGTGCTTAGGCTAGAAGGGACTATTCGAACTATGGAAAGTAAGCTGATAGAACTAGAAGACCGATCCAGGAAAAATAACGTTATTGTGTTCGGTGTAAAAGAGGAAGATGATGAAACGACAGATGATTTGACTGAAAAAGTGATTAACGGCGTTTTTAGCGAGACCCTAAACGTGACTGTTTCTTCGGTCGAACGGATTCACAGGATAGGCCGCAAGCAACTCAACAAACGCCGTCCCGTGATAATAAAACTGACGGACCACCGTGAAAAGATGGCCATTTTGAAGAATTGTCGCAAGTTGAAAGGGAAAGAGGTCTCGATTTCGGAAGATTTCTCAGCCCCAACCAGACTGAAACGTCAAAAACTCTGGCAGAGCACCTCAGAATTAAGAAAAACAGGCGGAAAAACCCAGTTGGTCTACGACAAAATTAAAGTTAATGACGAACTGTTCGAATGGGATGCTACAGAAAATAAAAGGGTTCCTGTTAGAAAGCCTGACGTCAGTAAGAAGCAATGAACTGAAACTGGCAATAAACAACCATTTTGTTGCCTGAACCTTAATGCTCGTAGCATTATGAATAAGTCCGAAGAAATAGAAAGTATCGTTCTGACGTACAAGCCACATCTAATAATAATAACCGAGACTTGGCTGCACAGTGAAATCAGCGACGATGAGGTAACGCCACCGGGCTATCAAATTCACCGCACGGATAGGGATTCCCGAGGCGGTGGTGTCGCAATTATCTTCCAAGATACGCTACACGTGGAAAAGCTTCCTGGCGTACCTGGTATCGAGAACGTAATCTTAAAGGTCTTTCTCGATGACCTTAGTCTCGTAGTAGCAGGATTTTACAGGCCGCCTAACTCAGGTAATTCCTTTTTCGAGAAACTTAATGAGTTTTTATGCGCTAGCAAAAGTTATTCTTGGAATTTGATTCTAGGTGGTGATTTTAACGTACCATCCATAAACTGGAACAGTAAATTCCCAGACCCCTTATGCAGCTCTGCCGAGCCTTTCGTTGATATTATTCTTTTCCATGACCTAACACAACTAGTTACCGAGCCAACTCGGATACAAGGGGAAACCATGTCTATTTTAGATCTTTTTCTTGTCAGCAATAGCATCCTTAATCGCAACCCGACAACGTATGTTCTCGACGGTATATCCGATCATAAGATGGTAAGCCTATATGTAGATTTCAATTGTATAAAGAAAATCAAGAAACAGGCATCTATGGTACCGATTTTTGCGCGTTCTGATGATGTGAGTATATTGGACCAGCTTGACATCTCGTTTTCACAATTCCTTGTCCACTCTGAGTCTGGGGAAATTTCCGTTGATGACTTGTGGCTTTTCTTCAAAAACCTTGTTTTAAGGTGCATAAAAGATTTCGTACCATTCCGAGTGAAGTGTGTGCAACGCTCAAACCCATGGATGACCAAAGACATTGTACGCTTGGGACGAAAGACGAAAAAGATCCGAAAGAAACTTCGTCGTAGTCCCTCCGAGAATACCGCGCAAAAACTTTCCGACATGCGCAGACAGTTAAAACACGCTATCAAAAATGCTAAGTTACATTATGACAGTGTAACTATGAAAAACTTTCTTCTTTCGTCCCCGGCAAAGTTTTGGCGTCATTTCAAACAAAAAAAGAGTACAATATCGAATCTATGTATTGATGGTAGACCTGTTACGGATCCATTTGCCATTGCGAGTTCATTCAATGATTACTTCTGTTCAGTGTTCACGAAAGATGACGGCAATCAGCCACACTTTACACTACCTCACGAATGCCCCGCTATAGGTGACATAACAATCACTGAGGAAGGCGTTCTTTCGCTTCTTTTGAAAGTGGACAGCAAAAAATCCCCTGGAATAGACGGCATACCCAATGCCTTCCTCATTAGGTATGCCGAATGGTGCTCGAAATATTTAACCATAATATTTAAAGAATCCTTACGGCGAGCGGAACTTCCACATGATTGGAAGTATGGAAGAATCGTCCCCGTTCCTAAATCACAAAATCCATCACATATTGCGATATACCGGCCGATCTCCATTTTATGCACATGTGTGAAGACACTTGAACATGTCATTTTTAAACATATATCGGAGTTTCTTGAAAATAACAACCTGATCGATTCCAGACAGCATGGTTTTCGTAAGAACCTGTCAACGGTAACACAACTACTCGAAACCGTTCATGATTTTGCTTCATCATTGGATAGGCAAAGCCAGGTAGACATTATATTCTTAGATTTCGAGAAAGCCTTTGATCGCGTGTCCCATCCTAAACTGCTAATCAAAATGAAAGCAATATTCAAGAACACTACATTATTATCCTGGATAGAAGCATATCTTTCATTGCGACAGCAGAGTGTTTCCATCGACAGCATTAGTTCCAGTCCGGCCCCAGTTTTGTCAGGCATACCGCAGGGATCCATCCTGGGACCACTGTTCTTTTTAATTTTTATTAATGATATTACTCAAGACATACCAGTGAAAACTAAGTTGTTTGCTGACGATTGTATATTGTATAACGTAATTCAGCATCCGAATGACCAGGCTCTTCTAAATTCATCTCTATCTAAAATAGATCATTGGTGTTCTGAGTGGCAAATGAAGGTAAATGACAAGAAAACCGTAACGATGACAATAACAAGAAAACGGATTCCCCTACACTACCAATATTCCATAAATGGCCGCAGTCTTTCTTCAGTAGAGAGTTATAAATACTTGGGTGTCATGATCACGCCTGATCTCAGGTGGAACACGCATATCAGCTACATACAAAAAAAGGCCATGCAGAAACTTGGGTATCTGAAACGTTCCCTACGTCAGTCGACAGAAGAAATAAAGTTACTGGCATATAAAACATTTATTAGGCCGATTCTTGAATATGCTTCCGTCTTATGGGACCCATTTACTGAATTAAATATAAGTAAACTCGAAAGTGTTCAAAGGAAATCAATAAGATTCGTCTATAATTCATATAGCTGGCACACATCGCCGACTCAGCTGCTAGAAAAAGCTAATTTAGAAACACTTCAACTAAGACGCCATCGTGATAGGTTGAAATATATGTATTTAATATATCATGATAATTTGCGTATCAATAAGGAATTGTACATTCAACAGGTGACTCGTCGTTCCACACGAGCAAATCACTCGAAAAAGGTCAAAGAATTCGCCTGCAGAACCGATTGCTTCAGTAATTCATTTTTTCCTCGAACTATTCGAGAATGGAACCGTCTCAGTGCACACATTGTCGAGAAACCCACCATGCAGTCATTCTTAAGTGCTTTATAATTCCATCAGACTTCAATTTTCAGCAACACTTATCTCGTGACATATGCTATGGTTCTCCCGCAAAATGCTTCGATAAGCGATGCATTACTGCAGTTTGTCATATCGAGCGACGCGCATGTGCAGCTTGAATTGTCCATGTTCTGATTTCTTCTTTCCTTGTCAAGCACTCTGTCAATATATCATTGTACAATTTTTATATCTGTAGCACGGGTTTGTATGCAAGCGACGTGCAAACTATTGGTCTTTCGCTACTTTTCAGTGCGCAGTGCGAGCATTGTCTAATGCGTTCTTGTCTTGTTATTTTTGATCATTTTTTTTTCATATGTACTGTCCACTCCTGCCTACGGCCTTCTCTGAAGGCTGGCAGTATTTCTCAAATAAAATAAAAAATAAAGGAACGAGAAAAGCAGAAGGGTAGGGAGGTTAACCAGAATAATGTCCGGTTGGCTACCCTACACTTGGGGAATGGGAAAGGGGATAACAATTTCTCTCTCCGATGACAGAGAGAGAGAGAGAGGAGGGAAGGAAAGAAGGAAATAAGCGGTGAGGTCGCTGACGCGTGTGGTCTAATAGTAATTGCACTAATAGTCACAGGCGTTCACACAAGCTCGTCGCCCTCAAGTAGCACAAAAGTGCCTTCCCCACTTAATGTGTCGATGAGGGATGGGGTGAGTAAGAGTTTGTAAATAACGTTCTATATACCAGACAGTACTGTTTCATATTGTTCCTATTCGTGCCTAGCGTGTCACCACGTTTAACGGCTGCCCCTACATTCGGTATAGAGGACTCGCTTTCTAAACCAAGCAGAGGTTAAACCAAGTTCGAGAGTGGGGAGTGGGGGTGGGAGGTAGGGGGAGGCTCGGATTCGCTAGCCGGGCGTGTGGGCGGCTCTCCGGAGCGGAAGGACGCGGTGACACACGCGCTGACTCAGACGCACCTCCGCCGAGCTGCGCCCCCGATAATAATTGCTCCGGGGTAACGCGTGTTGGCTCGCATGCTTGCGCACTGGGGCAACTGCGTGCAACGAGGCAAAACAAGCGCGAAGGCACAGTCGCGCGAGCGCGTCTCCGAGGTCACCTCGTCGCGGCGCGACGATGTGTAGAAAGCGGGAGTCTCTTATAGCCGGCGTTGTGATGTGCAGTTTTGTACGCGCCCCCTGGTAACGCGTGGAAGGAAGGAAGGAAAAAAAACTTTATTTAAGGCCAACACTAAGGCCCAGTAAAGTAGAGCGGAAGTGCGAGCGTTTGTTGGGTAAAATATGATCGGCAACAGATAAAGGACGCGCCGGGCAGGCATCTTTCGGATGTCTGCCTAAACTACGCCAATACTAGCGAACTAACTTTCTGTGGCAGCGAAGGAAGAGCGAGAGCGCAGCAGCTTCTGCCTATTCGTTACTGCGCCAAGTAACAGAGCGAGCACACCTGCCTGTTAACAAAGTGATCAGCGGAAAGTGAGCTGGTGGCACAAGTTCTACCGCACAAGTGATAGCTAAAGCTAGAGAGCGAGAGAGAGAGATAAAGAGAGAGAGAGAGAGACTGTTCTCTGCAATTAATATCGCATAGGTTTGCCCGACGGCATGCCTAGCACGCTGTTCTAGATGGGTATGACAAAAAATTGTTTGCTCGAAAGGCGAAGCATCGATTGCGATAGAAAATTTGCAGACAGACATAACGGAGTAAGGATAATACTTTCATCGGCTGCGTGTACTTGTAGACGATCGATTGCTCCGAATGTAAGTAAATTAACAAGCACGGTGCCAGCGCGCACTCGCTGTGAAAACGCCGACGGTAGGAAGCGCGGCAGCAGCAGCGAGCGAAGTGACCTTCGTGCTGTCTCGCTTCAACGCAAACTGAGCGCCGCGAGAACGCACAGCACGCAGAAGCCTGCGAGCCGTCGACGCACCTATAGTCGGATACAACTTTAGAAAAAAGGAGAGGCCCCGCCCAGATGGCCGAAGCGGCGAAGTCACCGGCCGTCCGGCGCATGACGTCGGTCCCGAGTGCGCGCCCATTGGTGGATGCTCGTGTGCATCTGCCTCGGAGGAGTAAACGCCCCCTTTTTTCTAAAGTTGTATCCGACTATAGACTCTACTCTGCCCGCAACGCTGATAGTTCTCAAGGCACGGCCGCGCCACCGCGCGCAGCCGCCACATACGCAGTTGGAGCCGGAGTACAACGCCCCTTCCCCTCCTCCTCCCTCTCACCCCCCCGGTGGCTCGCGCGCGACGGAAGAGCGTCGAAGACCCTCCCTGCGAGCGTCGGTTCCCCTCGCACGCCTTCACTCATACATACAGCGTAGGGCGCGCGGCGACGGTGTTATCGCCTTTGGATTTTATATGGAACATCACGGCGACGCCGACGACAGAAACGCGCCTGGAATGCCCATATAATTGCTATCGCAATAGAAAAAAAAATGAGACGGATTGGCAAGCACAGCGCACGTAGCGGATACACGACGTACACACAACTGTACCGCAGCCCAATGGAGAGGTATAGCTACCTAATTATTTTAATTAATTATAGGGTTTTACGTGCCAAAACCACTTTCTGATTATGAGGCACGGCGTAGTGGGGGACTCCGGAGATTTCGACCACCTGGGGTTCTTTAAAGGGACCCTGAAACGATTTTGGCGATTTTCTACAAACGTACTGAGTCGTTAGAGTAGGTTCTTCTGATCATTAATTGATGCATCTAAGTGCTCTGCGTAAAGCGTGTAATTTATTATAAGGTTTTAAAAATACCCATCGCTGCCGATCGCAGCGCACTGCTCGGCGGAATTTTAAGCCGCCCCTACCCATATGATGCAAATAACCCATATTACGTCACATGGGCGAGCTATCTGATTGGCTGACCAGGGCGCGTGGTCGATAATTTTTCCAACTTTATGGTGCACAAATGATGCTCGTAATAGTTGGAATGTTAGTTACTTTATTTTTGTAAAAAGAAAATATCTTAAAGAGAATACACAATAATAGTGTTTTAGTACACTTCAGCACTTCCGGCACACAGCAAGTGTCGTCTGCTTGTGTTACAACGTACTCCATTTTGACGAGAGCTCCGCGGTCAGAGTCGGTCTCAGTCTTTTCGCGAGCACTATGATTCGACTTTGTTGCCTTGTGGACTGCAAACCTAGCGACCTACAAACCGCGAGTCCAGTATTAGGGCAAACGCAAGCGCAAGGGGACAGGGTCTGGCCGCTTGACTGTGCCGGGATGAGCCACGAGATAAGCAGAAGGGCAAATGTGAACGGTCTGCACGGTGCAGCCACCTGGTGGCACAGAGCTCAACCATACACAGTAGCAGCAACGAAGTGTATTCTTTGCTGCTGGTGTGTATTTTTTGCAGGAGTGTAATCATCAACACGTTGATTTATAAATGTTTAAAATGCTTTACACTTGGTTAGAGCAATATTAGCGCTTTGTTTGACTGGTTATGCGCTGCGCCAGCAAGTGTCTGGACCGTGCAGACCGATCAGGCTGCTCACGTACGTCTACGCTAAAGTTCCTTCATCAGCTTGAGTTTATGCCTCCAGTCATTTGCCGAAATGACCAGCTTGCCTGTTTTTAGCGGAGTACCGGACACGTTCGGCGCTACGACAGAATGCTCGCAACGCACGCTGCTTCGATAGCTCTCCGTCGACGGCCAAGCGGCTAGCGGAGAGGTCTCGCGCGGGAGGGAGCACCGGAAGTGAGCGATGTGACGTCGCATCGTGACGCTGAACCAGTGAAGGCGGAGCTTAGCGCCGCTCGCTCGGTGAGCGAGTTGAGGAGGAAAAGCATAGCTAGGGAGGAGGGTAACTTCTAATCGCTTGCAGCTCCATTAATACGTAACGCTTCACTTAAATTGTGGTGCGAATGTTCTACTTAAGCTGTACCCTACGCGCCTACAAAATTTGTCCGAACCGTTTCAGGGGCCCTTTAACGTGCGCCTAAATCTAAGCACACGGGTGTTTTCGCATTTCGCCCCCATCGAAATGCGGCCACCGTGGCCGGGATTCGATCCCGCGACGTCGCGCTCAGCAGCTTAACACCATAGCCACTGAGCAACCAAGCAACACTTCGGGGGGAGCTTGCTCTTCGAGGAAGACACGTCAGTGACCACCACGAACACGGTGGTCGTCGGAGTATTGAAAGAAAGAAAGAAAGAAAGAAAGAAAGAAAGAAAGAAAGAAAGAAAGAAAGAAAACCGAAAGTAAGTGCGACTGACCGGGCGGCGCGGCACAATGACACCTACAGGGGCATTGCAGAACCGCGAGGGATTGAAAATGGGGAGGGTGGAGGGCCGACAAGGCTGCCTCCGATGGTGGTGGTGTTGGGTCGAGAACGATGACAAAAGTGCCTGCACTCAGCATAAAGGTGGTCGGGTGGGGGGGGGGGGGGTGCGTTTCGTGAAAGGACGTAGGCGCGGCCACGCCTGAGGGGGCAGCGCGCGGAGTCGACGCGATCGGAAGCCCTCGCCCAAGAGCAGCGACGAAATAAATCCCCAGGTCTAGAACGGAAACACGTTTCGCGTGACGCCTTCTTCTTCTTCTTCTTCTTCGTTCTTTTTTTCTTAGTTCCTGTCTTTCCGTGCCTACGTATGCCTTTTATTCTTGTTTTCGCTTCGTTTAGTTGCTTTCAGATTTGCAAGGCGAGTAAACCCGCATCCACCGATTACGATTTGTTAACACTCCGATGCCATATACGCGATTGATTGAATGCCGAGTTGACCACGAGTGAAATTATGTTATTCAGTCAAATGCGCAATTCTGACTTCTTGTAACGTCCACATAATGTCCAAGTTATGTCCGCCTCTTCGAGCAATACAGCTTTAGGGATAATTGTGCTATCTGGCACAGGGCATCATCAAATAGCCTGCACAACGTACACATATGTGGAACACCTAGTGTGACACCCTGCGCGCTGCTTACAACACGTACAATGTTTAAGTGTATTCGCATCCGTCGGAATGCCTTCGAGTCCAATTCTTCAAGGGCCTAACGTCTTTACGTATTAACGTTAGTCTGCAATACAGTACCTTCAGCGCGTACAGACGATAAACTTCAAACAATAAAGCCACAAACTAACCTCGTCGTAAGCAAATCGAGGCACAAACGCCCAGTTATTTCAACTATGAGCGTCTTCCGTCGACGAGTTCGCAACATGCAGACCGGGAGACACACCAACGAAGAGACCGGTGCATCGCTGAGTTTGTGCTGATAAGGAGCGGCCCCTAGCGTGTCGACCTCGCCGCCGTCTTACAGATGATTACGTGCTACGCACCGAAAGGTACATACCAGTCAAGCAGGATCAGGAACGTGCTGTGTGTTTCGATCAATGAATGAATGAATGAATGAATGAAAGCAGTCAAGCAGGAACAGCAACGCGCTATATGTTTCGAGCAATGAATGAATGAATGAATGAATGAATGAATGAATGAATGGCAGTGCTCTGATGGGCAGCCAGCGCGCTGCGACAGCGAGGAGCATGAGGCCCATCGCGCTGGCTACCCGCCGTCGGGTGACGTCAGCAAACGTCACCTGGAGGGTCGCGGCCTCGCGCCGCTCGCTGCAGCTTCCCAGTTTTAGGGTCCCGTACCCAATTTCGGATTCGCGCGCCCTCTGACAGTCAAAATACATCGTGCCACGGTTCCGCGGGTAATCACTGTTATTTTTTTTTCAGGATCCAAATGTCGACATGGCTTGCGCGGTAAGCTAGCTTCAATTTTCCGAATTACGATGAGCCCGCTGAAATTAAAGGCTCTAAAGGTAATCTTTAGAGCCTTTACGTTGTTGCTAATGAGCGACTGATTACGAAGTATCAACCGTCAACCCATGGTCGCCACCATTGATTGCGTGTTTTCGAAGGAACCGTCGTTTTTGTTTCAAAACGCCTACTCTTAAATATTACATCAGATATTCTTAGAATTGCCATAACTATATATATATATATATATATATATATATATATATATATATGTGTGTGTGTGTGTGTGTGTGTGTGTGTGTGTGTGTGTGTGTGTGTGTGTGTTTCAATACAGCTTCATGAATTGATGTACGGCGGGCAGAATGAGTGGGGACGGGGACAGCAAACACATCCTCCTCTCCTTCCGTTTTTTTCTTTCTCGTCGACTCCCTCTCCACCGGCTTGTCGCTTATTGGCGGCCTGCCTCGCCCGCATTACGGCGGCCGGAGTATCGCAAACCATCGACGACGACTACGCGGCGGAAATAATGAGCGAGGCCAACCGTCGGCGGCAAAAACTGGACGAGCCTCACAGGAGAAGAGGGTAAAAGCGGGGAGGGGGGAGGGTACACATACACGCTGTACACGTATATGTATACGTGTACAGCGCGGCGTCGGCGACGGCAAGCACGGTGTCGGTAGTAGCGGCGGTGGTAGTCAACGACCTTGCCAGACGAGCACGCGGGGGCCTCCTGAGGTGTGCCGCATAGACTCGCACGTTACCGGCACTCTCGCCTATGTAACGTAGGCGTCGCCAACTTTGAGAGCACGTCACAGTTTCGGTGCTCGTTCGAGGGGACTGAATTTTCGAAGCAGTGCAATTACAGAGAGGACGTGCAACAACAACAAAAAAATAAGGGGAGGGGGGCGCAGGTCACGTGTGGGCGTAATTCCGCGAACCTAAAACTCGGCAATGCAGGCTGCGCGCGTACATCAGAATTTGTAATGCAAAAGACACGCCTTGCCTACCTAATGTAAAACTATATAATTTATAATATAATCTACAAAAGAAGAGAAACGATGTTCTGTAAGTTCGGTATGTAGGCAGTTTAGAATGAAGGAACACGCTTACGAGAAAGGCATGTTTTACTCGCTTACATTTCACTCACACGAAGGCCGCCGAAACGTAATCAAGTAAACGTGCCTTTCTTTTTTGTATGTGTGCTCTTCAATATATACATATATACACGTAAGACATACCACCTCACATAATATCTAGCCACCTATATCCTTCAACCAAATTTAGAGCTTGAAAGTTAAAGCGGAAAGAAAAGAAAGCGATCCTTTCTTCTTTTAAGTCCGACAGCGCTTTCCTGAACGTCCGTGCAGCTGACTTCAGCGAAGATAAAAAAAAGAAATAAACAAATAAAATGTGCGCACCGGATCAATACTTGCATATAAAAAACACTTCTTTTTGCACCACTGTTTTTATATCGCTGCTCTTATTTACAGAACATTGCCAACGTACTGCTTGTGTTATAACCGTACGCGTACGCTTTGTTTTGATTATTAAATATTGGGATCATACATACGTTTGTATTGCCTGGTGTGTCAATCGGAGTAAGTGCTTGCAATAAGCCTGCATTCGTGAATTACATCGCTCAATGACATTGCGAGTGATTTAATGGATCGGCAACGTGTAGCCATCCGGACATCTAGAAACAAGTTACTTTAGAACTATTATAACAGCAGGCGCCGGGCAATCGCGATAACGGGCATGTTGTTATGATGGCGGTGGTCAAATGTTAAAAAGCACTTATGAAGAAGCTTGGTGAATTTCGGCCACGTACTGATGACTCAAATTGAAAATTCGGCACGACAGCCATGGCGCGGTAACTTATGACCTCGTGATAAATTCGCCTAATATCACCCTCTGGCATAATTTCAGACACATCGCGGGTCCTATACACGAATAAATGCGGTAGTCATCACTAAACAGAAAGAAGTGTGGCTACTACAGGACGCTATACGGTATACGCCAGCGGCACGGCAGTTTGAAGGGAGGGGGGGGGGGCGGTTGCGATCACAGGAGAACGAAGGCTGCGAGTGTCTCAGCGACGATGCTTCGGCACGAACGTACTACTTACAGCCGCCAAGCACAGAGACGAGGAAAAGGGTGAAGAGGAGAGAGAGGAATTGAGAAAGAGGGCGTAGTTAGAGGGCGAGAGAGAGCGCGCGGTTGGACGAAGCAAAGGCCGCGCGCCGGACCTTGCGTTCCTTCCAGACAGCGTGGCGCTTGCCAGCTTCGAGATGGAGATAGGGAGAGGGAGTCAGACCGCATAACCAGACGACCGCACCATTAGAGCAGAGGCGGACTGCAATGCAGACGGCAGTCGGCCGACAGACGAAAGAAGAACGGCAATCCCTTCTGCTCCGTCGTCTGCAGCTTTCGTCTGTTTGGCCACACATGCATAGCGGCGGCCCACTTCCACACGAGACCGACGTCGACGCCCTGTAATCGTCTTTCGCGTCGAGTTCTTTGGCGAGCCGTAGCGAAGACGACGCCTAGACGTATCCATTCATTCCGGCTGTATACGTACTCCGATCAGACGACGCAGCACCACATTTTTGCGTCATAACCTCTGTTGTGTTAGGCAGTTCACAGATCTTCTCGAGGGCAACTTTGACTATTAGATCCGCCTTCTAAGGCGAAAACAGGCATCCAGAAGACCTCCCGTAGACAGCTACGTGGCTCCTGGCTCCACACTTACAGATAGGAAACAGACGAATGTAGGTTTCTTGTGTACTATTTTGCCTTCTTTAACCGGTTATTAGATGAATTCAGACAAAGACTTCTCGTAGACTATTTTGGCTGTTTTATCCACACTTACATAGACGAAACTAAGCAGTCCACGAACCCTCCGTACACAACTTTGGCTCAGTCAACACTTGTAGAGAAGAATGTAGACAAACTACATACTTTTTGTACACTAGCTTCTGTACCTCCGCCATTATAGAGATGAATGCAGAGAATCGAGACTTTCGCAGCTTATACGCCTTCTAGATCCACGCTTATGGGGACGACAATAGACCTGGAAGACAACCAGACCTTCTTTAGATCAACATTGGCTCAGCGATGTAGCCAGGCCGCGTACTTCACATATATGGGCACTCCTACCGCACAGACGCAGGAGATGCTGCGGTCCAGTTTCCTGACCCCGCGCCAGCGGGCCTAACGTTTTCGCCCCGCGCTCCGTCGTCCAGGTCATTGCACCCTCCTCAAAAGATCGCGAGGGGGCTGCGCGGTGGTGAGGTGGTGCGCGCAGCTACGCAATTGCAGCGGCGGAGAGAAGACTTCGGCGGGCGGTGGGGGGGGGGGGGAGTCGGGCATGCACTAACAACAGCAGCAGCAGCAGCAGCAGCAGCAGCAGCAGCACAGAGCCCAAGCAAGGGGAGGAATCCCGCTCTTCCACACCGATGTGGTGCACCCCCCAACCTTTCGCCCCCCTCTCCTACACGCTCTGCCGAACGACGATTTCCCGCCGACGCGCACCACGCACCGTCTTAAATAGCCGCAGTCGACGGCGACGAGCGCATTAGCGCACCAGCCCCTAGCTGCAGCCGTGCCGAGAGAGTGGGTGGGGGCAAGCAGGCCGCCGGGAAAGGGGAGAGTATATGCGCGAACGCAGCAGACGACGCAGCGGCAGCAGCAAGCCAACAGCAGCAGCCAGCGCTAGCGGCGGCGGCCGAGCCCACTAATGAGGCGCTAATTTCTAGAGGTGGAGGAGGGGGGCTGCCGCCATCAAAGGACCAACGCGCCGTTGAGCCGCGCGGTGAGCCGGAAGCAGCCTCGTTGCGGTTTTGCTCTTAGTGCGACCATGGCTTTTGTCGAAGGCCCTGCTGTTACACTTACGCCAGCCAGCACTTATAGGCATTCCAAAAGTACTCTGTTGGGGGGGGGGGGGGGGAGGTTGGTTCGTACTGAACAAGCTGCGCAAAATACGCCAAGACCGAAGAGAGGAAGAGATAGAGAAAGAGTGAAAGCAAGGAAATGAAAGATAGGGAGGTCAACGAGGCGAGTGTCCAGTTTTGCTACCCTGCACAGAAATGCTGGGAAAAACATCGCTGGTCTGATCTCTGTCCCATCTTTCTTTCTGGCCTTCTTGCACTTTGCGCAGACCGCTACTTCCTTATTATAGACGTTTTTGGCAGTTTGTTTACTCATCTGGTATGTACGTTTACTCCTGGTTCTTTCACATGCTCAATTATTTGGCATTTGTTTGTTTACGTTCTTCTCCTCGTCATGGGAATTCAAACAACTCCTCGGACGTAGCAAAGCCATGAGTAATACGAGACTGACATGTTCAGCGGACATTAAACACTTTCTCTCTCTTTCACTCGTATTTGTTCTCTTTCGATATTTTTTTCAGGGCATCCAAACTCAAGAACCGCGGCGAACACATTTCTCTCCCGTCCTCATATCCATGCGGATAAAGTAGCGATTAACTGTGCGAACAAGAAAATTAGAGCATTTTGTAGTAATACAATAATTAGTAAGTGGTGTTTTGAGCTGTCCATAAATTGATATTCGCTTTAGCACGTCAATTACGAGGCGTCAGACTCCACACATCAAATATATATGTAGGGCTTTGAGGGGTTAAATAACGAACGATACGCATTCCAATTAAATCAAATTGCATTTTTACGCCTTTGCCACCCCGCAATGTTCCATCGTTTGACGATTGTACTTTCCGTATAGCTATACGCTATGACGGATATGCATAGGAGCAGAAAATATGCTGGAATACCTCATATATACACGTCATATATACGTCATATAGGCGTCATATATACGCCAATATACGTCAAGAACACGTCGTGCGATGGTTGTACGCAAACTCAGTTATCACAAGGCAAACAGAGACAATGCCGGAGGGGAAGTTCCTTGCCAGTGCTTAGGTGCTTACACGACGCAGCAAATCGTTGAATGCGTTCATCTTTCACCCTTCACAAAGAAAAGCACAATGCGCTCCTTCACACATAAAGGATAAGCTGAAGCATGCACACGTAATTGTACTCGCATATCTCAAGCTGCTTTCTCAAGCCGGGAAATGACCTCGCAGAGACGTACACGTCAGAACGTAAACAAAACGTCACCCTGTGCATACGCATCACTGCAGCTCAACAGCAATGCAACGTTGAGAGTCTATAAACAGCACCCTGACGAAAAAGCTCTCCTAGAACGCATATATAACACATGTCGAAGAGACACGCCTTGCCAACGTTAAACAAGTCGTGCCACATTCTCGAGGTGTCTTCAGGCACCGACCACCCCTGCGCTTCCATCGTCCCTGACGTTACACCGTGGTAATTCAATAGCTGCGCCACCTACAGGTGTACGCTACAACCCGGTTCGAGATATTCGATCCGGTGCCACATTCTCGAGGTGTCTTCAGGCACCAACCACCCCTACGCTTCCATCGTCCCCGACATTACACCCTGGTAATTCAATAGCCGCGCCATCTACAGGTGTACGCTACAACCCGGTTCGAGATATTCGATCCGCAGCGTGTGTAGCGAGTGAGGTCACATTCACCTAGGGAACCCAGCGCGAGACATTGGTAATTCGACAGCAGCGCCACCTGCAGGCGTACACCGTAATCCGGTTCCGGGAGATTCGCTCTGCAGGGGCGAGTCGGGTCACACACTCGCATCGGGCCTGTACGTGCTGTACACACAACGAATCCCTCGCGAAACGCGTATGCGACGGCACTTATATACTGCATAAGCGCCTAGACCTGGCCAGGTCCATGTATTTTCATGAGGCGCCACGTTCTTTGAGCGTGTGCGCGCCCGGACCTACTACACACATTAGATCAGCGGTGAGGCGGCGGACGGCGCCCGTTCGTCTTATTTACTGCTCCATTTGTAACACCCAACGAGACGGCGGAAGGAGAGAAGGCGGAGTCTGTCGCCCGAAAGCCGCGAGAAAGAAAAACGAAGCCGAGACAAGCGCGATCCATACCGCCAACTCCGTGCAGCGCACCGAAAGGTATACGCTGGTCGCGTCGTGAGCCAACCTATATATGAAAGCCACAGAACAACGGCTCCTAAATCGAGCAGCCATGTGACGTCACGTACGCCATTTTTTGTGTGTCCTGTTCGGTGCTTCCGCTGTTGCGCTGCACGAGATAATGCGAGACCTTTCGCCGCGCTGCAGCTGCAAAACGATATGGCGGCGTCGATGACGTCAGTGCCTGCTGCAGGATGCATCCCACTTCTAAGATTCCGTGAAACTCGGCCATGTTGCTGACGCGTTGAGCCAATCGGCGAGAGACCGTTGCAGTCCCGCGGGCCAATCAGAGCTGAGAAGACGGAGAGTTGACAATGCGGCGGGATCTGATAGTGTACACAATTACGTAATAGAGTAGAAAATCAATCGCCCATTGTCACTCAGCTGATGGCCCCGCGCACGGTCGACTGTAACGAAATGCTTGGCGTCACGGAACGGAATTATCAGCGCACGAAAGGCGATCGAGTCTTTTGTTCCTTCACTTCTCTGGAACACGCGCAGCCGCCTTCTCCCGTACCGCTATACTGATTGGCGGACACCGTAAATTTTCCTAATCACTAGGGTGAATGTGGCGCTAGTGTCTGTACAGGGGAGTGTGAGCACGGGAATTCAGTCATCAAGCCGGGGGAGTAATAGGTAGCGCATGTATTTTGCACATAAAACGTACTCCTTCTGGCTTCGAACGGCTTTGTGACTTCGCAGATTTACCACTTTAAACGATATGTTTCGTTTATCAATTACGAGCGTGCGCCGAGAGTTACTGAGAGTTAAAAATAAAATGACTGCTGCAACAGTGAGAAAGATACAGCGTGATGCATGAGCACAGATAAGGTAACAAGAAAGTCTCAAGCCACAGCGCGACGATTAATAAGACAAACCCGGCGTACTACCCATCAGACCCAGGATAACAGCTGGACGATCTCGGCGCCCGAGTTTTCCCTAGCAATCTCCGTATAGGGAAACTCTGTCGCTCACGCCAGTCTTATATATAGAGCTTTCGCTCTGTTGCACGGAAATGGGTGCGGACGAGAGTGCACAGAGTCGACTCCATCCCCGCGAGAACATTTTATACGCGAGACGGTTGTGGGGCCGAGTGGGAAGGGGAGGGGTTACTTAATGACGCCTCATGGTGTATGCGGCGACTCCTCAAGATGCTCCTGCAGCCCCGGAAGCGAACGCATCGTTCTTCTTGCGAAGCAATCACGTGGACACGCCACGTCACTGCCGGTCCGGCGACGCCGTAACTCTTGCGGCGGGAATCCGGAAGAAGCTTCAGCTCCCCGCTCCCCCCCTCCACCTCCCCTCACCTTTTCTTCTCGTCCGGGGTTTATTGGATTAAGAATGGGGGCTGATACCTAGAAGCAAGCAAGGCCCGAGCGATAGCCCCACATAGCTGAAGTCTCTCCCGGGTCACGTGGCTCCGCCCCCCCCTCTCTCCTTTCCCTCCTAAGTGCCGGCCGAGTTTCGAAACCCGCTGATAGATGGGCACGTGAATTCTAGCGGACCCTGTGGCGTGTACCGGTCTTGACCTTCTCGAGCCCGCTTCTGTCTCCGTTGAATGTTTTGCAAGGCGCAGCTGCGGAGCAGCGTTGTCAAAACGGTTCACTAAAGCTTCAGTTCTTCTTGGCCATTTTCTTTTTGCAGAAGTTGGTGCCTTGGTTGTTGCACTTGTCTTTTCAGTCCGTTGTTTACGATAACCGCTACCGGCGCGAAGCCAAATTTTAAAAGAGGCGAGACCGCGTTAGAGCGTCTACCGCGAACAGCGGAGTGCGTGGATTTAGCTCAACCTAGCGAACAGTAAAAAACGCACGAAGATGCATACAATGAACTGTGGCGAGTTCGTGACACATGTATCGGAGTGAAAGTTTCTTAGTCCGTCTTCATGGCTACTCTTATTCTTCTAGGATTTTCGCAGAAATATGTTTTGGTTTAACGCAAAGGTTGTGGAGGGCGGCAAAAGTGTTGCTGTTGCCATTAAAAGCGTGGCAGTACGAAAAAAAAAAAAATAAGGAAAGAGGCATACGCCATACACAGTGATACGCGGTATCGTGAATACACGTTTAGTTACCGTTCTGTAGGATGGCATTCGTGGAAAACGTAAAAAAAATGTAGACAGAACATCGAGTAAATTGACGGCGACTGTCATCACAAAACGCCAAGGAACTGTGGGTCGGTATAGTGTGGGGACTGAAGTTCGCATGGCTTTTTTCTTCCCCCTTTTGATCGGCCCTGGCTGACGGTAAGCCCACTGCGGCGATAACGTGGATAGAGAGCCGCATCGAGCCACTGACGAAAGAAAAAATTTTAAAATTAAATTGTGCGGTTTTACTTATCAAAACCACGATATGATTATGAGGCACGCCGTAGTGGGGAACTCCGGAAATTTAGACCACATGGGGGGATCGCTGACGAAACAATAGAAAGGTACAGCTTCGGAAGGGAGTCGTCACTTTCTTGAGAAATGAAGGTCGACGGATTCAATTCCACACAAAACACAAGCACAATAACAATGTTTCGAAGACACGAGCAAAGGTCACTCACCTGTCCCGCCGTGTCACAGAGCTGCAGACGTACCGGCTGGTTGTCCACTGTCACCACCACTGGTAACAAAAAAAAAAGAAAAGAATGCGTGAATATATGAGTTCATAGCATTCGTTCACTCGTATAGCACGAAAACCAAGCAATGGACACAGCTAACACGTCCCAAGGTGAAGCAGGATACACTTGGTTAGTGCAATATAAAAGCTTTGCGTTTGTCCGTTTGAGTTCCGCGCAGCAAAATGGCGTCCCCACTCCAGCCACGGAAAGCTGGTATAATAGCTTAACTGGTTAACTCAAGCATGCCGGGTTACTATTTGTCACCGCCACGTTTCAAAGAGGACGCCCGTAAATCATCAACATCATCACGATTGTCATCACCATCACCCACGCTTGCGCCTCCGCCCATCCGGCAGTCCGCCCAAACCGCCCACGTTTGCCGTATGGGCGCGAGCGAATTCCCAAGATGAAGCAGGATACACTTGGTTAGTGCAATATAAAAGCTTTGTGTTCGTCCGTTTGAGTTCCGCGCAACAAAATGGCGTCCCCACCCCAGCCACGAAAAGCATGTATAATAGCTTGACTGGTTAACTCAAGCACGCCGGGTTACTATTTGTCACCGCCACGTTTCAAAGAGGACGCCCGTAAATCATCAACATCATCACGATTGTCATCACCATCACCCACGCTTGCGCCTCCGCCCATCCGGCAGTCCGCCCAAACCGCCCACGTTTGCCGTATGGGCGCGAGCGAATTCCCAAGATGAAGCAGGATACACTTGGTTAGTGCAATATAAAAGCTTTGTGTTTGTCCGTTTGAGTTCCGCGCAACAAAATGGCGTCCCCACTCCAGGCACGAAAAGCAGGTATAATAGCTTAACTGGTTAGCTCAAGCACGCCTGGTTACTATTTGTCACCGCCACGTTTCAAAGAGGACGCCCGTAAATCATCAACATCATCACGATTGTCATCACCATCACCCACGCTTGCGCCTCCGCCCATCCGGCAGTCCGCCCAAACCGCCCACGTTTGCCGTACGGGCGGCGAGCGAATCCCAGCCGCGGCCGTCGCGTTCTCATCGGCGCGGAATGCGAGAACGCCCGCGCGGCTAGATTTGTAGCGGGCGTTTTTAAAGGGACACTAAAGCGAAACAATAAATCAGTTTAGACTAATGAAGCATTGTTTGAGAACCCTGTAGGTAGTCATTTCAGAAAAATAGTTTGATTATTTGATGAGAAACTGAAGGTCAGAGTATCAGTACTTGAATTCCGCGCCGAAACCCCAGCGCCGGTACGTCAGCGTGTCGTCAGTGATTCCAAAGTGTGTTTTCACATTTGGGCCGTGTTGGCTGAATAAAGGTTCCCGAAACTTGCCATGTTTAATATTTGGTTCCATTAGAACACAATGTAGTAAGTCTGTACCGCTATATATAATTAGTAGGCCCTCGAAGATGCCATCAAAATCCATGACGTCACAGCCACCAGGTGCGGGAACTTAAGTAGGCGTCGCCACCCGTATTTTGTTCTTGTGCTTTTTCTGGCTTACCAAACGTCTTATCGTTGTAAGAGTGGTGTTTTTGGTGTTGTATAACGGTAATTTACTGATGCAGAAGAAACCATTTTGCACTTTAGTGTCCCTTTAAAGAACCCTAGGGCGGTTAAGGTTAATTAAGGCGCAGGCCTCGCAGTGCGGTCTGCGTCGTATCACATAAGGGCATAAAAAGCCGACGATATAACTAACAAAAATCGGGTCTCTCGGTTAACCCACTTTCTTCTCGTTTATAAGGGCATAAAGTAGCACGTGTGCGACACAACCACGATTGAAGACACACAGACGTCGCGCACACTGTGACGTCGCACACTTCACATGCGCGGAGACTACTATAGCTTTAATTTTTTTTTCAAACGATTTAGCTGGCTCTGATGAATGCTCCGTGCAGTCTTTCTGTTGTGGCTGCTTCTTCAGCGTTTTCTATATATATATATATATATATATATATATATATATATATATATATATATATATATATATATATATATATGTGTGTGTGTGTGTGTGTGTGTGTGTGTGTGTGTGTGTGTGTGACGAAATGAAACATTCGGAGAGCACTACCGTAAAATAAAAACAAAGCAGGCACAGTTCAGAAGAGGTCGCAATTTCGTGGGGGCAGCAATAGATTGAGAGTTCCAGCCGGTGAACGCGACACTGCTCAGTAGTTAATTTGATTGTCTGGTGGCCGTTACCGGCCCAAGGAGTCACTGGGTCTATTTATACACTCCGTATACATTGCAGAGGGCCCCATATATTATTTGGACAAATGGGGGTTCTTTTAAAGTTCACCCAAAGTGCTGTATTCACGACCGGTTTTCTTTGTTGAGGTCCCCATGGCCGGGAAACCAACAGGCGATCTCCCACGCAGCCGGCTCAAGCCGTAACAACTACGAGTATATATAGGCCATCGCGACCGGTCTGTAATAGGGCTGAGTATGGTTAGCAGTAGGACATTGCTTTCCTGTCGAGTTTCTGTTATGCATACCGTACAGAACTTGTCCTCGACCTAGTTGGTGTTTACTAAATGACGTATTTACCGCCAGAAAGACAAATAGGCAGCAAGGAAAATGGACTGTGACGCTGGCGCCAACTTCCGACGAGCTTATTCCGCACAGATACGCACAATAAAAGCGCAAAGAAAAGAGAAACAAAAAGAAAGGCAGCATGTTACACTCCTGTAACACGTGAAGGCAAAAGCCTGCTGCTTGTGGTAATGCATTAAGTATACGTTCGGAAGGGGTCAGACTTCTTTGCAAGACATGACGAGCCGCAGCGTGAAGTTAACGTGTGGCGCTGTAGGTCGACCTCCTCAACGACACATGCGAGCACCTAATACTCTACCTAAGGGTTCTTTCGTTCCCTCATTCTTTTCGTCGTTCTTTCTTTCTCCATTTATTTGTTCCGTTCCTTGTTTCTTTCGTTTCTTCATTCGTGTGCAGCCTTTCCTGATTATGCTATTTTCTTCATAGCTAATTTTCTCCGTCCCTGGAGCTAGACGCCGCTTTTTTCGGGTATGTACCATTGCATCGAGCCACTGATGGCTTTCGCCTTGAAAGAGGACACGAGTTTAGGTGCATTGCACTAAAGCCTAATTTACAAAGCCAGGTACGCCGCGGTATTGCTTCGTGGCTATGGCTTTGAGCAGAGCATGAGGTCGCGGGCTCGATTCCGACTGCGGTTGCTGCTTTCCGATGGGGTGGAATGAAAAAAAAAATAAAAAAAATAAAACAAAGATCTGGTACACCGCGCATGGGGTGCACGTTAAAGAACATCATGTAGCGAAAATCAATCCTGAGTTCGTCCCCCAATGCGGCGTGAAATGTAGTCTGCTCGAGGCGCTGGGACGTAAAACCGCAGAATTACTCCCCTCGCCCTTCCTTCCATAGCGACAACAGCGCCTGAGCGCACATCCTAGCGCACGGTGGATAAAAACGGGAGTGACGCAGTTACACAGGCACCGTGACACCTGCGATCTATTATCATGAGACAAGAATGCCCGACGTTCGAAGATATCAAAGCGCGCATGGTATGCATGACTAAGCGTGTTTGCTACAGAGGGAGGTGGGTGGGGGAGGGGCAAGAAAAAAAAATTATGGGGTTTTACGTACCAAAACCACTATCTGATTATGAGGCACGCCGTAGTGGAGGGGAGGACTCCGGAAATTTCGACTACCTGGGGTTCTTTAACGTGCACCTAAATCTAAGCACACGGGTGTTTCCGCATTCCGCCCCCCATCGGCATGCGGCCGCCGTGGCCGGGATTCGATCCCGCGACCTCGTGCTCAGCAGCCCAGCACCATAGCCACTGAGCAACTACGACGAGTGGGCAAGAAACGCGAAGGTTCTGATTGGTATGCATGACTAAGCATGTTTGCTATAGAGGGAGGTGGGTGGCGGGAGGGACAAGAAACGCGAAGGTACTGCAGGAGCTTCTTGACCTTGGCAAGTCTCGATGCGTCACATTCAAACGAGCGATGAAGCGCGAGTCATCGCTGTTTGGAATGTCATTTTCTTGGCACCCATACAGAGCGCCCCCTGGTCGGTGCAGGGTGCCTATAATGCGGCAGTGAAATGACACAGCCTAGACCCACGCTATCAGAAGAAATGCCTCTGTCGGGACAGCCAGTTGCCAATCCCGGTCACGTCCGAATCGTATGCAGCGTAACAGGAGTTTCGTTGGTTAGCATCGAGTATAGGTAGCATACGCGCACATCTACCCTCGTACATTGCAAGTCATTCTACAAGTACCGATATCAACCTTGATCAAAGCAATCATAGTGATTGATACGGGCTTATCTTTCGCCCTCGGCACGACGCGGAGCCCCGTACATCCTCGCAACGCTATCACTGGCGTGCACTGTAGATGTTGCATGGGACGAGATAACAAAAAAATGCTGCAGTCTGTATACTCGGAACACGCGAACGCGATAAGCAAAAAGCGCGCCGAAAGTGAATAACAGAGATAAGGATCCAGACGGGCCGTTATTACACGCACGTAGCGTGGTCAAGCCGCCGCGATATCTCGCGGTTGAGCCAGAGCCGCCGAGCACGCACGGCGCCGACGATCACCTGACAAGCTTAAACGATCCTGGGCCGTGTAGGGGTTGGAGGACGGGACTTCGGGATGAAAACCAAACTTGGGAGGATTTATTCTACATTTATACAGGGAGGTGAGCGACAAGTAACATTCGTACAGACATTACGGGCCGGCAGCAACTCGGACGCTGCGGCCCGCGGCAAGAAGTTCGAGAGAGGTGAATCAGGGAATCAGGGCATGTCCCAGAATTCTCAGGTCTCTCTGGAAGGCTTCTTATAAGCCCTTCGAGCACTGCAAGTCACGTCATGTTTGACCAATGGGAGAGTCCACTCCGATGACGCCACTTTCAGCCAATGGTAGGCGCCCGTGTCGTGGTGTCACACCTGGCGGCTTGCTGCGGTCTTGCATCGCAGACTGGCAATGCACTTCGAACAAAGAGAAGGGGAGGGCTGCACCTGCTCCATTGTCGGATGCCCACCTGCTAATCCCGGCGGCGCACGAACTTGTTGGCACGTAAACTTGTTGCCTGAAACTTGTTTGCTCGGCCGCTTCTCTGGAATGCACTTTCCTGCTTCTGCATTCCTCAATTAGCTGTGCTGCCATCCGATGTGGTCTGGGGAACTCGAAGTAATCGCAGGAAACAGGTCCATATCTAACAGCTCGTCCTCGCCCCGGTAGTTCTGAATGGCCGGTGAACTCAATTCGCTGGCCATGAGGAACGCTGATAGAAGCTTCGGGTACTGGGGTCGAGCCTCGTTTGACAACCCTCGGGATCCTGGGCCCTGGAAAACAAACGTCAAACAAACCAAACAACACAGCGCTGCCCCACGTGTAAGCGCAGGCTCTTCACCCCCGACTCGCCAGGCTATTGCTGAGTCAAAATGAACCCTGATCTTTTAGTTCCCCAATTTTGACAACAGTTCCAACCACCCTTCCAAACAGCTATCCATTTCTCCTCGATTGCCGACAAGACCAGAGTACTATTGTTGTTGCAAAACAAAAGGGTCGCCGACGATGCAAACAACAAATGAAAACAGCCGAACATAACTTAAGTGGCCTAACCACACGAACAGCATGTTTCCAATCTATCGCAGTGGCGTACTTATCGCACGTAATGGTGCCACTGAACAATCTGGTCAACCTCACAAGTACGTAATCACAAGCGCACTAGCCTTGTGCTGACTAAACAAAACGCGTACTTGCGTTGAAGGCAAACTTTTCATTCACGCTTACTCACGTTTCTTTCCTGAAAGTCCTACAGGACACGTGACATAAACGAACAATTAAACTTGCGGGACTTACACACTCCGCAGAACTCTTAAAATAATGCGTCTTTTAATAACTCGTTCCACGCGTACTTATCAGAGAAGTCAGAATACGGCTGCCCTCCACACACACTAGCAACCCAGTCATAAAGTCTGCTTCCCTCCGTCCACACAGGACACGCGCTAATGGAACTAAGAACGCTTCTCCGTGCAAATCATGCACTCACTGAAAACCTACGCGCTTAACCTTGCGAAATTCAAAAATACTTAAAAAGAAGGTTAAATAACACACGCGCTTTACCATAGGCCTTTCGACGATAACCTTGACCTTCAGGTTACTCACACACACACACAAAAAAAAGCCTATCTACTTATTAATGAGCATCTCGCGAGACTACATGTTTACTTAAAACGCATCTTTCAAATCTTGAGCTTCTCGAACGAAAACATAAACAAAGCTCAAACCTTACACCTTGAAAGAAACTCTAGTATCAAATCGCGAAAACTTTCCGATGCTCAAAAATAAAACAAAATAACATTTCACTTCTAGGGAAGCTCTCTTGGCTTCCCGTTCCCGATTGCTTACGACTGACTCATACTTTGAGTCGAACCCGTGGTGGGCGTGGTCTGAAAGCTACTCTGGCTGACGAGAGACAACAAAAGGGCTGATTCACTATCAGCTCCCCCAAGACGTTACGGTCTCCTGCCAATTTGCGTCCCGGCGCCCCGCTTTCAACACGAACTCGACTGACCGCGTCGCCACTCCCCACCTGGCCTCGTCCTGCCACCTTGCGTTTCTTCGAACTGCACGCTGAGCTATGAAAAGAACTACGGAACGACGAGGAGCTTAACTGCCTCGTGCCCTTTGTCCGCGTCCGCGCAGAACATTCTTCGCGGTCCCCCTTTGACCGGTGGCTCGACCATTTTGGATGCGTCAACATCGTCCTAGACGACCGCACCTTCTTCCTCGCGCCCTGCCCTTTTGGGTTTCTCGCCATCTTTGGCGGCGCTACATTAATTACCGACTTTCGGTCTCTACCGCGCTTCTTTTTACGGCGCTTTCTCTTTGCACTCGTTTTCATGTCGCCTCGTGCCTCGTGCTGGCCGGTACACATTTCGTCGGCCCGGATCGGCCTCTTACCCGCACAGTCTGAGTGATTTACATTTAAATCTACTCTCACTTTGCCTCGACTGGCGGACAGCTCAACCAACTCTGGCACAATGCAGCAGGCTTTACTCGAGTAAGACAACTCGCACTCTTGCGAACTGCCCTCTACTACATTGCCCAGCTCACGCTGTGCATCGGCACACAGCCCGTCGGTATCGCTCGCTGTCTCACGCGCACAGTCCGAATGATTAACAACTGAATCATCCCTATCTAGGCCATCTAGACTGGCGGAGAGCCGCACCGATCCCTGAACAATGCAGTTGTTTTCTCGTGAGCTACGGAGCTCGCCACCCCGAGAACTATTCTCAACCGCATCGTCCAGCTCGCACTCCATTTCTGCACGCACATCTGGCTCTACATGGGTGCTCGCTTCTGTCTGGTCAGCAGTACCCCTTTCTACGCTAGCAACCTTGCTAACATTACCAGCGACGCACACGCTCGGTAACTGTGCCAATTTGTTCGCAGCTGGCCTAGCTGTCTCTACAGTCATCTGTTGGCACAGCACCTCGTCGCTCTCCTTGTGGCCTTTAACGGCCTCTGTTGCCACTAAGGCATCGTTAGCAGCTAGCCCTTTCCCTTCACTTATGACTCTGCAGCTAATCTCACAGGCACTACTCTTTTCATCGGCTTCTGGCGAAAATCTGCTAGATGCTTCCTCATTCTTTCGCTCTGTACTACCTACAGAATTCTCAGACAGCCGTTGTCTCTGTGCCAATAACTGATCACAATACTGTATCTCTTTGATCAGTGCTGCCTTCTCTCTCTCATACTTTTGCTCTCGCTCAAGCTTACGTTGATTCTCACGTTCGCGTGCCTTCTCACGTTCGTGACGCTGACACCTAAGAGTAAGTTCTTGAAGCTCATGCTTCCGTTCCTTCTCGCGTTCTTCACGCTGACGCTCACTCCTAAGCTCACGACGCTCTCGCAAACGTACACGACGCACACGCTCCCGTGGCTCCTGTATCACTTCCCAAGCAAGCTCAATGCTTTTATCATCATTGCCACTATCATTAATCGCCTTTATGATAGCTGGCGTTTTCATCCGTTCGTCCGCCTCAACTCCCAAATCGTCGCACACCAACAACAAGTCTAACCTCGTCAACCTTCCAAGATCCATGGCAGCTGCCCCGACAGGTGGTTAAAACTGTTTTCCTTAATTAATTTGTGCAAACACACAATGCAACAAACTCCCGATTCCCAGAACTATCAAAATTGAACACACAACCTTTGAGTCTGGCGAATCATAAGGAAAAAAACCACGCGCTCACTTACGGTTGCAGCACCCTGCCATCCGGTTCATTTGTCCGCTGTTCCCGGTTCCTTCCGGACTCCCTGGGTCGAAGGCTCGCTCCTTCTTCGATACTCCCAGTCTCTTCGGACCTCTTTCGACGAAGGCTCTCTCTTCTTCGTTCTTCCCGGTTCTTTACGATCTCTCTCGACGAAGGTTGATTCGTAGCGCTGCCACCAGCTGATGCGTTCGGAGGCGATCCTACCGCTGCCAACCAGATGTAGGGGTTGGAGGACGGGACTTCGGGATGAAAACCAAACTTGGGAGGATTTATTCTACATTTATACAGGGAGGTGAGCGACAAGTAACATTCGTACAGACATTACGGGCCGGCAGCAACTCGGACGCTGCGGCCCGCGGCAAGAAGTTCGAGAGAGGTGAATCAGGGAATCAGGGCATGTCCCAGAATTCTCAGGTCTCTCTGGAAGGCTTCTTATAAGCCCTTCGAGCACTGCAAGTCACGTCATGTTTGACCAATGGGAGAGTCCACTCCGATGACGCCACTTTCAGCCAATGGTAGGCGCCCGTGTCGTGGTGTCACACCTGGCGGCTTGCTGCGGTCTTGCATCGCAGACTGGCAATGCACTTCGAACAAAGAGAAGGGGAGGGCTGCACCTGCTCCATTGTCGGATGCCCACCTGCTAATCCCGGCGGCGCACGAACTTGTTGGCACGTAAACTTGTTGCCTTAAACTTGTTTGCTCGGCCGCTTCTCTGGAATGCACTTTCCTGCTTCTGCATTCCTCAATTAGCTGTGCTGCCATCCGATGTGGTCTGGGGAACTCGAAGTAATCGCAGGAAACAGGTCCATATCTAACAGCCGCTATATTGTAGCGATGCCTTATGCCTTATTCTATGCTATTCTTATCATCCACCATACACGGCCGCCTGATCCCGTTGATAATGTGGGCAGACCGTCGCTCTGACCACTGGCCAAGAATCATAGCATCATAGCAAGAATCAAAGCATAGAATCGGAAAAGGCATCGATACAAAATACCGGCCCTGCTCTGTCTTGTCCCGCACCTATATCGCGGCCGTTTTTCTTAGCAGAGATAACGACTGTGGGGCTGTAGCTTGTCACAGAGTATCCTACTAAAATTTCTAGAGCGAACTGTGGGGCTATATATTAGTGTGACGCGAGGGACAAGTATGGCGATTCAGCCAGGAGTGCTATTCAGAATGGCAGCAAATTTGGTGTTGAGCCAATCAGAGAGGTCGTAGCATCCCTCTGGACCAATCACAGCGGAGAAGATGGCATATTCGGCTATTTGACGGAATTTGTGAACGCGCAGAATAGCACTCGCTGCATGGGAATCCACGACAGTTATTTAGTACACGGTATTTTTGTCTGACATTTGTCCTTCTGGCTTGAATTGGCTTTGCCGCTTGACAAGTTCATCGTTCTGAGAGAAAAAAAAAATGTATTATAAACGCAACGATTAGGAGCATGTGCGCATACACTAATTGCTTTTATGCCTTCAGGAAAAAAGAAATATTGTTCGCAAATTTACAGAGATGTGCGAGGCGTATTAAATAACATCGCAAGAACGTCCGAAGCCGCCAGTACGAAAGTCGGACAAATCCATGAGTACTGTACCATCATTCCCATGGTATAGCTGTGGTATCCCAGCGTCAGAATTCTCTCCAGTAATTCTAGAAGGAAACTCTACATTCGGCAGATGTCTTTTGTCACACGATCAGTACGCACACTTCCCCTTGCACCGATTCGCAAGAAATGCATGCCGGAAAACCACCACTGTTTGAGCAGTCTATATGTATAGTATGATAAACACTGTTAAAACGAACACTTAACCAGTAATGAATGCAACACAACTGGAACATTTCTTCAGCTTTATCGGAACGAAGTGGCTCATATGATCAAATCGGGTGCACAGCTGTACATTTAAAAAATAACCAGCCATTTACGCCAGGCCCCAGCTGTTACCAGTGACAGAATACTATATAGCTGCATGTTTCCCGTTAACAGCGGATTATACTTGACCGCTAGGTAGACGCCTTTTATCAGATACGCGCACGGGGTTTCTGCATATACCGTCACTGTGTACGAGGGTGAAGTCACAGTAGAGCACGGTAAATCGAACCCACAACCTTGGCGTGCTAAGCAGCGTACAAGCGACTGCGCGGTGAAGCACAGACAACCATTATTCGCGAAAAGGTGAATAAGAAAAACAAACGAAAAACAAAAACAGGCTCGCATCTAGACAGGCTAACAAAGACGTCGCGCGGTTGTCCAAGACGCACCAAAGCACTCTGAAGTCTCGGCGACGTCTCGATTGCGCCACATGAAACGCAAACACGAGTAATCGGCCTCTCAAAACAGCGAAGCGATTCTCGGCTTCTGGCATGGCATGGCATGGTGTGTGTGTGTGTGTGTGTGTGTGTGTGTGTGTGTGTGTGTGTGTGTGTGTGTGTGTGTGTGTGTGTGTGTGTGTGTGTGTGTGTGTGTGTGTGTGTGTGTGTGTGTGTGTGTGTGTGTGTGTGTCGCACGTATTGCGTGCAGTCCAGGCATAGCTAAGGGTGGTGTCACCATGCCGCCAACCAGAAAAGGAGAACCAGAATAACGTTGCATTGTTTATCACTCCTCATTGCCCTCCATGCGACCCCGATGACACAATGAAAGTTTCCCGGAATGGTTAGTCATGGAGTGCGTCTGTGAGAGCGATGCTCTATAACTCTGCAACGCACAGTTCATGGGCGTCCTACGCTATAGCTTACAACTGTGTGCCACCGTGCCACCGGTAAGACCAACCTTCGCGCTTCCGTTCCTGTCGCTCGACCTCGTTCAGCGTTTAGCAGGATTATCGTCGCCAACCACGAAACTTTACCGCCTAACTTCACGCCTGCAGAACGACCATCTCTACCGCTGTGGTGGTGCCTGCACACACTCCCAGCCCTTCCTTGTCATTCCCGGCATCAACCCGGCCACGGCGGCCGCATTACGATGGGGGCGAAATGCGAAAACACCCGTGTACTTCGATTTAGGTGCACGTTAAAGAACCCCAGGTGGTCAAAATTTCCGGAGTCCCCCACTACGGCGTGCCTCATGAACGAACCTCACCATGGATCATTGCGTGACCTGGTGCCCGGCGCACACAGGGATAGCGGGGAACGAACGGGCGGACCGCTTGGCTCGAGGCATGACAGGCCGAGCCGCGGGCCACACCGCCCGGGAGAACACCTCGACACCCGGTGCGCCAAGAGAAATCCTCGAGTTACAACGGCTAAGTAGGCGAACCAAAGCCCTTCCTCACCCAGGCCTAGACAGGAGGCAAGCACGGGACTGGCGCCGCCTGCAAACAAACACTTTCCCACATTTATACAGGCTACACAAAATGTACCCAGACAAATACAGCAACACATGCCCGTGGTGCGAAGGAACACCGACATTGGAACACATAACATTCCAGTGCGCGTCACGTCCGGCGGCTGCCACCTCGCCGCTGCTAGACAACACTCTACATAACTGGTCGTGGGAGGCGCGACTCGCGGAAGTGGAATTGGGAAGCCAACTGGCGACCCTTGACCAGGCCCGGCGAGCCGCTGTAACCAGTGGGGCCCTGGAGGAGGGGCTCCACCCACCATAACCAAACAGTCTCTGTTACAATAAACGTTTACTCTCTCTCTCTCTCTCATAATCAGAAAGTGGTTTTGGCACGTAAAACCCCATATATTATTATTATTATTATTATTATTATTATTATTATTATTATTATTCCCTGCATCAAAACGAAAACGGGAGATGTCATCTTTCGCCCTCAAGCAAACCGTGCTTTCACTCCTGCATTAGAAGCACAGAGAACGCATCCACGTTTACCCGGACAGTTCTGTCTCCTCCAAAAGTTCAGCTGGAGCAGTGGTAATTCCCGCGAAATCTTTCGCCATCCAATTTACAACAGTGTAACGCGTATAACGAATGATTTGGGAGGCCTCAAACACTTCGTTATAAAGGCGTTCGACTGCATATAGGCTCCGGCGCTGTAGCTGCCAACGGATTGGTCGTCACGAGCCCGCTACATACATGTAGGCTCTGCTGCACTGCACGGAATTGGGGAGAACGCGCAAGATACACGCGAGGAGAGATTACGCACGATTGCGCGCAGAGTGGCCGCGGTGCGTGGACTTTGCACGGATAACGGCCATTGGTGAGTTGGTCCGCAGCTATCGAGGCGCCGCGCCGGCCGCTGTGTCGCCCGTCGCGGCTGACCGGAGCAAACAATGCGGCCACGGTGTGTGTAAGAGAGAGAGAGAGAGAGAGAGAGAGAGAGAGAGAGAGAGAGAGAGAGAGAGAGAGGGAAGTAACTCTTGGCTTTTTTCTCCCCTGACCACACGTGAGTTGGAGGCGAGCCCGTATGGCCGCACTCATCGTCTGTCCGGCGCAAACAGGAACGTCGCGATCTGTTGATTTGTTGACACTTTTGTTCGATCACGATATCTCCCGGCGCTGTTTATAAGTACACAGCGGTGTAACGGGGCAGCGCAGCACAAGTGTGTATGCGATAACGGATCGCGAAGAGAAGCAGCCTTCAACGAAGAGTCTTGCTGTTGGGCTATATGGTTGGTACACACGATATTACAGAACAGAAATCAATGCGAAGCACAGAACAAGGGAAACAGACATGCATTTCTCTCAGTTTCTTGTTTCAGGCTCTTTTCCGTTTTGAACGGCGGGCTTTCCTCAGGCGCAGCCAATGACGGAGCAGTCGAGACCGGCACATAGAATTACGCGTACTGTGACGACGAGGTGTCACGGAGTTTCAAGGCGCGCACGCGCGCACGAGCTATAACAGCGCCCGTTCAAAGCACTAGACAACCAGAAATATCCAGCACCTCTCCGCATGAGAAGCGTGTTCACGCTATCGCGGAGTTGCCTGTATGCGTTGGAAAGTAAGTCGGCGTAAAGTGTTCACAGGGCGTGAGCAAATTAAGCAAAAAAAAAAGTAAACCGAAGAACACTCCACTGATGCTCGGTTGGGACTTTGCAGCTGGGTTGGTCGCGCACACACATAGTGCAGGCATACGACACTGATATGAGGCTGCGCGTGCGTTTATATAGAGTTCGCGGAAACTCATTCTTTGTACGCAGAACTCGCGTGCCGTAAGCTTTCGACGCCGAAGGCGTATGCGCGCACAGACTGCCTGAAGTTCCGTTGCCTTTCGAATGGAACATCGCAAAAAAGAACGGCATCGAGCTGGGGACAAACGCAGCACGCAGTGTGCTGTGCTGCAGGCAACATGGTCAAATCCTCGCGTAGAAAGTGAGTCTTAGCAAGAGAGCAGACCCCTGTAATAATGATCGACGCGCCTATATGTGTTTTTCTACGTACTCATAGGCGTCGCACAAATACATTTGTGCGAGGCTCACTTAAGAGTATATAGGACAAAAAGTCAAGAAGAAAGCGACACACGTCATGAACGTTGCTTCCGTCCTTTGTACGCAGTTGAACGCCTCTCTACAACGAACGCCTCTAACAACGAAACGACCTGTACGCGACGAATGGACGATTCCGTCCCGGTTCAATTGTGCATGAGCTGTGCGACCCTTTACAACGAAGTGACCTGTATAGCGAACGATTTCGAACGGCTCCAAGCACTTCGTTATAAGGGGGCGTTCGAACGTACATCCGTTGCGCAGAAGGAGGGGGGCGAGTTCCACGACGATACTCTTCGCGCCGTCGTCACAACGGAAGTATAGTGGAAGACGAGGCAGCATTCCCATACCCGGATGTATACACCGCTCCTCGCGCTGACCCAGCACACTTTCCTCGCGGACTTCCTTTCTTCCGGCTCCGTCTTCTCACGCGAGCCAACCCGCTTTCGCCGATGCGTGCACAGGAAGGCATATATACATAGGCAAACCACGGGATCGCACGTCTCAAAGCGTCATTCGTTTCGAGAGCGCCGGTGGTCTGTGCGCGCGCAGTGGCCGCTCGAGTGGGTACGCCCTCCTTTGTTCGAGAGGGGTACTTTGTGCAGTAGCTAGAAGGTTCGTTCGATTCAGGAAAAAGGTGCACGGCACCACAAAAGCACCTTCAACAAATCCTTCCTCCCCATCGCCATAAAAAGAATGGAACAATCTTCCCGAAGCCGTGGTTTTAGAGTCAAATCCCTCCAAATTTAGACGGTTACTATCTGACCATTTCAACCCAAAATAGCCACTTTTTCCTCACGTTTCCTCTCCCAGCAATCCGTATTGCTTGTGTCATCGCCTATTTTTCCTTTTCTTATTTTTTGCCACTTATGTTTAGCATATGTTTCACATTTACGCGTACACTTTTTTTTAATTTATTGCTACTCAGTTTGAGATATTTTCATTGTTCTGTTTGTACCTGATGTGTTCTACAGTTTACTATTTATTTTTCTGTTGCCTTTGTTTGCATTTTTTTTTCTTTTGAGCTGATGTATGGCACTTTCACATCGATGTTCCCTTCCCCCCTCCCTTATGTAATGTCCCCGAAGGGACCCTTAAGGGAATAATAAATGATGATGATGATGGAGAAAAGGTGCAGGTGGTGCCGGGCTGCACCCACTCGCTGCAAGGTTCAAGAAGGGTGCAGTGCACCGAGGCGGCACCTTGCCTTGCACCCCTTTCAATCGAGCACGGAGGTGCAGGGTGCACTGCTGCACCTCGGGGAATCGAGGTTCTATAGGTGCAGTGCACCGCGAGTAGGTGCAGAAGGTGCAGACAAACTTGGCTGAATCGAATAGACCTATAGCTGTAGATGCGCGCAGCGCGCTCTCGATCTCAATCGCGCGAGCGCGTTTTTTTTTTTTTTCACGGGAGTGCTCGGACGAGCGACAGCTGCCGTCGAGCTGCGATGATGCGTGACGTGTTTAAATGCGTGCAGTGTTTTTTTTTTAAAGCTATGCGCGCGCGCGCTCCTACGTCACACCACGCCGATGCCCAGTCAGGTCGGAAACCGCAGGCAGACACGGACATGTGTATACGTTCAAGATGAGCGACTAATTTGGTGCTAAAGAAAAAATTTGCCTTCACTCACGGAACAAATCAATAAGGACAAGCGGCTCTCCGCTATCAAGAGCCCCGATGCCGGGGCGCAACTACACTCTAAGAACAGTTTACACCCTTAGGCGTGCCCCTTCTGCCACACAACAATAATCGTCATCTGCCTTGATGCATTTCCTTTCTTTAACGCCGTGAGCCCGCAACTTTCCAGTAACGAATGGCGCGCGTGTTATCAGAAGGGGCACTCCAAAGGGTGTAAACTGTTCTATGCTGATAACGAGCGTGCCGTTCGTTACTGGAAAGTTCCGGGCTCGCAGCGTTAAAGAAAGGAAACGCATCAAGGCAGATGACGATTATTGTTGTGTGGCAGAAGGGGCACTCCAAAGGGTGTAAACTGTTCTATGCTGATAACGCGGGTGCCGTTCGTTACTGGAAAGTTCCAGGCTCGCAGCGTTAAAGAAAGGAAACGCATCAAGGCAGATGACGATTATTGTTGTGTGGCAGAAGGGGCACGCCAAAGGGTGTAAACTGTTCTTAGAGTGTATGGGCTGTCCAGAAGGCCCCACCATGCGGCGGTCGGGCATGGCCTGACTGTCCCAATTGGGTGGGAGCGGCCCGCAGCGCGCTGAGTCGCGTACCTCAGGACCTTCATTAAAGTTTTGCATCCATCCATCCATTCACTCGCCAGCAGGCTGATGTGCGTTATAGGGCGCTGCAGTTGCACGCCCGCAAGTCCGCAAACGTTGGTCACATGACGCCGGTTCTGCGGTGGCAACCAGCTTTCCGGCACTATTCCAGCAGAACTTTTTGTTGGGCTAGTTGGTGCATGTTACTGAAGTACTATAGCGCCAAACAGACGACACAAGAAGAGACACGGACGAGCGCCTACTAACAACTGATGCTTTATTGACGGAAACGCACAATATATATACGCAAATTTGGCGGCGCAACTCGCGCATTGTCAAACAACACATGGTAACCAGGCAAAAGGCGATAGAACTGGCGGAACTGGCAGATTCCGGCACTATACTCGGGAATTTCCGTTCTTTATCCACGCGCGTCTCCGCGGGCGAAGCAGCGGGAGGGAGTTCGTGCAGATTCGGCCTACGGTTCTTCCTGCAGCGTTTCTTGTTTCTTTTTTTTTTCGCTCTGCCGGATCGGCGGAAAAGGCTATCGGCTTGTCGATCGATCCACTCGCCTTCGCCACCTCTCTCGTATCGATGACCGGCTGCACCATACTCGCAATACACCACTGCCGTCCGGAGTGTGCTCTTATACGCGCATATTACATCGGATACACCCCACAGCCTACACAGACGAATGCCCATGGTGTGGGGCCACGCCAACCCTATACCACATTACGTGGGAGTGCACACTACAAAACATAGAACACCTAGACACGAACCCCACGAGGGAGCAATGGGAGGCACTGCTGTCCAGCTCGGCCCTCGACGACCAGCTCAAGCTGATAAAGAGAGCGGAGAAGATGGCAAGAGCCAGCGGAGCCCTGGACTAAGGGCCCCGACCATTAGCGGTTTTCTGATTATTCTTTTTATAAAGTTTATCTATCTATCTATCTATCTATACGCGCATATACCCACAGCGAAAAAGAAAAAAAGAAAGACACGCGGAAAAGAAAGCCGAGAAGCAAACAAAGCATGGCACAAACGGAGGTACACGCAGGTGTGCCCCCCCTCCTTATATATATGCGCTGCCCGTATAAATATACACTCGCTCGCGAGACGCGTCTCGATATTCGTGCGAGGCGTGTACACGGATATTTTTGGCTCTTCAGGGAAATGCGCGCTCGGTCTGTTTATTGTTACTGCGGCCGTGCGGGTCTGCGGTCTTGCACACATATATATACGGTAGTGCACGCCACCACGGCGTCAAAAGTTACAGTACGCAGGACCCGAGAGAGAGAGAGAGAGAGAGAGAGAGAGAGAGAGAGAGAGAGAGAGAGAGAGAGAGAGAGAGAGAGAGCCGAGTATCTCGGCAGCCTGGTGGGTTATTCGGATTTCCAGCCTCTATAGTAGCGTAGTACATATGCGAACAACGTACATACTGTGGTGCTGCAGTATAGTGTGGTTATTGCTGGCTATACGTTCGCAACGTGTCTCAGGACTCTCAATAATGTTTTTTCACATCCAACCATCCATCCATCCATCCATCCATCCGTCCGTCCGTCCGTCCGTCCGTCCGTCCGTCCGTCCGTCCGTCCGTCCTTCCGTCCGTTCGCAAAATGCGTAGTATAATTATAATGTTATCTCCACAGATCCCACGGTCCGTAAGCTTTTGACGCGCGACTGCATTTCCGTTCATCTCTCTCTCTCTCTCTCTCTCTCTCTCTCTCTCTCTCTCTCTCGTTTTTGTTTCTTTGATTTTTACTCTCAAGCGTCGTGCAAGGAATGTGACTTGACTATAATGTTTGTGCTTTTACTAGAAGCTATAGCTAGTATGCGTAGCAGTCTTATAGTACCAGTGCCAGCTGCAGTAGCAGTTGCAGCGGCAGCTATAGTACTTGGGCTTGTACTAGTACGTTAGTACATAGTCGCGGTCGTAATTAAGTCGCAGTAGCAGTATACCTACAGCAGCACTTAGTATAGGGGTCAGTATGATCGAGACACACGACTGGTATGGACTGATACTTCCGCATGCTCTCCTGTTTTGTTGCCTATTGTTGCCGTCTATATATTGTTGCCATTCCGCGGAAGTACGGAACGAGGCCTCGCGGAAGCTGGTCACGGTATCACAGAACGCGCTATTGTCTCGCTGTTTCCGGCTCCTTGGTTTACTTCCGACTGAATGCACGATCGCCGATGATCGCCCTGCGTGACTGCTGACGCGATCCGCAGCTGCTGAACACCTTTAATGCAATAGCATTTTACGGAGCTCTGAGAAGCCCGTTGTTCGTGATGACGCAAAACTCTCCGCCTGCGCGAAATGGCAGGTACACTGTCAAATAATTTACACTCTTAAAAAGGGTGTACATTGATATATACCTGTCAACCCTACACATTTTCTGGGTTACACTGTCAAATAATTTACACCCTTAAAGAACGGCTATAAATTGATCTATATCTCTCAGCCTTACACGCTTTCTGGGTGCAAGTGCGCGAGTTGTACATCAATTTACGCCTCTTTTGTGGTTTTAAAGGTGCATATTATTTTGCGGTGTGTAATGTCGCCAAAGGCAAGGGTGTTGGGGCGGACCGTTATGCCAGCGCACGATAATGTGGGTGTGTGCGTCGCCGCAGGGGGTGTAATGCGACAGGGATACTGACAACGTCGAAATAATTGGGGCGGTTAATTCACGCTTTGAGAGTCCGAACTGCAGCAGTCGTTTTGCTGTTGCCTTAGCGGGGCCCGAGCTATGTATACTGACAGTGGTGCGTATACCAACCGCTGTTGTGTACATAGATAATGGCAGTCGAAACAAGAGAGAGAGAGAGAGAGAGAGAGAGAGAGAGAGAGAGAGAGAGAGAGAGTTTCCACTGGTAGTCGCATACAGGCTGTGTAAATGAATGCTCGCGCCTTTGGGCTGACTCTAATTGCTGTCGCTCTTGGACGACTCCGCTTACTTTTGCTGCGTGTAAGGTGGACGGCGTCGGCCGTGCACGCAGGAGCCTCGAAGGAAGGAACTTCACTCGTTGGGATCCGTTTCGAGACTGGTTTATTTACAAAAGATATTGAAGAAAGGAGAAGGGAAAGGGAGGAGAAACGCAAAGTCCACGTTCTCTTTTGGCCGCACCGAGGCCTTCGTCCTTGTCGGGGGCGCCCGCGCCTCGCACTGAGTGGGCGGTTCGCCGAAAAGGCGGTGGAACGGATCAGGTTGTTGGTAGATGCGCCGGCCGGCACGTGCAGCAGTGGGGCGCCTCTCGTCCGTTCGCCGGCTCCCTCTTTCTCTTGTGTCGTCGGTCTCCCAACCACAGGTGCAACAATGTTAGCTGCTCGTTTGCGACTTTCAAGAGGCTGTGTTCCAACACTCGCCGCATACTGTATAGACGGCTAAATAGACAGCTATAATCCGAGGAAGCGACCAAGTCTACCGAATTCCTCCGAACCCGCCGAGAAAGGGTCGCGATGATAGCGTCGAAGTCAAAACCCATAGAGGACACACTACTTTTTTTGTGTGTGCAAACAAGATGGCGGCTGAGCGCAACTTCGAAACTCGGCGAGATGGTCGCGCCCGCGCACAAGAGAAAAAGTATACAGTCACGTATTTTCGGGATAGCGTGCGCTAAACGTCCGGAGTGAGACTTCTGCGGCCGCACAACTTGGGTGTACAGCTTCTGCAGCGTTACCTCTATATACGTGTGAAACGAGAGTGCAGTAGTCTTGTTTTGTAGGAAACTCAATGGCTGCACAACAACGAGTATGGCGGAAGAAAGCTTTCAGACCGGCGAGCGGATGCGATCCCGTCATACGTGCGTGAGGCGGCGTCAAGCGTAGAAGGCAGAAAGAGAGGTAGATACAGAAGAGAGAGAGAGAGAGATGAAAGGCAGAAGGGGATGGGGCAGTAAAGAAGCGTGGCTGGGGGCGCGTGGGAAAAAATCTCCGCACGCTCCGTTATTAAACGCAAACGCACACAACCGCGGCTGCTGCTGCTGCCCTGACGCGGCGCGGCGCTTCAGCGGTGCGGTGGTTCGCCGCCGCGGTGATGGGAGGGTTGCGTTCCGCATACGTGGCTCGAGGGTGCGACTGGCGGGCTGGGAAAGGGGGAGAGTTTGGGCGAGGAGGTTCCGAACCGACGGCGGCGTCTTTTTTGTTCCTGTCTGCCCAGCGTGCCCTCCGCCAGCGACGGCGCACTTTTTCCTCTCTTCTCCTTTCGCGGTAATTTTGTTTTCCTTGATCACGTTTCTTTTTTTTTTTTTTAGTCTCCATTCGTCCGTCACGCACCGCCTACTACTATATATTAGACGCAACTCGCTACATAGGAGATGCGTGCAGGTGGAACTGTAGTACGCCTGCGCGATGAATGGTGCGGAGCGTATGTGTAGTTACGTCTTGGCTAGAAGAGCGACGCCGCTGCAATGTTGCGTAATTTTAATGTCCTCCCGTGCATGCATGGCTGTGTACAGACAACGTGTTGCACTATAGGGTCTGAAGGCGCGAGCTGGTTAGCATAAGGCAACGTCTTCGAAGGGAACAGTGTCAGAGACTCGGTAAGCAAGTAGCAACACATGCACATGCACACACATCGAGTGCTGTGTGTATCGTTGTGTCACCGTTCGCCATTAGTTAAGCAGCCTTCAACAACTCTAGTTGAAGACATAAGAAGCAACACTCACCGTCCCCATATACACAACTTTATATACATCGCATCTGTGTTATTGTTAAACTAGTATTTCCACTGCGTACGTATTTGTACCATGCATGCAATATATGATTTCGTGCAACAGCTGGACGCATGTATTTGTCGACGGAATGGCTGAATCAAAAGTATAATCGCCATGCTTAATATACCCAATGACCCATTCTCATCTACTCATATTTGAGTTCTGAGCTGCTAAGAGCGTATACTTATGCGTGTATCTGCCTCGAAGGAGTGGTGGTGATGAGCCTAAAATGTGGCAAGTACCCAAAACTAGGGCACGTGGGCCAATAATCGGGTGCTTGTATAGGGGACGCACAGGTAATAAATAAAGGAATTAAGCTGTGATCTAGAAACGGTAAAAACTAGGAAGAGCAGTGTGGTATCGAGTAATCAGAGCAGGTGCACGAACAACTGCATGTAAAACATATGGAAAGAATATTTATTGAACAATTCGGGCCCAGAATAATTTGCGAGAAATTTAACAGAGACAGCACATAAAGAAAAAAAGAAAATTAACGCGGTAATTAATAAACGTTTATCTTCAAGCTTAAAGTAAATCGCATACATTGTCAAACGCATCCCCCGTCGCCAAAACGTATGGTGCCGAGGCGCTCAAGGTAGAGTAATACCAATACACTTAAGGTTCTAATCAGTGTTTAAGGAAGTGGAACAGCCTTTGTCATTGAATACCAAATCAACAGTAAAGTAAATCGAACACAAAGCGCCAACCAAGGTAAAATATATATCGAAATAAAGAAAGGCGTTCAGATCGCCCACAACGTTCCCCGTCGGGGAGCCGAAACGTCTTTTATTGGAATACCTTGGTCGGCGCTGCGTGTTTTTTATCGACTGTGCTCTTCCCGTCAGACCCATCGATTTCGTTAATCAATAACGGGTATGCTCTCCACCACGCAAGCATGCATACAAACACAAGTTTCATCCTCGCACAAAGGACATTTAAGGTCTTCCGAGAGAAGAAGCCTTCTCAGAACGATCCCATATACCGATACCACGTATAACTCCCACAAATGGCCAGCTTTACGTAAGACGACACTGATCCCGACGACGCAGAACGCCTTTAAATGCCACCGAGCACGAAAGGAAAGAGAAGTGCGAAATTCCTCCCCCCCCCCTCTTCGAGTTTTGCGGGCAAGCATCCAGAGGCCATTTATCTAATCCAGCCTGGCGAATGGCTCATAATCCCTCGTGCTGGGCCGTCGAGGCGCATTCTTGGCGGCTTAGACATAGAGATTGAGAGAGAGAGAGAGAGGGAGAGAGAGAAGGAGGAGAGGGGGAGGAAGGTGAGAACGAGAAATGTCGGTCAGCAGCTCGCCAGAAGCTGTGCATTCATGCCGACACAAAAGCGACCCGAAGGGCGGCACGCGTCCACAGAGGGGTGCGCGCTTGGGCTGGCGAACAGCAAGAATATACAGGCTGTGGCGGGATTCCGGTGGGAATTAACAGCGCCTAATAAACAAAAGCAAACGGAAAAAACAAAGACGCGTGGCGGCTCTTGCACAAGCCGTCGATCGTCGTCGGCCCCGGCACCAGTTTGTCGAGCCGCGCCCTCGTCCTTAGAAGCCCCCGGTGTCCACGAATGCCTCTTGTCAACGGCATCGTTCTCGTCAGCGGTCTTTCGCTGACAGAATTAAATCACCCCGCTCCCTCGCACGCACTCGCGTCAACGAATATACGCTTAAAGGAAACCGAAGGCCACGCAGAACAGAGATCGACGTCGGAACCGAAAATGAGAGGTTGAACGGGAGACAGCGGTGAAGGTAAGGTAGCTAGATACTGCTACCTTATATCTCAAGTGGAGATGCGGATGAGGAATGGGCAGGCCGGTGGCCTTCTTTATAGCAGACGACAGAGATGTTGAGTGACCAGCGAAATGCGGTCGACGCTGGCAGCGAGATGGATTATGTAGTGCGATGAAGTTAGGAACGCATACATATATACGAATATAGCGCAGGACAGCGATAAACTAACATCGCGTGTCAGTGAATCTAATGGCATTCAAAGAACTTGTAAAGGAGCATCTAAGCGTTGCTGCTAGCATAAGCGAGCTTCATCGATGGCAAGTCGTTTAGCTAATCATCACTTCCACACCCGGTTATATTCTCCCATTATAGCTTTAACGCCGGCTTTAATCCGCTTTGTAGCACGACCAGAGCGCTCTTAAGCCACCACCACCCGAATGTGCCGCAAGTATAGGCGTATATAGCTATACATAGTATGCACGTGACGTCACATCCGCTGCTGTCGTCTGCTTCCGCTGCCTTTCGCCATCTTGGGGAACCTTATCAACAGGCGCGCGCATAGGTCTATAGGTTCTCCAACATGGCGCCGCCGTAAACCAGAAGTCGCGGAGTATCATTAAATGACGTACGTGCATACTATGTATATGCTAAAGTGTGGCGCATGCAGACGATATGAGCGCGTCATATATGTCATACTCGTATATATCGTACGCCGTAGTCTTCGTCCCGTTTTTTCGCGCTGCCCCCCAAGTATTCTCGTACATGTAGCCAATGCCGACGATAAAAGGAAGATGCGGCAGCGGAGACAAATATAAGTATAAAGCCGTCCCAATCAGTACCCTCGGTGTTTATAGTGCCATCTGGGTCGGGCTCGAGTGCTCCGAAGGCGAAAAAGAAAGCAGAAAAGTGCCCAAGGACGGTGGCTACATACACACCCCAGGCGAAGCGGAAGCGTTCCGTCCTTTCAAGGCTGCGACGTTGTCAGTGTTTGCTTCTCGATTGTTCCGAGGAACGCCCGTGTCGTAAAGATAGTTAAGACCGCGCCTCGCGGAAGGCCTCGGTCGCCCAAAAATGGCGGCGAAAGACAAGCGAGCGTTCGGGTCGAGCTCGGTTATCACGCGTGAGAATTAAGAGCCGGGCGAATAATCGCCACGAAGTTCACCCGAGAACACCGTTAACAGCAGCTCTGCCCGACATGTTTCAACAGAGCAAGCAGAAGCAGACGAAGGACGGACAGAAAGACGTCTGCTTCGATCGTCTGCTTCTGCGCGCTGTTCAAACCAGATATGGATATATCGCCAACTAGCCCGTTCCCACAGTTTACCAAGTCGTCGGTCACGTGCTGCCCCTTCTCCGACGTCGGCTGCGTGACTTTAGAGAGATATGACTCCAAACTTCACGATAGTGACTCAGTATGCGGTCACGTGTAGGGTGAGAGAAGGAGATTCTTGATGAAGGGAAGGAAAGGTTGGGGTAAAGTGCAGCGCAGTAACTGTCTCTCAGCAGAGGACACCTCAACCGCGCTTTGAGACGCGCCTTCTGCTCGAGTTCGCGGGAAGCGTTTCAGAATCAGAAAGTTATATGCGAATTTATAAACTGCTTCATGGCTCCTAACACACCGAAAAAGAAGTGTGGAGGCTTGGGGAAAGGGGGATGGACTCCTTTGGAAAACGTGCCAGAACCACGAGACACGGGGGGACGCCGAATTAATTCTGACCACATGGCGGTACCGTACACCTGGTTCTTTAGCCTGCACCTCAAAAGGCACAATACGCGAACGTTCTCGAATTTAGTCTCCCATCGACATGCAGCCGCCATGACCATGAATGAGATCGAACGCTCGATCTCAGTAGCGCATTGCTAATATAGACGCTGCTGGGCTCCAGCAGCGAGTCTATGCATGCATGGTAGTCATTTACGTCTCTGCGCCTATGTTGTTTTTGCACTCTTGATTTTAGCATTGGCGAACGAAGTTAGTGCCACGAAATTCCACGTGTGGAAAATTGTTGTGTGGAAAGATACTACTCAAAGCGTGTAATTTTGTTTTTTAGAGTGTAGACTACACTCTTTAAAAAAAAATTACACCCTGTGGAGCTTGTTTACCTTGTACCACAACACTAACCGTCATCTGTCTTGCCCGCATTTCCTTTCTTTAACGCTGCGAGCCCGGTATATTCTTGGTTGAGGTTATATTTGAGTGAAATCAAATTCTCGTTCCTTGTTTTTTTTTTCCCATAGAATAGTTTCGCATTCCTTTTCCGTGACACAAGTATTCACGTGGTTCCGGATAGAATTAAATTTTCTTCTTATGTTATATGTCCGCTTTATTACTATATTGCCATGTTTACCATAGCAGCGAAACAAAAAAAAAAAACACATCGATGGCTATCGAGTGTACAGTAGAGACTGGCCGCTTCTCTTTACTATAGCTGTTGGTTCACTATAACGAGGATCTACACACTCTCTCTCTTTATATATATATATATATATATATATATATCCCTCCCACCTCCGTATAGACACTATCGCACGCCAGAGTTCTACGAATTTTCGCATCAGAAATACGCAAAATCTACGGCGAAGCTAAACCTATGCAGCAAATATCTACGGGGGAAGCCAGAGCACCTCCGCGACCCGGTGACGCAGCCATCCCAATACACGGCGACGGTATAATGAAACGCGACAACACGTCGCCGTTAGTTCTCTTCTTCTTGTATACACCGCCCTCGCGTACATGCTGTTTTCTTTCTTCCTTTCTTTCTTCCTTTCTTTCTTTCTTTCTTTTTTGCGACGTCTGTAGCGCGCCAGTGCCTTTATATTCACAAGCCCCGCCGTTGCCTATAGGCTCGTCCCACCTGGCACACACACACACACACGTGCGGGCCGTCCGCGCGACCTAACCTTTCAGACGCCCGCGTATTCTCGGCACGTACTTGACCCACAAGCGCGTTGCGGACAAGACGACGCGGCGCGGCGCGTGAACGGTGCGAAACGCACGTGCATGTGGCAGGGGCACGCCACCGCGAGCGCGCGAGATACCGAAGTGTAGGAAGCGCGTGCGAGCTAGAACGTGTGCCGGCCGGAAAGCTGCGACGCCTGTTTTTTTGACGGTTTCGCGCACAGTGGCCTCCGAGATCACCCCCACGGGCGGTACTCGTGCGCGGGAGTGATCTCGGAGGCCATGCATGCACAATTGCAGAACTTCTTGGTTTTTTTACCCGCTGTGTGACAGCAGCAGTGTGTTGGGGAGGGACCCCAGATCTGCAACTTCCTGTCCTGCATGTTTGGCCGTCAAAGTTAGCCAAGAGACAAATAAGTACTTTGACGCACAGTATATACTGTAGGCTCACATCCTTGATGTGTTCGGATGTAACGAACGTGAGCCAGGTGTAGAGGTCATGTGTGGGCTTCTGTTTTGTTGTTGTTGCTGCTGAACTTGACACTGAAATTCACTTTTCGAATTACGCTCCAACGCGTCAGCAGAACTGGTGCCAGCTGGAAAGTTCTCTAAATCTATAGGCTATTTTAACTTGTGTTGTTCCAGAGGGCTTAACCGGAAGTCCTCCGGGAACTCTCTTTGTAAGCATAAAAAGGAATTACAGACAAGCTCCCACCTAGAAGCCCTTTACCTTTGAAATAGATCCGAGCATGCACTGCTCTGCTAATGTATGCGCTAGGCTAATCGCAAAATAAAAGCTAGTTGTCTGAAGCTAAAACATTAGCTATGACTCAGCGACGATATCACCATCACCCATAAAGGTTGCACTACACGTTTAGGTTGCACCCTGTGATCAGTGACACACAACACCGATCTGTAGGGAAAAAAGGAAAGAAAAACAGTTGTTTTAAACGCGCTAAAGCATTTGATGTTAGGCGAATAAGCGAATCGAATCAGATGGCCTATCTGTGCAAATTGTGTTTCAGTTGGACAAGGAACATATAAGCTTGTAATTCTTACGTTGTCAGCAACTACTTATTTGCACTGGGACCAAACCAGGCTCACAACCCGGGTTGGTTTTCTATATTTTTTCCCCTGTTCTACGCAAACAATACCAGACGATATCAGTGAACAGCAGACGACAGCGGAAGTCGATTTTATATTAGCATTTGTCTAAGGCGCAAGCTCATCGGGCAGGAGATGAACGGATAATTCCTTTTCTTCTCGCACAACTGACACGTTGAAACAGTGCGTGGTTCTCCGTGTTGTTAAAGCGTCCTGCTTTCAATAACGCTTTTTGTTAACTTGAAAAGCTGCTCCATAGTTGAAATCTACTGTTATGAGTAAATGGCAGGTTTGGAATCAACTCCATGTGGTTTCTCAGTGGTTTAGCTGGTTCATTGTTCCAAAGCAAAGTGCGGGTTGCTACCGGAGATACGTCGCTGTGTGAAGCACAATGTCGACCACCTAAGATTATCCTTAAAGAAGGAACCAAAACAGAGTATTGCTAGTGTTCTTGCAATGCAATCGTTCCCCATCGGAATGCTCCAAATTGCTTCTCAGTAATATTTGTAGGACGCTGGTGGTGGACGTCATGCTGTTTAAGCGATGGAATCAGCGCGTCGCGACTTCACTCTCAAAAATCATTATAATTCTTACTGTGAGTTCATGCTAAAGTATAGTGTTTAAAAAGGCGTATGCCTGACATGAAGTTTAGACAGTCTTAGAGCAAACTCCGCGATCAGTCCCAGTTCTAAAGAATTATTTAAGCGAAAGTTACGGAGAGAGCTTGAGCGACAAAGTGCGCTTTTGTGAGATTGCACGGAAACTTCATTGCGAAAATGCGGAATCTGTGCAAGAATTTATAGTATACGTATAGCGAAGCGGATGGATCGGACATTCAATTCCAAGTGAAATTGGCGTCGGTTCGACAGCTTGAACGGATAAATTTTGTTCTTCCGTCCAGAGTAGCAGACGATACGAGACGGCATAAGTCAACATCATAGAACAGCAGACGCCGAGTTCATTTTGCGCATTTAGCTACGCCTTAAATGCAAACGATATCAGTCAACAGCAGACGACGTACAGTGGACGCCGATTTCACGTTACTCATTTGTCGAAGGCAAACTGCATCGTAAAGCGAGAGGAACGGAGTATTTCATTCTTCCATGCAGACGATACGATACCAGACGATATCGGCCAACAGCAGAAGACCGAAGCTCACGGCGCATTCAAATGATATGTAGATGCAACAAGATAATCTGAGTATCTCCAAGCGATGGCAGACAACACTACTATGGCTCTGTCCAGCCAAGTCGCATTTGGATATCTTTAAATCTCGGTGGACGATAGTAGGAGCACGCTGTGTAACTTTCGCACTATGTACTTCTGAGAACAGCCTCTATTTTAAGGTGACGAACCCGGGGCCGTCCTCGTGGCCGGGTGGAGGAACGCCGCCCCTATACCGCCGCGCCATCACTCATGTCAGTGCGCCCATCAATCCCGCTTATTGTTTTTCCCTCCCACAGCTTACAAAAGCGGCGCGCGGTGACCCACTTGCGAGTCCGCCGCGTCCGGAGTGGTACGAAAGCGCCTTGTGACTCTTTTATGGACTGTCGCAGACGTCCCCCGCGGACAAGGACGTTTTCATTCCTCACGCCTATCGGTCCAGACGCACATTACATGTACGAGTCGTGTCAATTTCTTATCGAAGTCCTTGTCGGCAAAGCCGCCGTCATGTGTTTAACCCTGTAATGCCCAGGGCATCGTATATATGTCACCCTGAGTTTGATAAGCTTCAATATGGTGGTTTATGCGCGGGCCCCAAGGTTAAGGCGACATCCGTGATAGCACTTTCTTTATATGCTGAAGGAACGCTCTACTTGTGGGAAGTTCGGACAATCAGCAACAGTTGAACCTTGTTATAACAGTCGCATCTGACACGATAACATACTTTGTTATATCCGATATTCGTTATAAGCATATATTCGCCCCACAATTTTATAAACGACAATGTTTTTATATCTACTTCGTTATATGCGCGTTGGTTATATTAATGTCCGAGTTTACTATTAATTACTATACCAATTACGTTATAACTCGCTTACATTTTCGCCTCACTGTTCTTTTGTACGAATTTGTACTATCCGTGGGCAGAAATATAGGCGAACAATTAAGTTCCAGTTTTCCTTGATGTGGAAATGTGTTCGGGCATTACAAGGTAAACCCGAGCAGTAAAGACAGACTTACTGGAGAATGAACTGAAAAAAGCAAAAAGAAAAAAGAAGAAGAAGCGTAATCGAAAGTATAATCTCACTATACTGACGTTCAGGCAATCTCCACTTGTCCCATTTTTTTGCGTTAAACCGAAGTTTCAAGCGTCCCCAATCCCACAAAAAATATGCAGGTAAGGCTGAGTGCTTCCTAAATATGTTTTTTTCATAAAACTCCTTTCTACGAACCAGTTTCGGCACGTAATTAAGAGTTGGATGCTTCATGACGTCACTAGACTCTCTCTCTCTCTCTGTGTGTATTCTTCCGCACGTGAGTGCAGCGCGAAGGAACGCGCACAGCACCATCGCCTTTTATTCTTTTTTTAATCAGCAGTGACATCGCGCCCAGCCTTTTCTGCAGACATCATCAAAGTTTGTTGCCTGTCATGGCGCCGCCATTATGTTGATGACGTCAGGTCCGGCATTTCGAAACGATAACATTAACGTCCAATTGAAACATGTGTTTCCAAACTTTCGCACCTGTTAAGTGGGATACGAGTGGTAAACCTCCTACAACTCAACGACGCGTGAGTACTCCTTTAAAGAACAAGTCCTTTTAGTCGATTCCCACTGAAAGAGCCGCTGCTCTTTATGCCGAGGCGCGGACACCCTTTTATCTCCACGAATAAAATCCTCGTAGACACCTACAGACGTACTCAGACTTACGGTCATTTTTCTTTTCTTTCTTTTCACCGCGGTAGAGCATCTACTTATATCTGTTTGCACTGCCTCTCTGCGTACTCACGCCCCATCCCTCAAACTTAACGACATTCCTTGGGGACAAGGACCGTCGCAACCCTTTGTGTCGTCGCCTTGAAGAGCTGTCGTCTGCTTCCTTCGTGGTCGTCATTGACGGGTACTACAGCTCTGCAGGGGCGCCTCGTACTTAATAGCGGCACGTAAGACATCACTGCTGACCGAACGTTTCTGAATCAACGTGTCACCTCTCTGACCTCTTGCAAACAGCCTGCAACAAAAGTTTGCCAGCACTAAAAGCGAAACGACCTGGCGTTCCATAGGAAGGCAGTGCCTCAGATAAGTGGATTCGTAAAGTTTACAGACAGTCCGCACACATCTTGGCGACAGGTGTGGCTTCTCGTAAACATTTCTCCATTTGCGCGCATAATGTCCGTCCACTTTTTTGTAGACAAAACTCATTAACGCGTATGTTTGATTTGGTCCACCGTGGCGTATAAACTGCCATGCAGACTGCGTACGTAGTCTATATGCATACATTGGTTAAAAAAAAGAAAGTGCGAAGGCTTAAAGGGAAGCTGAAAGGTTTTCTAGAAAAAATGAGTGAACATCTGTACATAATGGTTTTCAACCCTCCGAATTCGAATGTCGTATCCAAATTGAGCGAAAGAAAGCGCAAATATATTTTATTTCGACGAAAAGTGCAGCAGCGGACACGCCCAGCTCGTGCGTCTCGTTTCCGCCTGTGACGTCAACTCTGCGTCGTGACGTCAACTCTGCCGCTGCCGACCGCTGCCGCTACACATGAAGCGCGGTGCCAGGTAGTTTGGTGCTGTTTTCTGAGACGGTAATGGAAAATTTAGAGAGACTGCGTCTTTCTGAGGAGTTCGGCGTTACTCCCTACATGTACGAGCCGATTGCGAAGAGCCGGCCTCTCGAAGAAGCAAACGATGCTGGTGCGAGCAGTGCTTTAGACGCGAACGAAAGCAAAGCCTTGTGATCTCCTCGTGTTGGAAATGCTCTTTAGTGAGTGTGTTTTTTCCAAAGCGATCTAGTGATCTCGGCGATCTTTCGGTGATCTAGTGAGCTAGTTTCCGGTCAAACAACTGTAGTGTTGTGTTCCTGCATGCCTCCTCGTGGAACGTAAGCGGGTATGCGATCGTCGGCATTTGTGCGCTGTCCAAAGCTGTCGGCAATCTACAAAGACGGTTTAAACGCGCGAAAAGCTTCCCGGTTCATGCGGTACGTGTAGCGACCTTCATCTGTTGACTACCACTCACGTTGACTACCACTCACGTTGATTACCACTCACGTTGACTACCACGCACGTTGACTACCACTCTACATACACGCAGACGCACCAACAAAGGAATGCAGGGTCGATCGAAGCAGATACACGATGGCACGCACGCAGAAACAAGCGCGGTCAGGCACGGTCGCGGACGCTGCGAAGGAACGAAGCAGAGTTGACGTCACAACACCGCGGTTTCCGGTCTCCGCTCCGCTCGCTCACTCAAAGGGGGGCGGAGCTACAGCGCAATTTCAATCGACGATTACGTCGCTCCTAATTGAAAAAAAAAACCCAAATTTTACCGACATGGTTTATAAGGTTCCCGCATCCGTATATGAGCGTCTTATTGAATTCGACAGACTCTTCAGCTTCCCTTTAAATTCGGAGGCTGTAATCAATTTCCCACAGACTTTACGGTATAGCCCCTGTATAGACTGCGGAATTGAAGTGTCGCGATTGTACCGCCAGGAAGAAAGGATGACGCAGCGAGGCACGTAAGTTGAACACGACGCCAACGAGGTTAAGAGGCCAGTTTTGAGAGAATCGAATTCCCATGGTATACGTCGTATCCGGGGGGCAGGTCAACCTTTTGAAAGCCCAGTCATCCCGTTCGCTTTCGCAAAGCCCTTATTCGCCTCCCATATTTCTTGCCAAGACTGTCTCAGGAGGCACAGCAGGAGTTGCATTTGAACAAACTCTTGCCCTCGGAACTCTGTATGTATGTATGTATGTATGTATGTATGTATGTATGTATGTATGTATGTATGTATGTATGTATGTATGTATGTATGTATGTATGTATGTATGTATGTATGTATGTATGTATGTATGTATGTATGTATGTATGTATGTATGTATGTATGTATGTATGTATGTATGTATGTATGTATGTATGTATGTATGTATGTATGTATGTATGTATGTATGTATGTATGTATGTATGTATGTATGCATGCAAAAAATGCAACTGTCAAGTGCCGCAAACTGACTACACGGCGTACCAGCGGTCACGCAGCCTGTGGTTCTTTTTGCGATTTAATTATCGTGGGCTTTACAGCTGCGCTGTAAGTGTCAAGTAGCTGCTAGCCCGCCGGCGGCGGCAAGATAATTAATGTAAACTGTCAACTGCAGGTCAACTGTCCTTCACATTGATTAATTTTCACCACTTCCATATATACCGGTATATTAAAGTGTAGGTTAAAGGGACGGTGACGACCTCACGTCGATTTAAACCTAGCTTCACTGTCTGTTGAACCCTGCATTATCATTTTTGTTCTTTGTGAGGTGAGCAGAGAAAGTTAAAGACTTAGAGAGCATTGACACTTGGAATTGTGGGTTTTGTGCGCCTCTTTGACTATACTGAAGCTGGACAATATGATGACGCAGTTCGTAATATTCGCTTACGCCGCCTGTTATTCTATTCAGCTGCCCCAAACATAGACGCCTATGCTTTTCTTTTTACGCCGTTCATTTTGTTATATGTAGATGAGACTGCAGCGCACATGCAATGTATACCCTTCGCTTAGTAGGGTATAATTGAACGCGTGCACGGTAGTGCAATACGGCCTGACGTTTTGTACTAAAACTGTACCGATACATTAATGCTGTTGTAACACCAGCACACGCCCTTAGAAAAATTAAATCAGATTATATTCTGGGGTTTTGCGTGCCAAAACCACAGTACGATCATGAGGTACGCCGTAGTGAGGGACACCGGGTTACCAATTTCGACCACCTGGGGTTCTTTAACATACACCCAAAGCACGCGGGCGTTTTTGCATTTCGAGCCCAGCGAAATGCGGCCGGGATTCGATCTCGCGACCTCGGGCTTAGCAGCGCAACGCAAAGCCACTCGCTATATGCCGCGACCTTCGAAAAAGTCGTAATAATAGATGCGTTGTCTTTCTGCTGATACCTTGTTGCCTTCAACAGAGGGGGATTCTGTTGAGATGCAACACCTCGGTAAGTGCGGTGAACGAGCGAACACAAAAAAAAGGGATCGCCAGATTCAAGTCTTAACGCAGGCAGTGCCGACTCTTACTTCCGCGTTGAAATAAATTAAGTTATCTGAGGTTTCGTTCTACGATTTTTCAACCTACGTTTCATTCTGAGGTTTCACTCTAAAATGCTAATTGCACACTTGCACAAATCGGTGTTCGAACAGAGCGTCAGCTTTCAGACTGGTGCAGTCTGTACTTGTTTTCTACTAACGTGTACGTAAATAGTGTGTTAAAGCCTGGGATCAAGAAGGCAAAACAACATGCAAGAAAAAGCAAATGCAGGGCTCTAACAAGAACATCTATACACGTAAGCTCGCAATTAATCGGAAAGCACTCGAACGGAAAAGTCGCCGTGGCATTGCATTCCCTAAGTAGCAAAGTTACAGCTGCTCCTCCATACGTGTTAACAAAAGTAAAGAAGAAAAAAAGAAACATCGTCACGGCTAACAAAAGAATGATGTAACAAGTCCTGCTGCGAGGGCACAGCGTGCTTACGCAACGCAGCGGTCGAAGAGCGTGGCTCGGCCGATGGTATCACGCAAAACGCGCTCGCTAACGACCCCGTCAGCGACGGTCTATATACACTAACGAGCGTAACATCGACCGTTAACGAAGGCTGAATGAAAATAACAGCCGTCTGGCGAAAGAAGGCCTAGCGCTCCGCTAAGCCTGCCCGCTCGCAGTCAAGAGGCCACGAGAGCTCCAGAGAGCGTGCCGTCTGGCGAAAGAAGGCCTAGCAACTCCGCTAAGCCTGCTCACAGTCAACAGGCCACTAAAGCTCCACAGACCGTGTAACAAAAGCAATCGAGCAGCCACTCTGGAGAAAGAAACAGCTGTCGTTTTTACCACACGAAGGGAGGGACCGCTCGTTCAAAAAACTCCACGGTTGCTGCGTCGCCCATTACGGCAGACGCGTATCGGAGGTGACGCAGCTGGCATGCCATGCCTGGCTACTTATGGTATTTAATTTGTGCCCGCTGGATCGAGCAGGCATGTGCGCTTGCGTGTTCGGCATAGTTTTGGGGGGACAGATGCGCTGGTTTTGTTGCTCCCGAAAATTTATCGGGTTGTGGAAGTGAATAACAGCGCGCAAAGGGGCCATGAGGCGGACGGATGTCCGGGTTAAGATTAAGATTCCGAGCTTAAGATTTCAGTATACCAAGCCCGGCGTACCAAATTGCGCTGCACCCTGTCCCTGTATCCGCCTGTGCTTTCCAAAGCACAGTTCCCGACTTGACGGAAGAGAGCAAATTTCCAAACATACACACTCCGCATTAAAAACGAAAAAAAAAAAAGCACTCCAAGCATGGTTGACGTCGCGGAAATGAGCCAACGTGATTGGCCCAGTGCAATCATACAGTCTTCTTTGAGTCGGACAATCCCTTATAAATATAGCAACTGAAAATTTTGTCTTCCTATTGAATATTCGTTGTAGGTTTTTTATTTTACATTGATAAACAACTGAATATCCCGCGCGATGTCTGCAGGGGCCAGTGGCGTGTATTGGTTAACTGAACAGTTTATAACCACATTTTGAGGTGGTTAACGTGATAATAGGTGATAATTGCGTAATTTATGAAGTGTGCCACCACGAATCATGCATTGCCGAAAAAAAAAATATGATCGTTACTTGGATAGTTTATTTTCGTGACTGATCAAAAGCGGAGTGGATATACAGACTGCTCGACAGGTGGATGGTGTCACAATGTGCAACAGCATTTGCCAGACAATATTTATTTATTTATTTATTTGATACCTGCTTCGCCTTTGCAGGCATTACAGCAAGGGGATGCATAAAAATAAGCATCATATTTGAGACCAATAGAGAAACTAATTACACAAAGCGCGATAAAAAATCAACGTTAGAGACAATGGATGCAATTATAGGCGGAAGATCATTCCACTCTCTTTACATCTAACAAAATATGAATAGCGGAAGACGTCACCTTTAAAGGAAAATTCTTTTACTTTGAGACTGTGGTCCCTTCTTTGGGATATGTAGGACGGCGCTTGGATGTACTTCTCCTTATCGATTCCAGTTTTGGAATGGTAGGTATTATGAAAACATTTTAACCTGAGGTTTCGTCCAGCATCTTTCAAGTCTTCCTATTTATGTTTACTTTTGCTTTCTCTCATACTAAGTTAATAATAATAATAATAATAATAATAATAATAATAATAATAATAATAATAATAATAATAATAATAAGAAAAGCATGGTGATCGATCTGATTTCTCTGTGCCTCAAAGTGTCGATGACCTCCAAGCGGGTCGAAAGCTCTTTGCTTCCGCAAACGCTGCGTCTGCGCAGTCATTAAACATTTAATTAAAAAGTGAACTTCCGTTCGCACAGGTGTTTGAAAATACATCACCGCAAAAAGAAAGATGTTTACAAGCCTTTCTGTAATCGCCGTTCTATATGGGACGCAGCGTTTCTTACAAAAAAATTTACTAGAGGGAAATCAGGCTTGCACTGAATGATGGGATAGTTCGTAGATCTGCTTATAAACTTCTTCCCAACTTCGGCAGGCGCTGTCACTTTGCAAACTGATCGTATATATAACAGAATATCGTGTTATAAATGTAGCTATACGCGACGATTATGCACGTAATTAGTCATGCTTATTTAGGAAAACGTGATGGCTCGAGAATTTCGGTCACTAAAGACAGACGAAGCGTAATCAATAAAGCCTACCTCTAATCCGCATGACAGCTGAATAAACGACGACAGAAACTAACGAATCTTTCATCTTAGTCAGCGCTGCTTCTGGGGCATATTACCTACAGTCGCCGGCGAAAAGCGTAGAGAGGGAACAATGGCAACAGGTGCTTGAGTGCTCGGAGCACAGGGCCGATTAGGTTGCAGAACAGACGCTGACGTCATCGAGAAATCCGCGACCGTTATACCGGATTTATCTGTCGCGCTAGCGCCGGCGTTTCGAACACAACGGAGCCTTTCAACACTGGTGCAAATGTGTGAATTCTACTCGAACGAATGGCAGTGCCTTGTTATTCGCTCGACGAATAAACGTCCGCGCAGGCCATTAGAATTTCGGACGACAAACTGAAAACACATTAAGGGTCACACGTTTGTTTACGTATACATGTTTGTCTTGGTTCAAGAGGGATAAACCACTCCAGGCCGGCGCATCTTCCGACACTTTAGATGAAAGTATTCGTTGGGAAACGGCGCTGGTTGTACGAAACATGTCGCACAACCGTCGACCGCTTTTCTTGACGCTTTGTCACAACGCGGCGAGGTGTGTCTCGCACTAAAGCGGACACACAACACAGAACATGCAGTCGCAAAACGACACAGCTGTCATCGCAGAAGTCCAAACGGTTTGCGCAGTTAAAGAAAAAAATACAACGCAGGAACCCGTTCGTTACGTGCAAGCTGCAGCGTCTCTCTCCCACGCCTCTAAATATCTCCACGGAAACAAAAGGCACTGCCGTTACCGCACTTACGCGGCGACATCATCTCTTCATATAAGGTCAGCCAATCGAAATTAAGCGTCCGGTGACAGCGACATTTACACACCGGCGTCGCGAACGGTCTTCGTTACATGCGATGTGGATGGAGGCGATCGGCATGCATGCACAAAAGTGCACGCAAGTAACACCCGTATAGAATTCGACGGGTTCGTAGCACGAGGAAGCGGCGATTCGTCGCAGCTTCTCTTTTCGGCCCTCCGAGGACGACCACGAAAGCCAAAAAAAAAAAAGAAAGAAATACTCACCGGAGTAGTTGTCGAAAGCCGTGGGAACGTACTCCGTGGGGTAGCCGTTGGTGGTGTAGCTGACGACGAGGCTGGTCTTGCCCACCGCCCCGTCGCCCACGAGAACGCACTTGACGGAGCAGACGCAGCTCGAACCGTCGCCGGCCGCCGCGGACCCGCCGTTGGCCAACGTCGCCTTCATCTCCGGTGTTAACAAGCTCGCCGACTGCTGGTCTCGCGCCAGCGGAGGCATCGCGGCCAATTTCCTGTGTGTGTGTGCACGGCGGCGTCCCTCCTTCCTCCCCGCACGCGGCGAACCGCCGCGGCCAATTGCGGTCGGGCGGCCCCCGGTCGAAAAAGAAACACCAATTCAGAGGACGCCGCGCTCACGGCCCACTGACACTCCTCGGGGAACGCACAGAACACGGCTCGAGCGGGCACCACCGCCGCCGACGAGGCAGTGACACGCGCGATCGGCCGCCCAAAACAACGCGAGAACCTTGTCGAGCGCCGGGGCGGGCGAAACGGCCGTGGCTCCGGTTAGGCCTACGGCGCTCCTCGGGGCGCCGAAGACGACGGCCGTAGCCGCTGCTGCTGCTGCTTCGATGTCGACGCGCGCCGGCGAAAGGGCCGCATGACAACACCGGCCGAGCGCGCCGGATCGTCGAGGGGGGACGTGTGGGTGCCGTCCGGTGGCGTAGAAGCAGGAAACCGCCGGCGACGACCGGAAGGACGCGAACGTGACTTGACCACCGTAGAGGCGGGCAGAAGGAGCACTCCGCCGTACTCGCCGACCGAGTCCTGCTGCGCCGGTCAAAACAGACGACTGGGGAGAGCAGCCAGTGGAGCCGCTGTCGCAGCGCTCGAACAGCAGCTGCCGTCTTTTTGTCGTCTGCTGCCGCTGCGCGAAGTTGCGCGATGTGGCCGCCGTAAAATCTTTGGCGCTGTCGTAGTGCCCCAGTGTGGCCAGGGTGGTATAGTCTTTTCCTTCCAAACTCGGAACGCACTGTCAGAATTAAAAGCACGGTTATGCAAGTAAATGTGTTTGCGTTGTTATTGTAATTAGGCGAGTGATTGTTATCAATTTCTTTCACATATTGCCGTGTGTATATTGTTTCTTACCAATGCATTATATCTAAAGAATGATAAACTGAAACTGAAACTAAAAGAAAAGGAAGCAAATTGCGAACCCCCTGCCATCTAGAGACTACACGTGCAAGCTTTGTATTTGCTTTTAGAAACAAAGATGGCGCCACTTCACTCACTTTTTTGCTAGGCGCTTTTAGACAAACATTTGGGGCGACGAGGTTTAGAGAATAGAGGCAAAGAAGAAACTACAAAACAAAGGTCGTGTTAAATAAAAGATCACGTGATTTGTGACGTAGAAAGCGGGTGTTTTGAAAAGAAATCGCAGTAGAGTACAAACTTACTCTGTGCGGGAAGCAGTGCCTGTAAATAACTCCGATGTTCTTGCTATGCTGCACAAGGCTAACTAAGCAACATATATGGATCTAGCAATGTCTGCAAAGAGGCTGCGTGGGCTGGCTTTGATGTTGCGTAACAACATTTTGGAATTCGGAGAGAAAGGTCGCACCACACTTCGCGTCCGCTTGTTTTTCGGCTTCCCAGTCGCTCGAAGAAGGAGTATTTTAATGATGCGAAAATGTAGAGAGGTCGGCCGGATAAGGGAGCATCTGGCCTGCTACTCTACGTAAGGGAAGGAGAAGAGGGGAAGAAAAAAGGGTCACAGTGGGGGATGATAATGGGTGGAACGAGGTGAAGGACACATTACACATCTGGTATCACAGGCGTGAGTCCAGGCCCGTGTCACCTAGTTAACGTGAAAGTGCACGCATTGTCTCTGTCGTCTGCCAACTCTGTGGCCATGCGCCTAGCAAGAGGTCCTCCGACAGTGGTCCATTGTGTAAATGTCTCAATATATCTGCCATTGTCAGTCTTTCGCGCGCATACTCAGGGCACATCACGAGCACATGTTCTATAGTCTCTACAGCGCCACACACTGAACAATCCGGGGAGTCTGTCCGTCCAATAATGTGTAAATATTTGCGCGTGAAGGCGACGCCTAATCGCAGTCTGTGTATCAGGCATGTATGAGGGCGTGGAATTCCAGGCGCTCGAGTTTTGGCAAAAACATGGCCATCTACCAATGCCAAGCCGGCTTTGTCATGTGATCGTTTTGCTGCCCTCGACATCGCAAAAAAAGGAACCTGATACGAAATTTCCGATTAGCCATGTTTTCAAAACATTTTTAGTTTTTTAGTTTTTTTATTTGTTTTTTGTCGCTACCGCCCCCCCCCGCCCCCTAGTATCTTCCTGTATATATTCCATTGACAAGGGAATAAAACGATAATTGCAAGTAGTGCCCTGTGGTGTGTGTTTCTCTTCTGTGTGTCTCGTTAAAAAGTTGCGCAATCCAACCTCTAACAAAAATTGAAAATTTTAAGAAAACAACACTATCAAGTTTACACCTGTGTAACTCAGCAATGAAAAATGATATCACAATTAAGTGAATATCATCTAATAGTACATCTAAAGCGGACAAAATTGATGTGTTACACATAAATCGTAAAAAAAATTTAGTAGTGTGGAAATACAGCTTTTGCACAATCCTTGTACACAACATAATAAATTCACGTAAGATATATATTGACATATCAGATTTGTCCGCTTTGAACGGTTTAATAGATTCTGTTTACGGAACCGCGATATCTGTTCTTGATGCAGAGCTATTAATCTATAAACTTCGTGCGCCTATGTTTTTCGAACTTGCGAATCCTTTAAAATTCGTTTAACAAAATTGAGGCCCTAAATCGAAATTCCAGTTCCAATAGCGACTAGAATTTAATTTTCTCTCTCAGATGCAACACATTTAATTAAAATCCGTCCAGAGGTTATCCCGGAAAAGCGCTTTTGTGTTTTACGTGTGTTTGAATAGACCCCATCGGAGTCGGGCCCGAGCTAAAACTTCCTCTTAATAGGAAGCAACGTGTGGTCACAAAATTTTAATATTTTTATGTAATGACTGCGCCGAACACTGAAATTTTTGATCATGAGAAAGAATGTGCATATAAAAGTTAGTTGAGGGAGGGATAACGAATACAAAGTGCATAATTCTTACCGGATTTTATCTGAAATGCATATTTTCGCTTACTTCAGCCGGTTTGTAGTTGACTGTGTCAAATAATATACAGAATAACAGTAGGAAAGCAGTCTGATCCAAACGCCCTTCTCGAGAAACCGATCCCGGAGGTTGATATATTGTTGCTAGAAGGTGGCGTACATCAAAGGTGGAACAGTGAAAGAATTGAACCTCATAATTGATTGATTGATTGAAAACTTTATTGTTCCACCGAGCTGGGGTGCCCGCCTCTTAACCTACACGTAGCTAGGGGAGGAGGACGAAGCAGTCCCCGCGCGTTGAGGACGGTGAGTCTTCACGGCCTCAACGGCCAGGCGGATTGCTCGAAGCTGGTCGTCTTCAGCCTCGCTCTGGAGCAAGGCCTCCCAGGCTTCTCTTCTGACAATGTTTTCCTTGGCCCCTGGGGAGCCATCACACTCCCATATTATATGGTCTAGCGTACCTTTTTGCTTACAAATTTTGCAGAGGGCGTCGTTATAGTCCCTCGTCTGTGTTAAGTAGATCCAATGTGGTGATGTATAATTGTTTCCCTGGAGGCGTCGCCAAATGCGAGCGTCCTCCAGAGAGAGAAACCGATGCGGAGGCGGAAAGATTCTTCTTTCGGCTTTGTAGTGATCGACAATTTCCCTGTACGTGATCATGCTATCTTTTATCCCTGGAACTGACTGCTCTAGAGTTGCCCGGTGGTAGAGTGCTCGGGCGAGCTCATGAGCGACTTCGTTGCCTGGGACTTCTTCATGGGCTGGTACCCAAATAAAAGTTATGTCCCTCCTGGGAGGGTTTTTGAGTAGAATGTGGAGAACCTACACTGACGCTTTATAGAGATCAATCGTAACTTTTAGTCGGCTGAGACTGTAGACTTAAGAGTGCATGCCTCGACACTTTGCTTTGAAATTGTTATGCTAGTATATATAGTCTGGACAACCCGCTGTGAGACCGAATAAAAGGAGGTTAAAGGGACACTAAAGCGAAACAATAAATCAGTTTAGACTAATGAAGCATTGTTTGAGAACCCTGCAGGCAGTCATTTCAAAAATATAGTTTGATTATTAGATGAGAAAATGATGTTCCAAGTATCCCACTCCAGCGCCTGTACGTCAGCGTGACGTCAGGGATTCCAAAGTATGTTTTCGCATTTGGGCCGCGTTGGCTGAATAAAGGTTCCCGAAACTTGCCATGTTTAATACTTGGTTCCCTTAGAACACAACGTAGTCAATTTGTACCGCTGTATATAATTAGTAGGCCCTAGAAAACTCCATCAAAATCCAAGACGTCACAGCCCCCAGGTGCGGGAACCAAAGTAGGCATCGCCACCCGTATTTCGTTCTTGCGCTTTTTCTGCCTTACCAAACGTCTTGTCGTTGTAAGAATGGTGTTTCTGGTGTTGTAGAAAGGTAATTGGCTGATGCAGAAGAAATCATTTTTCACTTTAGTGTCC